>NW_028327680.1:0-300000 GCF_031878675.1 Megascapheus bottae
TCATAAAACTTGAAATACTTAGTAAAAATGATTGTAAAATTCATCAAGAGAAATAAAGGAAAATAAATTGTCTTAAAAGGAGACTGATGATGCATTGGGGGAGGGATTTCTCCCTCTCTCTCTCTCTCTCTCTCTCTCTCTCTCTCTCTCTCTCTCTCTCTCTCCCTCTCTCTTTCTCTCTCTCTCTCTCTCTATATATATACACATATGTATATATATATTTGTATATATATACATAATACATATATATGTGTACATATGTATATATATATATTTTTTTTTTTTTAAATGCCAGGCACAGTGGCTCATGCTTGTAATCCTAGCTACACTGGAGGCTGAGATCTGAAGGTTGCAGTTCAAAGCCAGCCCAGGCACTAAAAACTGAGACTTTGATTAACCACTAAAAAACCAAAAGTGGTGCTGTGGCTCAAGTGGTAGGTTGGTAGCCTTGAGCTGAAGCACTCAGGGATAATACCCAGGCTCAGAGTTAAAGCCCCATGACCAACAAAATAAAGTAAAATAAAACTCCTTTTTTTTTCATCCCTTACCCGTGAGGCCTGGGAAGGGAGTAAGCCCAGCTTGTGTCACATCAACTTTACGGCACTAGTGAGCAATAGTATTTTTTTTCATGAGTTACTTTAACAAATAGGAAAAGTATTTTTACCAAAGAAATTACATTTTTGGTTAGTATTAGAGAATTATCCTGCTTGTAGCCTCAAATTGTGTATTCTGAGTACAATTAAACAATTTTGGTTTACAAAGTTTACTCTCTATGTGTGATCTAAGGAACAATATGTCATATACAGGTTAGACAAGGCATCAAGAAACACAGTGGCTTAGTGGTTGAGTTTTGATTCCTCAGTACCACATACACAAAAAAAGCCAGAAGTGGTGCTGTGATTCAAATGGTAGAGTGCTAGCCTTGAGCAAAAAGAAGCTAAGGGATGGTGTCCAGGCCCTGAATTCATCAAGCCTCAGGACTGGCAAAAAAAGAGAGGGGGGGGGGAGGGAGGGAGGATATAAGGAAGGAAGGAAGGGAGGGAGGGGACAAGAAATACAGTGGCAGAGAATTATGGCCTGGAGACTGATAAGGAGTCACCTGGAGACTGATAAGGAGTCACTGATAAGGAGCTCTGGTGAGGAGTTACTAATAAGGAACACTGATAAGGGTGCTGACATAGATTGCCCTGTGGCGTACAGCAGGTCTTGGCAACCTGCAGACCATAGAACCTACAGAAAAGAAAAGTCCAAGTCTGTTTCTTTCTTCCTGGCTCCCCTTTACCTGTGTATTAGCTACAGATTGTATGCAAACTTGTGCTGACACTTGCTTTTTTCAAATTGCCTTGACTCCCTCCCCATGCTTTGGTCTTTCACAAGTCTAAGGAATTGCAAAATGTTACAGAATGACTGAGATTAGAAAGCTTCCAAAGGACCTTGAACAGCAAACTCAATAAACACAAGAGTAAGGCAGGAAGGAGAAAAAATACACCAAGGGCTCCAAATCTTTTCATGGTAACCCTGTAATTACTGATTAAATACAAACAGCATATTGATTTATAACTAGAAACACAAAAAGAGAGGAGGAATAAGCCTTTACTCTTGAGCAAGTTTTGTAAGATAATCCAGGAAAAAAAAAAGAGAAAAACCACCCCTGAACAGGGGCTGTGTTTCTAAATAGGGGTTTCCATGAGTCTGGTGGCTTGGCTTGTCAAAGTATATTGCTGGATTTAGGTCATCAAGTTCAGTGAGCCAGAAAGTGCTGAGTCTCAGGAGGGATCAATTTAAGGATAGAGATGGAGGAACAGGTTTATTGATGCAAAGCAAAGTAAAAGCAAAACAAAAGTTCACTCTCCAGCTGGGAGAGTAGATGGGCTTAAGAGAAATATTTCGTCAAGAGTTCCAAGACTTCAAGCTGTCACAGAAGTCTGTGGATATGGGGGTGGGCTTTGCCACTATTGATCAGATCTTAGAATTCCTGAGCAGCTAGGATTATGGACATGAGCCACCAGAACCCAGCTGCTTCGAGTTTTATTAACAGTTTAAACATAAGAATGTTGGTTTTGCCAGCCACGCTGACTCGCACCTTTAATCCTAACTACTCAGGAGGCTGAGATTTGAGGATCATGGTTCAAATCCAACCCAGACACTAAAGTCCATGAGACTCTTATCTCCAGTTAACCACCAGAAAACTGGCAACTGTGTGGTAGGACGGTAGCTTGAGCCGATCTCAGGGACAATGCCCAGGCCCAGAGTTCAAGTCCCACAACTGACAAAAAAAAAAAAAAAAAAAGAATGTTGGCTCTGCTTTATTGAGCTGTTGATAAAGTTGATATTCCAGTGTTAATACTATCCTAGTAGTGATTTGAACTCATATTCATATATACCCAGCTTATAATCCCAACAAGTTTGTGATTTGTTTTCTAATTTACCTGTTGGGTTATAATTTCTTGACTATATCAATGTTATAAAATGAGTTGTTTTTAAAACCTTGTAAACAAAGTTTTGTTATATTTAATTGGTCTTCATGTAATTTTCCCAACTGAAGAAAAGCAAGTTGGTTTTAACCCTTTTATTTCTGGAGGAAAATAAAGATTTAGTTTAGTGGGTTTTTTTGTTTTGTTTTGCCAGTCCCAGGCTTGAACTCAGGTTTTGAGAACTGTCCTTGGGCTTTCTCAAGGCTAAAGGCCCTACCACTTGAGCCATAGTATTGCTTCTGGCTTTTTCTATGTATGTGGTACCGAGGAATCGAACTTGGGTCTTCATGCATGCTAGGCAAGCACTCAACTACTAGGCCAAACTCCCGGCCCTCAATTGAATTTTATATAGAGCTGCCACATGTGAGAAAAAACATGTGCCATTTTCCTCTCTGAGCTTGGCTTTCCTCACTTAACATGCTTTATTATAGGCCATCTATTTCCCTGCAAATGACTTAACTTAGCTATTGGGAATAGTGCATCAATGAGGGACATGAATGTGCAAATGTATTATGATTAAAAAAAAATATGTTACTGGGCCAGGAGAATAGCCTAGTAGTAGAGTCCTCATCTGCCACTTGACTATATTAAATGATTCAAACTCAAAAATTAAATGGAACCAAGGGATGAATATGAAAAATTATAATAGGTTTACTCTGAGAAAAATAATATTTTATGTAATATATATTATTTTAATACATATAATGTCTTATTTATAAATAAATAGATAAACCATATACAAATAAATATATGTATATAACATTTATAAGTAAATAAATATATACATATATGTATATTTCATAAATGGTACATATGTGAAATACCATGGTACAAAACCTTGATGTAATTAATACATACTAAAACAAATAAACAAATGACAGGAAAGTAAAAGGTGGGGGACCAGCAGAGGGACTAAACTGGCAAAGGGTGAGTATGGTTGAAGTAGTCTGTATGAAAACAGAACAGTGAAAACTGGTGAAATTGTTGTTTTAAGAAGCAAATTAAGGGAGAATCATAAAGGTGGTAAGATTGATCAGAATATGTAGAAATGTTACAATGAAACCTCCCTAGTAGAGCCAGGCATAGTGGCTCAAGCCTGTAATCCTACCTAATCAGAAGGCTGAGAAATCTGATGATCATGGTTCAAAGCCAGCCTGGCCATGAAAGTCCGTGTGTCTTTTACCTCCAATTAACCACCAGAAAACCTGAAGTGGTGCTATGGCTCAAAGTGTAAGAGCACTAGACTTGTGCTAAAGAGCTCAGGGACAGTGCCCAGGCCTAAAGTTCAAGCCCAACAACAAAACGAACTAATACTATTAGACATGGTAAGTTCAGATTTAGCATGTTCACATTTTTCTTCTTCCTTAGTACCTGAACACACTCATCTTGTCCTCAAGGCCTCTAAATATTTCTTTAATGTTTCCATCTTTATTGTTGCTTATTGAAAGTTGTATTGTTCTTTTAGATTTGTTTCTTAAAATAGATTTCCTGCAGCTTTGCATTTGTTTTTTGAAATGGCATCATGCTATGCAGCCAAGCCTGGCCTGCAGCAGATGTTCTTCCTGTCTCACCCTTCCTAAGGCTGGCATTCTAAGCGTGTGCTACCATATCCATCGAATGGATCTATCATCTACCTATACCTTTTTTCATTTAGGTTTTAACTCAATGCTATGTTTATTATATACTCCAAGAAATGTTTTTGAAAATGTGATTCCACTCTCTGTTCTTGCAGTTGGCTCCATCCTTCAGTGCTTTGTGTCTCTGGTGTGTTTTATTTTTGTGGGATGGGAGAGCTTTACTTCTCTAAGTTGAAGGACAATACTTTAAATTACTTTCTTTTAGTTGAAGGCATTTTGTCTCACAGAGATGGATAATTATAAGGATAAGAGTTGTCTGAGGTCCTTTTTCCTCCTCTTCCCTGGGCCATAACTTTTTTGGGAATAGGTTAGTTTCTCATTTATCCTTTACCCCTAAGGAATATTGCTGTGTGTAGAACAACTTTATGCAGCTGTCTCTGGTTAGAGTCCATCATCTGCACTGGCTTTAGACTGTTATAACTCCTCTGTGCCTTTCATGTAGCCTGAGGCTGAGATAGAGTGACTGTTCTGGTCAGCTTTCCATTACTATGACCAAATACCTGAGATTAATAGCTTAAATAGGAATGCTTTTCTTTTTCTTTAGCTCATGATTTTAGGTTCCAGTCAATGATCAGGAGGTCCAGAATGTGGAGTGGAATAAACTGAACCTCAATATGAGGAAGTAAACAAAGAAGGAAGCGGGGGCTGAGCTCTCATAATCCCCTTCAGGCCCTACCACTCTTTTCAGTGATTCGGGGCCTCCATGGACTCCATTTCATAGCTCCCAACTCTATCTAATAACATCCCCCAGAACCCAAGGCTTTAGTACACAGACATTTGGGAGACCTCCCACACTAAATTATAACACCGTTCATGGCTGCCTTTGAGGAAGACCACACTGGTCTTGTCATTTATTATTTACTTCTGTGTATTCTGCTTTTTAGTTTATTGCTTTCTTAACTTACGTATTTATTTTACTTGTTTTGATAAAGTCGAGGTACAAAGAGGTTAGTTTCCTAAGTCATCTCCTTTTGGATAATGTCATCCTTATTGGCTCTCTCCCAGTTTTTCTCTTCAGTTTCCACTCAAAAGTTGAATAGTGTCTAGTGAGTAGCTCTGCTACATTTGTTCACCAATTGTCCTTCCTTTTCTGTGTTCCCTCGTACCCTCCCAAAGACAGATTGACAAACAAACAAGACAAAAACCAACAACAAAGAAAAAACCCTCATGTTTCCATTTCCTGGAGTTCATTTTGACAAATATTATTTTAGATAATCAAAGACACATATGAATTGCACCTTTGTATTCCTAAGATTAATCTTCTTTAGTGTCACTGTGTGTGAATACCTAGAGTCCTGGGTAATTCATCGTATCCTGGGGTATATTTTTTATTTGGTTTGTGCGTATGAAAGAAAAATATGTGCTTTTTATTTTTCTATTTCAATGATAAGATATTCTTTCTGTGTTTTACATTCTTTATAATGAGAATATTAATACTAGTGGACATGGATGCCCCAATTACATGATGTGTTTTGTTAAAGGGAATATAATATTTAATTTGTTTCTAGGAAATCATCCTAGCACAGTAGTAAATGACTATGAACACTAAATACTCTCCATATTTTGGGTTCATCTTATGTTTAGTTTATTTACTCAAGGCCAATATGCTACCACTTGAGCCACTGAATCCCAGTGACGGAATACAGCATTTTAAATTTTTTGTTTTTGTGTTCTTCAGGCAAGGTCTTTTATCTCTATCCTCCTGCCTTTATTCTCCCATGGGCTGGAATTACCAAGTATGGTGTCACCATGCAAAGACAAGGCTTTCATAGTTTCCATCAGGGAAGTTTATTTCCCTCCAAATTGAAAGCTGGTATTTGTATAATATCTCAGAAAACTTAACAGGGTTAACAAACTTCTTTCAGTGAAGCAAACTTGTACTTAGGCATTTATTTATACCAAACACAGATGTACTCCACTTATTTTTTTTTGCCAGTCCTGGGGCTTAAACTCAGAGCCTCAGCACCATCCTTGGGCTTTCCTCAAGGCTAGTGCTGTACCACTTGAGCCACAGCACCACTTCCAGCTTTTTTCTATGTACATGGTACTGAGGAATTGAACCCGGGTCTTTGTGAATGCTAAGCAAGCACTCTACCACTAGTCCAAACTCCCAGCCCCGTACTCCACTTTTGAAAACTATTACTAAATTAAATGAAAGGAAGAAGAAAAAGAAGAAGAAGAAGAGGAGGAGGAGGAGGAAGAAATATTTTTAAGACAAAATATATATTTTTTCCATTGTTCTATGGGTTTTTCTTCTCTTTGGAAAATCATCTCATTATCCTTCCCGAACTCACTCTTTTTGAGTTACTCAGAAAGTTTCTGTAGCATTTAGTTATTTTCTGATTTTAGGTCCTTGTTTGTTTCTCTCTGATGCCCTAAATGAAGTCAGAGCATCAGGTCTGAATTCATCTGTGTATGTGTTCTTCACAGCCTCCAGCACAGTGCTGAGGATTAGCTGGTATTATCAAAATAATAAAATACAGATTAAGCCTTCACTAACAGTAGAGGCAGTATGCAACTTTTCTTGATTGTAGTACTTAAGTTTAATTGATTTACTTTTTATTCTTGTGTTCGTCTCATTAGGTGTTCAATACATCCTTATCGGAGCCTCCTCCTCCAGGGTATGAAAATGTTTCAGATATAGTTCCTCCATTCAGCGCCTTCTCTCCACAAGGAACACCCCAGGTATGCACTGCAGAAGCTTTCCTTTCCCAGCACCTAGGCAAAAATTAAAGGGTTGTAAGAGAAGTTTTGACAGCATTCAAATGTATCCTTTTTTTCCATGTTTAAGAAACAAAGACAGCACAGTGCCACCTCACACCTGTAATCCTATCTACTACCCAGGAGGATGAGATTTGAGGATTTTGGTTCAAAGCCAGCCTGGGCAGGAAAATCTATGAGACTGTTATCTCTAATCAGAAAAAAAAAACAGCAGTGAAGCTGTGGCTCAAGTGGTTGAGTATTTGCCTTGAGCAAAAGAAGCTGAGTCAGCTCCCAGGCCCAGAATTCAAGCTCCAGGACCAGCAAAATTAAAATAAAAGAAAAAAAATCCCACAAACTTACAATAGGACACTGGTTAATTTTGGCTGTATGAAATACAGCCCTTATTTTTATTTTTGATATACTCTAAACTTAAATAATATTGATTTATTACTATTTCTAGTCAACATTATTTTCACAATGTGTAGGTTAATGTCATAGTAGTTTATTAGTTTTCACTCTTGCATATTATTTCAGCATATATGCACACAGATAATGTGTCTCCAAATAGCCTTTACTGGAATGAAGACCCAGTTAAAGTGCTTATATGTGTCCAGATACAGTCCTAGGAGAGCTCATGTTTGCATACTAAGCCAGAAATGATACAGCGGGGTTGTAAGAAACATCTAGTTTCCCAAGGTTCAGTCTGTGATGGTTGTATCCCAATTTCAGAGTGAGGTCACCTCTTCTTGTCTGTGTGTGTGCGTGCGCGCACAGAGCTTTGGTACTGTCTTTTAAGATTTTGTGATTAAGATTAGCACTCTACCACTTGAGTTTAGCTCCACTTCCAGCTTTATTTAAAATAACAAGACATGTGGGAGACATGTGGGCTGGGAGTTTGGCCTAGTGGTAGAGTGCTTACCTAGCATGCACGAAGACCCTGATTCAATTCCTTGGTACCACATACTCAGAAAAAGCTGGAAGTGATGCTGTGGCTCAAGTGGTAGAGCATTAACCTTGAGAAAGCCCAAGGACAGTGCTCAGGCCTGAGTTAAAGCCCCAAGACTGGCATATGTGTGTGTGTGTGTGTGTGTGTGTGTGTGTGTGTGTGTGTGTATACATATAGATATATATCCCTGTTCAGTTTTTTATGGGTTGTGTGTGTGTGTGTATACATATAGATATATATCCCTGGTCAGTTTTTTATGAGTTGTGTGTATGTGTGTGTGTGTGTGTATACATATAGATATATGTCCCTGTTCAGTTTTTTATGAGGTGTGTGTGTGTGTATACATATAGATATATATGTCCCTGTTCAGTTTTTTATGAGTTGCAGTGGAATCTTGCTAATCTTTTGTTTAGTCTGACCTTGAACTGCAATCCTTTTGATGTCTGCTTCCCAAGTAGCTCAGATTACTGACTTGAGCTATAGCATCCAGCCTTGAGCTGTTTAAAAAATGAGGTCCTCAGTGATTGTGCTTCTAAGAATTCAAAGGCCATTCCTGAAGAACTACTCACATTCCCAATTTGATCTATGCTAACCAGGAACAGGAAAATATAAGCCTGAAAGAACTGGGGGGAAATGTAACCCAACAGTCAAAGTTATATTTATTCACAGTCATAGAACAATAGTACCATGTATGTTACACAAGGCCCTTGTTTCAAAACAAAGCTTGTATTTAAGAAATGCTGAGAGACCATAAATTGTTGCTCTTGCTTTCATTTGTAAAATTTTTAGTCAGTCTTAAATTAGTTAGTATCTTCTCCCACATTTTTCCACCACAGCTTTTTTTTTTTTTTGCGGGGGGGTAGAAGGGTTGAGGATTAGCAATAATAATTACCACTAGTAACACTTAAAGAAATATTTTCCCCGAATTTGATAATATTAAGGAAAAAATTACAAGACATTTTCACTACTTTTTTTCTGATCAAATTAGTTAACTCTAGCCAAAGTTTGCAAAAGAATGTACTCTTAAGCTAGGCACTGTTGACTTGTGTCTATCATCCTTTCTTCTGAGGAGGTTGAGATCTGAGGATTGAGGTTTGAAGCCAGCCCAGAAAATCAAATCCTTAAGAATTTTTTTTTACTTTATTATTTTATTTTATTTTATTTATTTTTATTTTTATTCTTTTTTTGCCAGTCCTGGGCATGAGGTCAGGGCCTGAGCACTGTCTCTGGATTTTCTCAAGGATAGGGCTCTACCACTTGAGCCACAGCACCACTTCTGGCTTTTCGCTATATATGTGGTACAGAGGAATTGAACCCGGGTCTTCATGAATGCTAGGCAAGCACTCTACCACTAGGCCAAACTCCCGGCCCCCATCCTTAAGAATCTTATCTCCAATTAAGCCAAAAGTAGAGATGTGCCTCAAGTATAAAGCACCTGCCTTGAGCAAAAACAAAAGAAAGCAAGCGTGGTCAGGAGAGTGCTTGCTTAGCATTCATGAAGCCCTGGGTTCAATTCCTTGGTACCACATACACAGAAAAGGCCAGAAGTGGTGCTGTTGCTAAAGTGCTCTAGCCATGAGAAAATTCAAGGACAGTGCCCAGGCCCTGAGTTCAAACCCCAGGACTGGCCAAAAAAAAAAAAGTCATGTAAATCCCTGTTTTTAAGCTCCAGACTTATTGCCATCAAAACTAACCAGCTGAACAAACTAAACAAAGAATGAGCTCTAAAGAAGGCTAACAATTATAAACCAGACATTGTGCCTTTATTAGTAGTGTATTAGCATATGTTGATCTTAGGGAAATATTCAATAGCTGAAAATAAATGTTTTATCACAGCAAAGAATGGAATGTCAATTTCTATATATATATATGTATATAATATAATTTTTTTTGCCAGTCTTGGGCTTGAACTCAGGGCCTGAGCACTGTCCTTAGGCTTTCTCAAGACTAGAGCTCTACCACTTGTGCCACAGCACCACTTCTGGCTTTTTCTACATATGGGGTACTGAGGAATCGAACCTGGGTCTTTGTACATGCTAGGGCAAGCTAGTGGTAACTAGGCTAAACTCCTGACCCCTGGAATGTCAATTTCTAGATTAGAATTTTACCATGTTATTTACAGTTACCTATTCCCATACTAATTACTGTTTACCTACTCTGATTTTTTTATTTCTATATCATCACTTTATAATCATCTAAAAGTATGCTACATTTGTCTGTGTGTGTGTGTGTGTGTGTGTGTGTGTGTGTGTGTGTGTGTTAGTCCTGGAATTTGAGCTCAGGATGCTGGTTTCTTAGCCTTTCCACTCAAGCCTAGTGCTCTACCATTTGACCCACAGCTTCACTTCCAGGTTTTGGGTGGTTAATTGGAAATAAGAGTGTCCCTGACTTTCTTACCCAGACTACCTTCAAAATTCCGGAGTAATCAGGTTTACAGCCATGAGCTACCAATGCCGTCTTATCCTCATATTCAGTTTATTGTTTATTATCATTTTATTCTCTTCCTCCTAACCCAAATTAGTTCTAGGACAAGAATTTTCCATGTCTTTAGAACCCTGGCCATCATAATAGTCTTCATCAAATCTGTAAAAGCAAATCTTAAAATCAACTAAGCAACAGCTCTGCTTTAGAATATGAATTTGTTGTGTGATTTTGTTTTTGAATACATAAGATATGTGCTTAAAAAGGAAAGCTATAAGCAAAATCACAGAGGGCTGGAAATCACTTGAGAGCTTCCAAGTGCAGGCATGAATTGTTCAAGGAAATCAATCACCTATGTATTCTTTTATTTATTTATTTTTGCCAGTCCTGGGCCTTGAACTCAGGGCCTAGGCACTGTCCTTGGGCTTTCTCAAGGCTAGAGCTCTATCACATGAGCCACAGCACCATTTCTGCCTTTTTTTTTAATAACTTTTTTTTTTTGCCAGTCCTGGACTTCAGCTCAGGGCCTGAGCACTGTCCTTGGACTTTCTCAAGGCTAGAGCTCTACCACTTGAGCCTCAGCACCACTTCCAGCTTTATTTTATGTATGTGGTACCGAGGAATCGAACCCAGGTCTTCGTGCATGCAAGGCAAGCACTCTACCACTAGGCCAAACTCCTGGCACCCACATTTCTGGCTTTTTTCTATGTATGTGGTACCAAGGAATTGAACCTGGGTCTTCGTGCTTGGTAGGCAAACACTCTACCACTAGGCTAAACTCCCGGCCCCCTGTGTATCTTTAAAAATATATTATTGTTATTATAAAGGAGTACAAAAGGGTTATAGTCACATAAGTCAAGTAATGAATTCCTTCCTTCCCTACTTCCTTCCTTCATCTATCTTCTTCCTCTCTCTCTTCCTCTCTCTCTTCCTCTCTCTCTTTCTCTCTCTCCTCTCTTTCTCTCTCTCTTTCTCTCTCTCTTTCTCTCTCTCTCTCTCTCTCTCTCTCTCTCTCTCTCTCTCTCTCTCTCTCTCTGTCTCTCTCTCTCTTTTTTCTTTCTTCCATCCTTTTTTCCAGTCCTGGGGCTTGAAATCAAGGCGTGTGCACTGTCCCTGAGCTTTTTTCGCTCAAGACTAGCATTCTACCACTTGATCCACAGTGTCATTTCCAGCTTTTTCTGTTGAATATGGTACTGAGGAATTGAACCCAGAGCTTCATATATGTTAGGCAAGCACTCTACCACTAAGCCACATTCCAAGCCCATGAGTACATTTCTTTTTGGACCATGTCATCCCTTCACGCTCTCCCAGCATCTGTATATTCCTTTGTGGAATACCTAGCAAGTGATGAGGTCCTAATTAGTGAGGTTCACCTTATTAATTAAAATACCTTGGTCATTTAAAAAAACACACACACAAATGACTCATATCACCATCTTAAAATACACAGGATATACTTCTATGAAGCATAAAAATTATTTCCAGCTGATATTTAAAATAATTTCTTAGTTCTGCGCTAATGCTTCCCACCTATAATCGTTGCTACGTAAGAGGCTGAAATCTGGAAAAGGTCCAAAGCCAATCCAGGCAGAAAAGTTCTTGAAATTCCATCTTTAAAATAACAAGCAAAAAACCCAAGAATCACAGATACATCATTTTGTTCCTATGTAAGTTTTTGTTTATGACAGAAACATAAATATGTATAACTTCAAAAAATAACAAGCAATAATAACAAGCAAAGGGGCTGGGATTGTAGCCTAGTGGTAGAGTGCTCTCCTAGCATTCACAAAGCCCTGGGTCTGATTCCTCAGAACCACATACTCAAAAGAAGCTGGAAGTGGTGCTGTGGATCAAGTGACAAGGTGCTAGCCTTGAGCAAAAAGTGTCCAATGACAGTGCCCAGGCACTGAGTTCAAACTCCAAGACTGGCTCAAAAAAAAAAAACAGATTAAAAACAGCCTAAGATACCACCTTACCCCAATAAGAATGGCCAAGATTTTGAACTTAGACAAGGACAGATGGTGGTGGGGTTGTGGAGAAAAAAGGAACCCTACTGCACTGCTTGGTGGGATTGTAAGCAAGTTCAGCCACTCTGGAAAGCAATGTGCAGATTTCTTAAAGAAGTGAAAATTAACCTTCCCTATGATCCTGCCATACCACTCCTGGGCATCGATCCTGAACATCATAACCCAGAATATGATAAGGACACCTGCTCAGCTATGTTCATCTCTGCACTATTCACAATAGCCAGGCAATGGAAACAACCCAGATGCCCTACTGCAGATGAATGGATATAAAAAATGGAATTCTACATAGCCAATAGACAAGATAAAATAATGGCATTTTCAGGGAAGTGGATGAATGTAGAGCGAATCATGTTGAGTGAGACAAGACAGGACCAAAGGAGCAAAGGCACATGGTATCCTTAATATGTGGATATTATATCCGAACAGTACAAGAGCGAAGACTCATTATTCATGTACCCAACACTATGGACATGGTATTGGAAATATAAACACAACTACATAGACATAAAAATTTGTGACTCTATAGACATAATGTTTGAATACATAGATTAATATGTATCTATGACATACAAACCCTTACCCTAATTTCAATTATGTTCTAAAATCTAAGTGCTCCTGATTGTATAGAGAGTCCCTTCTTGAACACTTGTTTGTTAAATATGTCATTTGAAATATGATGTAAAAAGCAGTGTTAATAAATTCTTTAATAAAAAAGAAAAATAGTACAGTTGAAAGTGTACCAGTGGAGCAAGTTAAAAGTTTCAGATTTAGCTGGGCATGGTGGCTCACACCTGTAATCCTAGCTACTCAGGAGGCTGAGAGCTGAGATCTGAGGATCACGGCTCAAAGCCAGCCCAGGCACTAAAGAACATGACACACTTATCTCCAGTTAACCACTAGAAAACCGGAAGTGGGGCTGTGGCTCAAGGGGTATGGTGGTAGTCTTGAGCTGAAAAGCTCAGGGACAGCACCGGGGCCCAGAGTTCAAGCCCCATGACTGACAAAAAAAAGTTTCAGATTTGACCATTAGTAACAGCACAAAGAAGTAACTTGGATTAGTATGTGATTCAGGAGTTGTAGCTTGGATAGTATTTATATCATGTAGGGACATTTACATAGCGAAATGTTTTGCATTGCAAGACAAAATGTCTGAGTATTGGTAAAGTATTGGTAAAAGTAGCAATGTGATTAACACTACTGTTCACTGTCCCACTTTGGCAATTATTAACTTATGTATAGATTTTGTGTTTGTATGCCAATATTGGGCTTGAACTCAGGTTCTCCTGCTCTCAGTGGCTTTTTAGCTCAACTGACTGTTGCTGTATCACAGCTCCACTTCCAGCTTTTTGCTGGTTAATTGGAGATAAAGAGGCTCATGAATTTGTCAGCTGGGGTAGGCTTTGAATTGAGATCTTAAGATCTTAGCTTCCTGAGGAGCTAGAATTATAAGCATGTACCACTGGTACCTGGCTCAGATGTATGTATATTACGTGCATTTTTTCAAGGGGAGTGCTTCTATATCTTTATTGCTGCCTAATAAAAAATAGATAAGACAAACATTATTACTATTCATTGTTATTGATAGTACTGGAGTTTGATCACTGGGCCTTTAATTTGCCAGGCATATGACCTACCACTTTGACCTATGTCCCCAGCCCTCAAATAAGCTTTATTCTTTTATGTATATATTTTCAACTCATCTAAATACCTTCTCAACTTGAATTTTCTCTCACTTAAGCATCACACTATTCCTTTGAAATTTTGGGGGGTCAAGGAGGGGTTGGGGAGTGGGAAATGGGGACAAAAATATGAGAAGGGATATCAATGTGTGAGAAGTAATGCACCTGCTACCTGGTGAATGTAATTGTAACCCCTCCATATATTACCCTGACACTAAAAAAAAAAGAAATTTTGGAGGGTGCTAGAACTTGGGGCCTAGTGTTTGGTTCCAGGCTACCATTGGCTTTACCATTGGCTTTACCATTTGAGCCACACCTCCACCTCTGGCTTTTTTGGCAGTTAATTGGAGATAAGGGTCTCACAAACTTGACTGTTGAAGCTGGCACCAACCTGTGATCCTCATATCTCAGCCTTCTGAGTAGGTAGGATTTTAGTCATGAGCAGCTGGCACCCAGGAAGTCTTATATTTTTTGACCTTTATATCTTCTTGCTCCCCCCCCTTCAAAGATGTCAGACCTCTAAATTGTTCCTGACCTCAACAGGGTGATTTAGTTTATGTAAACTATGCACGAACAGAAGATTTCTTTAAACTGGAGAGGGAAATGAACATCAGCTGCTCTGGGAAGATTGTGATTGCCAGATATGGTAAAGTGTTCCGAGGAAATAAGGTAAAGATCTTCTTCTTTTCCCCAATACAAGTAATGCTACAGTACTCCAAAATCAGTGCACAAGGACTGCTTGTATTCTGAAAGTGTCATGTGATAGGGAGAATACCCTTACTAGCTCAGAGTTAATTTTATTTTGGTTTAATTTACTATTATTTTATTTATTTGCTTACTTTTGGTACTGATACTGGGACTTGAACGAAAGGCCTCATGCTCTTGCTTTGCTTTTCACCAAAAACTAGCACTCTACCACCAAGCCACATTTCCATTCCCCAATTTTATTTTATTTTATTTTATTTTTTTTTACTGGTTAATAGGAGATAAGAGTTACAGAAACTTTTATACCTGGGCTGGCTTAAAAGCCACACACCTCAAATCTCAGGTTTTTTTGTTTTGTTTGTTTTGTTTTTTGCCATCCTGGGCCTTGAACTCAGGGGTCTGAACATTGTCCTTGGGCTTTTTCAAGGCTAGAGCTCTACTACCCAGCACCATTTCTGGCTTTTTCTATGTATATGTGGTACTGAGGAACAGAAACCGGGTCTTCATGCATGCTAGGCAAGCACTCTATCTACCACTAGGTCACACTCCCTGCCCACCCCCCCCAAAGTCTCAGGTTTTTTAGTTGCTTAGCAGTCCAGGCATGAGCCACTGGTGCTGTGGTCAGAGAAGTTTTCTGTAGCTGCAAATTATTCCAGTGTCCTGCAAAATATAGGGGTTTGTTAAATTTTACTGTTTGTTTTAATTAGTGTTACCAGACGGCAAACTTCTCATTAATTAAACTTCCATATCAATTGTTATTCTCACATATCTAACAGTTGATCTATCTATCTATTTCCTATTTGGTAAGGATTTCAAGAATTCTCCCTGTCATAGAAATATGGCCTGCAGATTCTCTGTGCTTGTTGTGTTTCTAGTATGGCTATGACAATATTCCAGGTCTGCTGATCAGAGAGGGCAGATGCATTTTTAAATATATATATATAAAATTTTGTCAATAAAGCTCAGCTACTCTAGGTATAATCTTAAAGTGTAGTATTACCAAATCGAGGGTAACTACTTTAAAGAAGAAAAAAGCCAGGCACCCTGGCTCACGCCTGTAATCCTAGCTACTCAGGAGGCTGAGATCTGAGGATCAAGGTTCAAAGCCACCCAGGCACTGAAGAACATGAGACTCTTTATCTCCAATTAACCTCTAGAAAACTGGAAATGGGGCTTGGCTCAAGGGGTAGGGTGGTAGCCTTAAGCTGAAGAACTCAGGTACAACACCCAGGCCTAGAGTTCTAGGCTCTCCCTCAATCCCCCCCCCCAAAAAAAAAGAAGAAGAAAAGGGCTCTGTGTTTTCTAGGTTAAAAATGCCCAGCTGGCGGGGGCCAAGGGAGTGATTCTGTACTCGGACCCGGCTGACTATGTCGCTCCTGGGGTCAGGCCTTACCCAGATGGTTGGAACCTTCCTGGTGGTGGCGTCCAGCGTGGGAACATTCTAAATCTTAATGGCGCTGGAGATCCTCTCACGCCAGGGTACCCGGCAAATGGTGAGTGATCACATCTTCTCATTGCGGGAAATCCACAGTTCCAAGGGATTTTATGACAAGATTTCCTTGGGCCAGATGGAGAATGTCTTTTTCCTTACTCTCTTGGCACAAAAATGAAAGAGTTTCACAATCTGTATGGTTACTTTAGGTAGCAGATCAGTTCTTTGAGAATTCTTGAGTCGTCATGACAGGTTTGGAACTCAGACTTCCTGGCTATTTCAGCTGTGATATGGTATATATGCCATTGACCCACAAAATTTCATAGGTGGTTTGGGAGAAGAATACAGGAAACAAGTGTATAAGTAGTTCTGCAATCATATGTATGAATAATGATACTAATTATAAATAAAGAGTATTAATTGAATTGGATCTGCTCAAGTCAGAATGTGTCCAATGAGATTTGGTTAAATCAAATATTTTTAACAAGTTTGCCCAAATTTATAGTTTTCATAATTGATCAGAGTCTTATTTTTTTTTTCAACACTGCAGTACAAACTTATGCTTAGTAGGGCCTTATGCTCACTAGGCAGTCTACTACTTAAAGCATGTTCATAGCCCTTTCTTTCATGCCAGTTCTGGGGCTTGAACTCAGGACCTGGGCATTTTTTCTAAGTTTTTTTGCACAAGGCTAGCACTCCTTCCGCACCCCCTCTCCCCGGCCAAGGCTAGCACTCTTATTACTTGAGCAACACCTCCATTTCAGTATCTTTAGATGCTCAACTGAAGCTAAGAATCAGTCTCACAGACTTTCTTGTCTTGGCTGGTTTTGGAACAGCCAAGATTCTCCTATCTCAGCCTCCTGAGTAGCTAGAATTATAGGCATGAGCCACTTTTTTGTTTTCAATTAAGTTTAAATAGTACACCCAAGCCAGCATAGACCACCAGTCTCCTATTTACATTTCCATTGTAGCTGGTGATGGGAGCATGCCACTGCACACTCAGCTACATAATAGGTGTGAGTCACCACGGCTGGCCAAGATTTCAGTGTTTTAGAATTTTTTCTAATTGATAAGGACACTCATTAAACTCTATAAACTCATTAAATGGCACATTTAGAATACTGAGTCAGAAACAGAATGATTGCTTCGTTGTGTATAACGTGATAACTATATTTGTGTTAGCATTTTTAGTGAGGATTACTTTTTATTTTTTTTACTAGTCCTGGGGCTTGAACTCAGGACCTGGGCACTGTCCTTGAGCTCTCTCAAAGCTAGTGCTCTACCACTGAAGCCACAGTACCACATCCAGTTTTTTTCTGTTTATGTGGTACCAAGGAATCAAACTCGGGGCTTTGTGCTTGCTAGGTAAGCACTCTACCACTAAGCCACACTCTCAGCCTGCAGTGAGAATTTTTTTGTGTGTGTGACCAATTCAGGTAGATGTAAGTGATGATGTGTTTAACGTGGTTCACATTTAGCTGAGTTTTTATTGGAAGCATGCTCTCTTTCCCCCACAGAATATGCATATAGGCGTGAACTTGCTGAGGCTGTTGGTCTCCCAAGTATTCCCGTCCATCCAATTGGTTATTATGATGCACAGAAACTCCTGGAGTAAGTAAACTATGTGGTAATTCTGTTTGTTAGCAGTTAGGCTTTTCTATTCATACTTTTGGTACTGGTATTCTTTAACTGACTGGAACATCCCATTTTTTCACTATTTTATAGAGCAGTGGTTCTAGTCTCGAGTTGGATTATGGGAATCCAATGGGTGACAGCCTTGAGCATGAGCCTTTTACACCTCCCACTGCATGGAGAATCTCACAGGCTGTCCCCAGCCGTGCTTTAGGGTCATCACCTTGTTTTTGTCCTGGCCACATCCGTCCCCTAGAGATTTGCAAGATGTGACTCCATGGAAGGGCTGCTAGGAAGGGTTTGTATTGGAAGGCCCAGGACTCCTCAGAAATGAGACTGTAGCTCAGGACCTATTGCCAACCTCACTCATAAATGCCATACCCACCTTCCACTTCCCTCCCTTCCTTTTCTTGTCTTCTACCCTACGTCAGATATACTTTGCTCTCTGCTGCCTTCCCTGGCTCGCTACTTACTTCCCTACCTGGGCTTCCATCACTAATAAATCTCTCACACAGCTATTTCCATTAATTGATACCCATTGGAGACCCAAGAAAAACACTCAAGTGTAATAATTCCTTCTATCATGTTCTCATTTCTAACCTTCTTCTTTGTGAGTTCATTATTCACATTGATGATTTATTCCTGGCCTTGGGACACTTTCCATTTTATTTCCCTCCTTTATGCCACCAGCATAATGCTTCACCTCCACTGCACTTGAGGAGGGAAGATAACGTTAAGCCTTTCCACAGTGAAGTTGACAGAACCAGAGTAGCTGGCTAGATTGCCAAAGGGTATCAGTTACTTTATTGATCACCTACAAGATAGCACTCCTTTTGCCAGTCCCGGGGCTTGAACTTGGGGCCTGAGAGGGGGTTCTCTGGTTTTTTTCTGTAGGCTAGAGCTCTACCACTTGAGCCACAGCACCCCTTCTGGCTTTTTCTATGTGTATGATACTGAGGAATTGAACCTGGGTCTTCATGCATGCTAGGCAAGCACTTTACCACTAAGACCAAACTCCCAGCCTTTAGATTTTTGAGGCACAGTAACACTGATTTCCATAAGGGCTAGACCAATTTATATTTTCATTAACAGTGTTTAGGATTAAAGGAAACAAATTGTTGGTCTTTTTGTTTGTTTCATTTTCAGATTTTTATTTGTAAATAGGGTCATGCTATATCCAGATTAGTCTCAAACTCTCAATCATCTTGCTTTCACCTATCACTTGCTAGAATTTTAGGGATGTATCATCAGGCCCACTATACCTGGGTTTTAAAGTATACAAAAGCTACCAGGTCAATGAAAATCAAAGTCACTTTGGGCACAAGATGTGATGTAAAGAGACAGAAAGTGCATAAAGTATAGTGGGTAGGCCAGTGGGACATTCCATGGTTTGTATATTCTGAGAAGCCTGAATAGAAAAGCAGAAGCATCTTCTGGGAAGATGTGCTCCCGCCCTAAGTTCAAGCCCCACGACTGGCAAAAAAAAAAAAAAGTCTAAAAGTAAGTGATCTAGTTACAGCAGGAGATATATACGTAAAGGCATCTAAGGCAGCAGCATACCGTAGAGATGCATAACAAATTATGTTACTATTCACCATAGCCAGGTTAAGAAATCAGCTTAGGTGCCCATCAATGGATTAGTGGATAAAAACAATGTGTATTATGTATACTAAAATATATTACTCAGCCATACAAGAAGTAAAATCATGTACTCACAGTAAAGTAGATAGACTAGGGAAACATGTTGCTAAGCAAATAATCCAGACTCCAAAAGATGAATATTGCATGTTTTTCCCTTGTATGTGAAATCGAGATAAAACACAAACAAAACATCTAAACACCAGTGGCTCACACCTGTAATCCCAACTACTAAGGAAGCTGAGATCTGAAGATCATGATTCGAAGCTAGCCTGGGCAGAAAAGTCTTCAGTCAACTACTCCAAAACCAGAAGTAGCACTGTGGCTCGAGTGATATAGTGCTAGCCTTGAGCACATGCAGGTCCTAAGTTTAAGCCCTGCAACTGAGAAATACATATACATATATACGTGTGTGTGTGTGTGTGTGTGTGTGTGTGTGGAAAAGGTAGACTAAAGAAATGAAATTCATTGCTATTTTACAATAAATATGTTCATGAAAAGTTTCCAACCCTATAAGCTGAATTAGCACTCTTAGTGCATATTCTGTGCCATGTAGCATATCGTACCTTAGTTGGATTTATAGGAATCTACCTATGAGTGAGTTAGAACGCCATAGGCTAGATCATGTCATAGGAATGTTCTTATTTTTTGTTGAGTAAAGCAAAATTTATTTGGCACAGTAAGCAATAAATCTTTTCTAAAATCAAAATTAATTTTCTACTGCATGGAGATTACATTTGTATGTGTTCTGTGTTTTGAACTCAGGATCTTGCACTCTTACTTGACCTCTATCACGTGTTCACTTTTAGCTGTTTATTCAGAGATGTGAGTCTCTTGGATTTGTCGGCTAAGACTGGTTTTTCTTCCCAGACCCTCAGATCTCAGTCTCTTGAATAGTTAGGGTTATAGTCATGAGCTATAACTGGCCAGAATTTGTGTAGAGATTTTAAACTTATACCTACTTATTCTCTGAGCACCTTCCATCTATCACAATCCTTTAGAAATACTTAAAAAATTGTGATACCCTTGTGGCTTAATATTTTATTATTCATTTTTATATTTTATTAGAATTTATTTTTGTTGCTATATTGATAACAAAGGACCTAATTTATATTACAGTAACATTTATTGACTAAAATCTCCATTCCTCATGAGTGGTATTTTCTTCGCCAATATTTTAGATTCATTTTCTTATTTGCTGCTTCTGGGCCTTAAAGTAAGGACCTGGGAACTGTCCCTCAGTCTCTTCGTGCTCAAGGGTAGTGCTCTACCACTTGAGCCACAGTTCCACTTCAGGCCTTCTCTGAGTAGTTTATTGGAGATAAGAATGTCACGAACTTTCCTGTCTGGGCTGGCTTTGAACCAGTCAGATCTCAGACTCTTCAGTAACTAGGATTACAGTGTGAGCCAGCAGTGTTTGGCTTATTTTATATTTTTTGTATAACTGTCATTATTGTCTATTCTGTTAGCTCTTTACCTATCATGTGAAACCAGTGCAGTCTCAACAGTAAATATTTTTAAATTTAAAAAGTTTCTTGTTACTGTTGAAAAATGGGGAAGAGCATTTTATTCATACTAGTAGCTCCAGGGGCAAGGAAACACATGGAGCTAATCAGCTGTGTGTGTAGGATGGATTACTAATACAAAAAAAAAATCTCCAGGGCTGAGAATGTGGCCTAGTAGAGTGCTTGCCTAGCATGCATGAAGACCCAGGTTCAATTCCTCGGTGCCACATACATAGAAAAAAGCTGGAAGTGGTGCTGAGGCTCAAGTGGTAGAGCTCTAGCCTTGAGAAAACCCAAGGACAGTGCTCGGGCCCTGAGCTAAAGCCTAGGACTGGCCAAAAAAAAAAAAAAAGAGAAAAGTCCTGGGTTTAAAGTCCTGGGTTTGAAACTAGAATTGTTACAGTGGTAGAGTGCTAACCTTGAAAATAAATAAGAAAACAGGGTTGTAGCTCAAGGAGTAGGGTGGTAGACTTGAGTTGAAGAACTCAGGAACAATGCCCAGGCCAAGAATTCAAGACCCATGATCCACAAAAAAAAAAAAAAAAAAAAGTCTTATGGACTTTCTTGCCTTGTCTGGCTTTGAACTGTGATCCTCAGATCTGACCCTCCTGAGAAAATAAATAAGATTCTCAAAAGCAAAGGACAGTGTGACGTTCATACTACCTTCCCCCACTGACCCCATCATACAGAAAATGCCAGGCGGTGACTGCAGGCATGCAGTGGTGGAAGCTAATGTATGGGCATTACATTTTATTGGTTTATGAGAGGTGGTTGAACTCATTACTCTCATTATATGATAATATACAATTGCCTATTATTATTCCTCCTGATAAATTTATCTTAACTTCCTGAGTGTGTGTGTGTGTGTGTGTGTGTGTGTGTGTGTGTGTGTGTGTGTGTGTGTGTAGGGCTTGAATTCAGGACATACATGATGTCCCTAAGTTTTTTTGCTCAAGGCTAGCTGGAGCCACAGATCCACTTCTAGCCTTTTGGGTGGCTATTGGAGATAAGAATTTCATGAATTTTCTTCCATGGATTGGCTTTGAGCCACAGTCCTCAGATCTCAGCTTCCTATGTAGCTAGGATTACAGGCAGAAGTCACAAGTTTCTGGCATCCTTTTTATTTATTTATTTGTTTGTTTCACCAGTCCTGGGAGCATGAACTCAGGGCCTGGGCACTGTCCCTGAGCATTGCTGGCTCAAGGCTAGCACTCTACCATTTGAGCCAAAGTGCCACTTCTGGCTTTTTCTATTCAGTGGTACTAAGGAATCGAACCCAGGGCTTCATGCATTCTAAGTAAGCACTCTACCACTAAGCCACATCTCCAGCTCAGCTTTTTCTGCTTATTTTCACAAGGAAATACATTTGCAAACCTAAAATTGAAATGACTTATTGAAAAAAAGCTTTCCTTTTACTTATTTCTAGCCCTAAAGCTGGTGTTAGTTTTTACTGTATTCAGAAATATTATATGTGTCATCAACTCTGTGCTTGTTCATTATATGTTTTCCACAATATTTTTTGGAAAGTCTACTGTTTTGTCAGACAATAATGGCTCATACTTGTGATTTTAGCTACTTAGAAGACAGAGATCTAAGGATTGTGGGTCAAATCCATACAGGGAAGGAAGTTTATAAGACTCTACCTCCATTTTACTGCCAAAAAGCCAGAAGTGGAGCTTCAGCTCCAGTTGTACAGCTCCATCCTTTAGTGAAAAAGCTAAGGAGCAAATAGAACCCAGGCCTTGAGTTCAGGCCCCAGCATTGACACAAAATAAAACAAAATACTCTATTGTTTTGACTGTGGATCCTCCCTCATTCCCCATCTCACTCACTCTCCCCTCTTTCCGATAAATTTACCATGTGTTGATTTTTCATGTTCTCTCTTCCTCCTCTTTCTCCTCCTCTTCCTCCTCCTCCAGACTGGCCCTTTACTGGTAATCCTCTTGCCTCATCGTTCTGAGTGCTGAAATTATAGACATGTAACATGACAATCTAGCTCCACAGATTATGCTATATACCAATAATAAAAATTCTTCTTTGCTGGGTGCGGTGGCTCACACCGCTACTCAGGAGGCTGAGATCTGAGGATCTAGGTTCAAAGCCAGCCCAGGCACAAAAGGACCTAAGACTCTTATCTCCAATTAACCTCTAGAAAACAAGAAGTAGGGCTTGGATCAAGGGTAGGGTGGTAGCCTTGAGCTGAAGAACTCCGAGACAGCACCCAGGCCAAGTTCAAGCTCCATGACCCATGATAAAAAAAAAAAATCTTTGTATTAATGGTTTTATTTGAAATTTTATTGTACATAAATTTTAAAGCACATTATTAAAATTATTGTCATATCCAAATTCATTAGGATTTTGAAAAACCATGTAATTGTTTTTCCATGAGAGGTTAATGTCACGGATCATCTTTGATTATTTTATTTTTTTTATGTGCAGAAGAGGGAGGAAAAGAGAGACAGAGACAGTCAGAAATAGAGATGAAATGTGTGTGACACAGACGTGAGAAGTTTCTAGGGGCTACTATTAGAAGAGAAAACCTTTTCTTTGCTATTACAAGACATGGAGCAAAGTACTTTATAAAGTGTGTATGTTTCCGCTTGTATTTCTCAGTGGGAAAAACATCAGGAAGAGTTAAACATGAGCATATGCACAGGGTACCCCTACAGAGCATTTTTAATATAGTTTACTACTGTAAAGTACTGATGCCAAACTGGAACTTTTGAATCTCAGCTATGCTTCATCCCAGCATACCTTGGAACATGTGAACAAATCACTCATCTTCAGACTTCTCAACTATGGATCGGGAATAATAATTCTGAAAACTGCAGTGAGGGTTAACACTACATGTTGTGTTCTCCTCACCCTCACAGCTATTGTAAGCACATGATGAGGAAGTGGATTTATTGACATTTGGTTTTTGTTTCTTGTGTCTTTTTGCCAGTCCTGGGGCTGGAACTCAGAGCCTGGACACTGTCCTTGAGCCTTCTCAAGGCCGTAGCACCACTTCTGGCTACCAAGGAATCAAACTCAGGGCTTTGTGCATGCTAGGCAAGCACTCTACCACTAGGCCACCAATCTGGCCTGGATTTATTGACATTTTAACTCTTGCCTCCAAGTTTTCCTTCAGCTAATAATGTTTTTTTATGTCCAACAGACACATGGGCGGCTCACCTCCCCCAGACAGCAGTTGGAAAGGAGACCTCAATGTGTCTTACAATGTGGGACCTGGCTTTGCTGGAAACTTTTCTACACAGTTAAGATACTATTTTGATTGTTTGATACAGATACTTGTGTGTGTCTATGTGCTGGTATTGGGTTTAAACTCAGGGCTAGGATACTGTTATTTAATTAGGCTGGTACTCTACCATTTGAACCACCAACTCCACTTCCATATTTTGGAAAGAAAAATGTAATGAACCTCTTTTGCTCAGGCTGGCTTCGTACCTAAGTCCCCAGGTTCCAGCCTCTGGAGGAGCTTAGATTACAGGCATGCACTACTGGTACCTGGCAGAAAGCTATATAATTATAGAGGACTGAACAGGGAAAAAAAGTGAAATAGCAGCAGAATAGGGAACCAGACCTTTTATATTATTATAGGTGGCCATTGAGAATTTTCCCTGGGCACCCTTAGCATTGTTCTATCTTCATTATTGCAAGCAATCTAGTTTGACCGTATTCAAATCCTCCCATCCTCTGTGTTTGCCTAACCTACTGTGGCAAGTACCCCTGGACAACACAAAGAGCATAGTTCTCTTTCCCTTTCTCCTCATTCCTCCCATCTTTCAGTCACTTAAAATTTGTTTCATCTCTGAGGAGATTGAAAAGCATTGTGGGTCTTAAATCTGATAAAACAGTAGTTTAAAAAAATGTGTCCTTTATCTTTGAATTAGAAAAGTCAAGATGCACATCCACTCCAACAGTAAAGTGACAAGAATTTACAATGTGATCGGTACCCTCCGAGGAGCAGTGGAGCCAGGTAAACAAGTCAGGTATCAAGGAGATACCAGTCAAGCAAGTCTTAGGAACTAGGCATTGCCATGAGCTCTGGGAATGAAAAGTGGACGATGAAAAGCAACTCTGTGATCCAATGAAACTCACTTAACACAAAACCAATACATACGAGGTACTGTCACATTGTCAAGCATGTAAAGAAGAGGAGAGTAAATGCTTGGGTTAGGCTAGACTAATCACCAAGGTGAGAAATGAACCAGGGGTGTTTCAGTTAAAAGACTGGGGAAGGTGGTCAGGGAGAGAGTGCTGATGTATTTGTATGTTTTGTCTAAGGAAATATTTTCATGGTTATAAACATCTACACAGAAAGCAAATTAGAGTAACCTTGAATCAATGAATTGTTGTTGTTGTTGTTGGTCATGGGGCTTGAACTCTAGGCCTGGCCATGGTCCCTGAGCCTCCTGTGCTCAAAGCTAGTGCTCTACCATTTAAGCCATCATATCACTTCTTGATTACTACATTTTATATTTAGTCTTATTCCTTTATGTCTCAGTTCCTTAAGATCTGTTTATTATGCTTGTCTTTTTTTTAACCAAACTTGATTCAGTCAAATACTCTGTTCCTTGAAAGCATGTGATTTCACTGGGAATGAAGAGTATTAAACGAGCCATCAGTGATTCATGCTTATAATTCTAGTTACTCAGGAAGCTGAGAACTGGAATATCAAAGTTTGAAGCCAGCCTTGGCAGAAAAATCAGTCAGACTCTATCTATCTCTAATTACGCAGCAAAACGCAAGACTGGAACTATGTCTCAAGTGACAGAGCACTAACCATGAATAATAAAGATGAGTGCTGAGTGAGGGTTGAGGCCCTGTGTTCAAACTCCAGTACTAAAATACACACACACACACACACACACACACACACACACACACACACGCACGCACGCACAATTGAGTTACAGGGATAAGGTGCTCACAGTTTGGAGGGGATTCACACATTTCAATGTGATAAAGGCCTTAACAGATATGAAAACATTTCCCTGGATGCTGGATAGGCAGAGCAATTTTCTCTTCCTATAAAAGACAAAGACAGGGACTGTTAGTGTAGCAAAGCAGTAGAGTGCTTGCCTAGCATGCATGAAGCCCTGGGTTCGGTTCCTCAGTACCACATACACACACACACAAAAAAAAAGCCAGAAGTGGTGCTATGGCTCAAGTGTAAAGGCATTAGCCTTGAGAAAGCTTAAGGACAGTTCCAGGTTCTGAGTCAACAAAAGAAGGAAGACATTTGTAGGGGAAGGAAGAAAGGTTTTGGCTGTATCCTGAAAATGAACTAGAAGTAGGAACACAAAATCTATGTTCTTTTACGCTAGAAATGATGAAAATAAAGTGAGTAAACGAATCATGTAGCAGGTACCAGTGGCTCACGCCTGTAATCCTAGCTACTCAAGAGGCTGAGATCTGAGGATCATGATTCAAAGTGAACCAGGGCACGAAAGTCCATGAGACTCTTTAATTAACCACCAGAAAACCAGAAGTGATGCTGTGGCTCAAGTGGTACAGCACTGGCCTTGAGCTGAAGAGCTCAGGGACAGTGCCCAGGCCCCGAGTTCAAGCGCTACAACTGACCAAAGTGAGGGAGGTGGAAATCATGTAAAGAGGTTGATGTGCAAGGAAGACCTTGTACTTTCCTGTAACCAGCTACATACTTGCAACCACATAATTCATCCGTACTTCCTTCACATGAAAAGCTGAACAAAAGGACACACTTGTATGAGCCTTTAGGGGCCTTGATATTTTTCTGAGCGAGGAGTCTTGTTCAGATACATTTGAATGCCTTGCAGTTTGCGCTACGATCCATCTGAGGGACAAACAGTGATTCTTTTTTGCCTTCTAGACAGATACGTCATTCTCGGAGGCCACCGGGACTCATGGGTATTTGGTGGCATCGATCCTCAAAGTGGAGCAGCTGTTGTTCATGAAATTGTGAGAAGCTTTGGAAGCTTGGCAAAAGAAGGTAACACATAGGAAGGAAATGACCAACTTCTCTCATCTCCATCTGTTCTTCTGCAAATGAGGGTTCTCTAACCCAGGGCTAGAAAAGTAACTTATTACCCTTGGTTCCAGCCCAGTATTACAATTAAATAAGTAAAGTCCAGGGTGACCTGGGCACAAATTGAGACACTACCTTGAAAATATCCAATGCAAAAAGTACACTGATATATAATTTCAGTGGTCAAGTACTGGCCAAGAAAGCACTAGGCCCTGAGTTCAATTCCTATTACTACCAAAAAAGAAGTTGTGTTACGATTCGTACTATCATTTACCCTGGTGATCAACGAATGGAGTTGTGCCTTTTCCATGACCTGATTCCAGCTTTACAATATCATGTGTAAATTCCCTTTACTTCTCCAACCTTTGCGTGTTATATTCACATGTTTTAGGGTGGAGACCAAGAAGGACAATTTTATTTGCAAGCTGGGATGCAGAAGAATTTGGTCTCTTTGGATCTACTGAGTGGGCAGAGGTTAGTTGGTCATTTACTACCATTTAATTCTTCATTATTACAAAGCAGTTATCACTTCATTGCCAAACATGTAAAGATAGCACATGAATCCAATGAAGAAATACTCAGTTTTCAAAATCATCTGAACATTCTTGTTCAAAAATAAGTGAGAAAAAGCTATTTCACCTAAAGTACTAAGTTTTGCCTGGACATTTCAAAGAATTTATTTTGAATTAGCATATATTATAGCCCAACAATGTTTTGTTGTGATTTTTATTTCTTAAACAGAGATGTTTCAAGTTAATTGGTTACCTTGAAACTGATTTAGCTCTACTTTTTGGGTGAAATATGTTGTACGTTGGAAATGAAAACATGCTTGGCTTCTTTCTCATGATTCTGTTACATTTTCTAAAACAGCTCCCATGTGATTACTCTGGGTTGCTATAGTTAAATCTACTATTGGCAATATCTCTCTGTCTCTCTGTCTCTCTGCCTCTCTGTCTCTCTGCCTCTCTCTCTCTCTCTCTTTCTCTCCCCCTCTCTCTCTCTCTCTCTCTCTCTCTTCCTCCCTCCCTCCCTCCCTTCCTCCCTCTCTCTCTCCTTTCTTTTCCCTCCCTCTCTCCCTCTCTCCTTTCCCTTCCTACCCTCTCCCTCCCTCCCTCTCCTCTCTTCTATGTGTTGATACTAATACTGACATCCTTACAATTTTGCTTGGCTTTTTCCCCTTGTGGATGGCACTCTACTACATGAGCCACAGCTCCACTTGCTTTGAACTGTGATGCTCAGATCTCAGTCTCCTTAGTAGCTAGGATTATAGGTGTGACTCACCAGCATTTAGCAACCAGTTCTATATTAAACAATGTGGATTCTAAGTAGAAGTCCCACATTGAGTGTTTACAAGGTCCTTTGAACCATCATTGTATCTGCATGGACTGTTGGCCTTTTGAATAGGAATTAATTTCTAGTAAATATGTCCAATGTTACTATTTATACCATTAACTTTCTTTCAAGCTGTACTCATTTGCCTCATGCTATACTCCAGAAATTACATAAAATGAATACCTGTAAACTGTATTTTTTTGGAAAAAAAAAAAACAAAAACAAAAACAATTGCGCCCCTGTAAATGTGGTTAAGCTTTTTTTTCCCTCCCTCCCTCCATCTTTCCCTTCCCCCTCCCTCCCTCCCTCCCTCTCTTGCTCCCTTTCTTCTTCCTTTCTTTTCTTTTCTTTTTTTGGGGGGAGGGGGAGGGCCAGGAATCGGTCACGGGGCTTGAACTCTGGGCCTGGGCACTGTCCCTTAGCTCTTCAGCTCAAGGCTACTGAGCCACAGCATCGCTTCCAGTTTTCTTGTGGTTAATTGGAGATAAGAGTCTCACAGACTTTTCCGCCTGGGCTGGCTTTGAACCACGATCCTCAGATCTCAGCCTACTGAGTACTTAGGATGACAGGCGTGAGCCACAGTGCCTGGCTCGCTCTTTCTTTCCGTCTGTCTTTCTTTCTTTCTTTCTTTCTTTCTTTCTTTCTTTCTTTCTTTCTTTCTTTCTTTCTTTCTTTCTTTTTTTGCAGTACTATTGTTTCAACTTAGGGCCCTGCAATTGCTAAACAGATATTCTCTCAGCCATACACAGCCCCCTTTTTTTTCAATTATTTTCAGATAGGGCCTCATGTTTGTACCTGAGTAGGGACAAACTGAGATACTTAAATTTATGCTTCCTATGTTGCTGTGTGATGACAGGCATATAACATTGCACCAGACTTTTAATTGAGATAGAATTTGAAAATCATTTTGGCCAGATAGGCCGTGAGCTTTGATCTCCTTGAGTTCATTCTGCTGCCTAGCTGAGATTACAGATGTGAGCATTTTACCTCATTTACATGAAGCTGTTACAGGAAAGATTTATGTTGGTGTCAGAAAAAGCTGAATCTCTCTCTTCTCTTCTCCCTCCCCCCTCCCCCCCCCCCCCCCCCCCGTGCCTCTGCACCTCTGCCTCTGCCTCTCTCCCAGTTCTGGGCTTAAGCTCAGTCCTGAGTGCTATACTGAGCTTTCTTTGCGCAAGACTAATGCTCAAGCCACAATTCCACTTTTGCCTTGGGTTTTTTTTCTCTTCTTTCTTTCTTTCTTTCTTTTTTTTCTTTCTTTCTTTCTTTCTTTTTCTTTTCTTTTTGAGTAGTATATTGAAGATGAGAGTCTTTTTTTTTTTCCTGTTCTAGGCCTTGAACTCAGGGCCTGGGCACTGTCCGTGGACTACCACGCTCTACCATTTGAGCCACAGCACCACTTCAGGCTTTTTCTGTGTATGTGGTACTGAGGAATCGAACCCAGGGATTCATGCATGCTAGTCAAGCACTCTACCACTAGGCTACACTCCTGGCCCAAGATCAGGGTCCTGTGGACTTTTCTGCCTGGGCTGGCTTCAAACTATGATGCTTAGATCTCAGCCTCCTGAGTAGTTAGGATTACAGTCATGAGCCACCTGTGAAAAACTGAATCTTTTTAGAGAATGATTATTTTTAAATATGATGATGATGATGGTGGTCGTCATCAAAATTAAGTTTGTGCTCACAATTTTGCCCAGATTGGCCTAAAATATTTCATCTTCCCTCGGCCTTAAGAGTGCTGAGATTATAGAATTGTGCCATCATATGTGTATGCTTTTCAGATTTTTGTAATAATCACAGTGCCTTTGGAGACTCAAAAATTGACATTGATAAACACTGACCAATTTTTCGTTAGTGTTCTAAAACTAGTGACCAGCTATCAGTGGCTACCACTAGGTGGCGCCAACCCACAGAATTTGACTGAAAGTCTCCATATCCGCCTTCCTCTTCCTAAAATTTCTGTCTCATGACTTTGAATTAGTTTATTTCCTATGAATCAGGCACCATTCTCTCTCAATAATGAGATGTTTGTGAGAGTATTTCCTCTGGAAGAATATAATGGGTAATGTTTGCTGGGGACAAACTACATTTTAATTAAGAAATTAATTCCTTTGCTGTATATAGACAGATAACTGCTAGTTTTAAAGTTTTACTAGTTGTTTACTATTAACCTTTATTGAATTTTTGTGTGTTTGTGGATTACGGGGCTTGAACTCTGGGCCTGGGTGCTGTCCCTGAGATCTTCAGCTCAAGGCTAGTGCTCTACCACTTGAGCCACAGCCCCATGCTTAATTGGAGATAATTCTCACGTTCTTTAGTTCCCGGGCTGGCTTTGAACCACGATCCTCAGATCTCAGCCTCCTAAGTAGCTAGGATTAAAAGCGTGAGCCACCACACCCAGCTTATTGAATTGTTTTCAAATGAACAATCTCCATGATTTCAGATTTGGGATTAACATAGCCCAGCTTCATTCAGAAACCTACATTCAGTAGTATATGTACCTTTGTGTGGGTATGAAGGGTGCAGTTATGACTTACAGTAAGCCTGTCTTGTGCATGAATTTATTGTGTGTGTTTGACCAAACATGAGCAAAAAATTAAAATATCAACAGAAAGCCCAGCGCAGTGGCTCATACCTGTAATCCTAGCTCCTCAGGAGGCTGAGATCTGAGGATCAAAGTTCAAAGCCAGCCCAGGCACAAAAGGACCTGAGACTCTTATCTCCACTTAACCTCTACAAAATGGGAAGTGGGGCTTGGCTCAAGGGTAGGGTGGTAGCCTTGAGCTGAAGAGCTCAGGGACAGCGCCCAGGCCAAGTTCAAGCTCCAGGACCCCACCCCCCCACCCCCCACCCAAAATAAGCAGAACTTGTAGAGTCAGAAAAAAAGTCTGTCAGGTGTCAGTGGCTTGTAATTCTAGCTACTCAGGAAGTTGAGATCTAAGGATTGAGATTAGGAGCTGGCCCAGATAGGAAAGAATGTGAGACTTTTATCCCTTTGATCAACTGGAAGCTGGAAGTATAGCCATGGAAAACTTAGGGACAGTACAAGTTCAGGCTCCAGTACTGGCACATTTTAAAAAAATTCTGTCTATGCATTTTGTGGCTGAGTTGACATTAGAGAAGTTCTCATTAGTGCGATATTATCATCACTTGTGTTTATGTCATTGTATAACTGTATGCTGTTTCCCTACCCTTAATTTTGTGACAATCTGCCTTTACCCCTAAAAGCAATGACGAAAATGAGTATGTTTAACTGAAGTGCTAAAGTGGAAATGTGAGATTGGTTGAAAGGATGTCAGGGGTATTATAAGAAACAATGATTCAAACCCTGTATCCAGAGCATGTACAGCTTTTCCCTAACCTCAGTCCTCTTCAAAGCACACACCGGAGGAGATAGATGCTTGACTGCATACATGTAGAGTTTTCTGTCTTTCATTTTGGTTGTTGTTACAGGAGAATTCCAGAATCCTTCAAGAACGTGGTGTGGCCTACATTAATGCTGATTCTTCTATAGAAGGTGATTATTGTTGGCTCCTAAGCCAAGATATGATTTGCTAGAGGCAGCAACTTCTTTGGATAGTTTACCCTAACAGGGAACCACACCATTCACGTGCTGTGATTAGGGAATTTGCAGCTGGTTCTTTGGGTCATATTTTAATCCCTGGGGAGTCTCAGAAGCTAAGATCCCAGTCTTGGTGTCTTGAACAAAGAATTCAATACACACACACACACACACACACACACACACACACACACGTGGTAAAGCAAGGAGTTTATTAGAAAGGGGAAGTATACTATTAAAGAAAACAGCTTTCTTAGCCAGGCACGGAAGCTCTTGCCTATAATCCTAGCTACTCTGGAGGATGAGATCTGAGGATCAAGGTTCAAAGCCATGCCTGAGCACAGAACATGAGACTCTTATCTCCAGTTAACCTTTAGGAAACGGAAATGAAGCTTGGCTGAAGAGCTCTGGCCCAGAGTTTCAAGCTCCATGAGCCACACACACACACACACAAAGAATTTAGTGTACTAACTTTAGAGGAGCAGGTTGTTTTGTTTTGTTTTGTCTGTCATGAGACTTGAACTCTGGGACTAAGCACTGTCCCTGAGCTCTTCATCCCAGGCTGCTACCCTACCCCTTGAGCCACAGCACCACTTCTGGTTTTCTGATGATTAATTGGGGATAAGAGTTTCAGACTTTGGTGCCCAGGCTGGCTTTGAACTGCAATCCTCAGATCTCAGCCTCCTGAGTAGCTAGGGTTACAGGTATGAACCACTGCGCCCAGCTAAGAAAACATCTTTCTGTAGCTAGATAGCTCAAGAGTAAGCCCATGGCTCTAGACCTCAGCTGTGGTGCCCCTGTGCGGGAAAAGTGCATGGTAAGGGCACACACTGCTCTTAGGGGAGTGAGGCATCAAAACCTAGCAGATAAAATTACTGCTTTCCAACATGAACTTTTAGCCATTATGTGCTTTTAGCAAGCACAGAGCTATGCAGACATACACCTACGTGGATTTCCAGGGGAAGCAAACAGTCCAAGACACTGCATTCCAATCTTAGCATTCTTTCTGGTTATTGTTTGTTTATTAAGGTGTGGGTACTGGGGTCTGAACTCAGTTTTTCAGTCAAGGCTGATATTACCACTTAAGCTATACCTCTTGTCTAGCTTTCTACTGGTTACTTGTAGAAAACCGTCTAAAGCCTTGTCCATCCCTACTAGCCTGAAATCAGGATATCCACATGTCAGCTCCTGAGTAGCTAGGATTACAGGTATGACTTATTGGCACACTTACTAATGCAAGTTGACCATGACAAAATTGAGACCTAGTGCCTTCAGGGAATCACATGGGTTTTACACTTCTCAGAGAACTGATGGCCTTTCATGTCAGACTGAATTTATTCCTGCCTAGTGACATCCATCTGTTTGACTTTCTGTATCTGGCCTTTCCTCCTTCTAAGAGGATTGGCTTTCTCCACCTCTTGTCCGTGCTCACATTAATATGGGCAAAGATCTCAGACTTGTGCTTGCAGAGTGAATGTCCAAGAGCATTAATAATCATTATTCCTATGTAAGGTTTTTTTTGTTGCTTCTAGGAAATTTATTCTTAATTCTATAATTATTATTATTGTTACTCCTGTGTAGATTCTTTTATGTAGATAAGACTCTTATCTCCAGTTAAGCAGCAAACAGCAGGAAGTGGAGCTGTGGCTCAAGTGGCAGAGTATCAAGGCTTGTGTAGAAAAAGCTAAGGCACAGTGCCCAGGTCCTGAGTTTAATACTTAGTACTGTCAAGTATGTGCATATGTGTACACACAAACACACACACACACACACACACACACACACACACAACAGAGGGTTTAACCGATTTTGTCCCTCTGAAATAAGTTTCAGGTCTAAACAGAGCACATATGATATACTACATATTAGGAACAGTTACCTTTTCTGTGTTTGCCAGTCTTTGAACTCAGGGCCTTGTATACTATCTCTCAGCTTTTGTGCTCAAGGCTAGCATACCACCTCTCTACTTCTGGCTTTTTTTGTTCTGAGCAGTTAATTGGACATAAGAATCTCAGAACCTCCCTGCCTCAGCTGACTTGAAACCACAGTCCTCAGATCTCAGCCTCCTGAGTAGCTAGGATTACAGGCGGGAGCCACCAGCACTCAGCTTAAAGTTGTTGTTAAACATTCATTTCCCGAATAATATAATAATTTCTCCTTTTCAATTTAAATTATAAAATTTACAAACAAAGCACAACCTGCCAACAAATAACTTTTAAGCTTAATCCTGCCTCTAAGGAGCAATCATTCTGAGTTCAAAGTGTTTCTTATATGTAATAGAAACACATTATATGTAATTTAGCGCACATGGCTACCAGCAGTGTAACACAACTGTCTTATTTGCTTTATACCCAAATATTTGTTTAGTAGAACTTCCCTTTTACAAAATTAGTTTATTAAGTGTTGTCTAGCAGAGGCAATTGTGATGTGAGAATTTAAGGGACTCTCCCACGGTTGTCTTTGGCCTATTATTACTTCATAATGGTTTTTGACATCACACTACAACAAAATAGTTCTGTAAGTTGTCTTTTTTCCTTCAGCAATATATTATAGAAAACTTTCAATAGGGTCCATGTACAGTCATGTACAGTAAAAAAAAAAATTGAAAATCCATGCACACTATGTTTCTTTGACTCTGGCTTACTTCATTTAACAGAACTTTCCATTTTCTTACAAATGGTACAATTTTGTTTTTTTTCTGATGGATGAGTTCGATTTCGTTGTGTATATAGACTACACTTTCTTGACTCATTCATGCACTGAAGACCATCTGGGTTGATTTTGTACCTTGGCTGGGATAAACAATGCAGCCAAGAACATGACTAAGAGAAGTCAAACCTAAATAGTCCCAGGTTTGTTTCCAAGTTTTTTAACACCAAAATGGAAATCAGCTGATCTGTTCTTTACTTCCTACTTTTACTTCTGGCCCTTTTGCTACTTATTAAAATTAATGTCATCTTCCCACCTCCAATTTTCTATCTATTCAGCCTCCTTTTGCCTATAAATTGTTTTAGTCTGTGTGAATCTTCAAAGGAGTAGACAAAGTGCAGTCTGTTGTCTCTGCTTGTTTGTTGCTGAAAATAGACTCTTAGCTTTACCTGGGAATAAAAAACCAAAAAATTAATTTTGGAGCCAGATCTTTGTAATATTAGTGACTAAGGAGCTGAGGGTTGGAAGATTGTGATTCTAAGCCAAGCCCAGCAAGGAAGTTCACAATTTTTATCTCCACCAAAAAGCTGACAGGAAAGTGGAACTATGAGTTAAGTGGTAATTAGCCTTGAGTACATAAGCTTAGGAACAACACCCAGGCCCCAAGTTCAAGCCCCACAACTGGCACCAAAAACAAAACCATAGCTGGGCATGGTGGCTCATGCCCATAATCCTAGGTACTCAGGAGGCTGAGATCTGAGGATCAAGGTTCAAAGCCAGCCCTGCCGCTAAAAACTCGGTGAGAGCTCCAATTAATCACCAGAAAATTGGAAGTGGCACTGTGGTTCAAGGGGTAGGGCAGTAGCCTTGAGATGAAGAACTCAGGGACAGTGCCCAGGCCCAGAGTTCAAGCTCCACAACTATATATATATATATATATATATATATATATATATATATATATATATATATATGTATGTATCTCCAGGCATGATAGAGGGAAATAGGGAAGACACATTCAAAAGTTGGAATTTGGGAGTCTTTTTGGAGACTAGGCATTGTGGCGGGCTGCAGTTACAAAGATCCACAGCCCAGAACAGAGCTTGAATCAAGCTTTTAAACACAAAGATTGCATATTGGAAGGAGACCAAGCCTCAGAAAAGCATTATGCATAAACACAGCACAAGAAAAAGGAGGTGTGGCTCACGTGGTAAAATACTAGCCTTTAGCAAAAAGCCATGTGAGAATGTAAGGCCCTGAGCTCAAGTCCCAGTACCAGTTTAGGATTTTTTTTCTCTGTTTCAAAAACAAATGACTTAAAGGTAATTTTTCATTTTTGTTTTAAATTAAAAACAACTTGAGCCCCAGTTTTACTTCCCCCCACCCTTTCCCTTTTTTTTTTTGTCAGTCATGGGACTTGAACTCTGGGACTGGGCATTGTCCCTGAGCTCTTCAGCTCAAGGCTACCACCCTACCCCTGAACCAAGCCCCACTTCCCATTTCCTAGAGGTTAATTGGAGATAAGAGTATCAGGTATTTTTTGTGCCTGAGCTGGCTTTGAACCTTAATCCTCAGATCTCAGCCTCCTGTGTAGCTAGGATTACAGGCATGAGCCACCTCGCCAGCTTTTTTTTTTTTTTTTAGATCAGCGTCTCATGGACTTTCTTGGCTTTCAACAGTGATCCTCAGATTACTGGCTGGCTGGCTGGCTTTGAACAGTGATTCTCAGATCTCAGCCTCTTGAGTTGCTTGGGTTAACAGGCATAAGCCACAAGTGCCTTGTAAACATGGGTTGGTTTGCTGGTTTATTGCTAGTCCTGGGGCTTGAACTTGGCTCCTGAGTACTGTCTCTGAGTTTTTTTTTTCCCTCAAGGCTAGGGCTCTACTACTTGAGCAACAGCTCTATTTCTGGCTCTTTGGGTAGTTAGTGGAGATAAGTGTCTCTCAGAGGGACTGAAAATGTGGCTTAGTGGCAGTACTTGCATGAAGTTCAATCCCCAGTACCACATAAACAGAAAAAAACAGAAGTGGTTCAAGTGGTATAGTGCTAGCCTTGAGCAAAACAAGCTCAGGGATAGTGCCCAGACCCTGAGTAAAGGCCCCAAGACTGAAACATAAAGAGTATCACAGGTTTCCTTGCCCACGCTGGCTTCAGATCAGAATTGTCATATCTCAGACTCCTAAGTGTCTGGGATTATAGTCCTGAGCCCCCAGTGCCAGGTTTAACCATTGATTTTGTTTAGAGAGCTAGTTGTGATCGTTGAGTAAAAGAATAACAGCAAACCATTATCTTTCAGGAAACTACACTCTAAGAGTTGATTGTACACCACTGATGTACAGCTTGGTATATAATCTAACAAAAGAGGTAAAAACAATTACATGTTTCCTTTGGGGGAGGATTGTACAGCTGGCCTGGGAGGCTTGAAGTCAGGGCCTGGACACTGTTCCTAAGCTTTTTTACTCAAGATTAGTGCTCTACACTTCAACCACTGCTCTACTTCTGGCTTTTTTGATGATTAATTGGAGGTAAGAATCTCTTGGACTCATTGGACACCTGTCCTCAGATCTGAGCCTCCAGCATAGCTGGAATTGTCGCTATCTGCTACCACAGGTACATATCTTACAATGCTCTCTTGAGATGCATATGTTGAACATTCATGTTGTTCTGTAATTCAGCTTTGTTCCACATAATAGATCTTGCCTTTGTAGAATACCATTTCTAACCAACTGTTTATATATACTACCTTATCTCTCCCTAATCTACTGTGAATCAAACCTTGGGTACCATTACATCTACCCTCTCTAATTTGCAAGTGAAATGGAACTCAACATTAAATTTCAAAGTACTATGATCTATACACAGTTTACCCAAATGCTGTGCCTATGATTTATCTTCTTAATATTATAACTGGTTTATGTTCCATAGTAGGAGCTAATGATTTTAAATGATCATGAGACTGTTACTGACTGGAAACAAAACTGAGATGTTTCCAGAGAGCATAAATTTCTAACCTGGGTGCTGAGTTTGTGAGGTAGGAGTTAGGTGTGTGGCACCTTTTGAATTGAGTTGATGTCATCATCACAGGAAAGAATTTAAGAATAAGTCTTTAGACAAGGATTTTATTTAAGTTTTCTTAAGTAAAATGGAAAAGCATGGAGTAAAACACATCTCAGGAGGCTGGACATATGGGCACATGAGAAGAGCTGTCTCAACCTGAGTCAACAGGTCATTTTCTCAGTGTATACTTCTTCATTTCGACCATCTGGCCTGTTAGTTATTTGCTGTGACAGCATTCTTCTAATAACTGCGTCTATGAACTGGTGAGTTTAGTTTTTCTAAAAACCAATTCCTTAATTGTCATGGGTGATAGACATTTTTGGGAAATATATTAATATTTCCTAAAATAAAATGTTTCCTAAAAGACAATATTAATATTTCCTAAAAAATTTTAAGACCACAAAGTCCATCTTTTAGTGATTTTATTTTCCTTTAACACACAGACCAAGAATGAGTTTTGCCAGGATTTTTCTTTTTTTATTTTATTTTATTTTATTTATTTATTTATTTTTGCCAGCCCTGAGCTCAGGGCTTGAGCATTGTCCTTGGACTTTCTCAAGGCTAGCACTCTACCACTTGAGCCTCAGCACCACTTCTGGCTTTTTGCTATGTATGTGGGGTACCAAGGAATAGAACCCGGGTCTTCGTGCATGCTAGGCAAGCACTCTACCACTAGGCCAAACTCCCGGCCCCCAGGATTTTTCTTTAAAAAACATTTATCCAGAGTGCTGGAGAAATTGTTAGCTCAAAGATGAAAGAAAGCACAGTGAACATCTATAATCTAATGGGGAAAGGGAAACTTCAGGTTACTATGAATACTGTGTTTATTCTTAACCTCTGGCTCTTGGATTTATCTTTGGTATCTCAGTCTAGCCTGCCTCAATGTATCATGCATAAAAGCAACAAATCATTTTGGACAAGGAGCTTTTGGGGTTTTTTCCCCTCTTTTTCCTTTCTTTAATTTTTCTCTTATTTCGTGTGTGGGTGTGGGTGTGGATATGGTATGCAGGTACTGTGCTCTCCCTTAGCTTCATCACTCTTCTGCCATCTGGAGATGGAACTAAGGTCTCTAGAATTCTAGGCAAGCTAACACATGTAGCCACCCATTCAGCCTGTGATCTTAGTAACTGCAGTACAGATTGTGGGCCTTGTCTTGCTGTTCATTCCCTGTGGACATAGAATTTGAATGCATGTGCATTTATAAGTGTGCTTTTATCTTACCTTTAATTTGACTAGCTACAGAGTCCCGATGAAGACTTTGAAGGCAAGTCTCTTTATGAGAGCTGGAATGAAAAGAGCCCTTCACCTGAATTCACTGGCAAGCCCAGGTCAGCAAATACCCACCTTTTTCTCCATATTTGATTGCTGTGTGAGATTTTTTTTTTGGAAGTAAAATGTAATTTTTTAATATCTTTATTAAAATTGTAATTGCTGTAAAATAGAACAAAGGGAATAAATAGTAGTAACTTATTACTGTGTGTCTATTGACTTTTTTTTAAAGGTTTTAGTTGAGATAATAGCTCACAGTACTTTACCTCATACTTGTCAGGTTGTTAGCCAGCTGGCTTTGTATCACGATCCTCAGACCTCAGCCTCCTGAGAAACTAGGATGACAGGTGTGGGCCACCCATGTCTGGCCACTTTTGGCTTTTTGCTGCTTAAGGACATGAGAATATCATAGATTTCCCTGCAGGATTGGCTTTAAACCATGATCCTCAGATCTCAGCCTCCTGATTAGCTAGGATTATAGGCATTATGCCACTGGCTTCTGTCACACCTTCAGGGATCTTTAAAACAAATGAACAAACATGCGAGGTTAGAAAATGTTACCCCAAGAATAGTTTTACAGAAGTCAGTGTTTTGTGATCAGTACCCTATCACATTTTCTTGAATGACAAAGGCTATCAAATTTATAAGAAGAAGAATGGGGTTAGCTTTGTTGATCTAATTTTTAAAATCCTGAAATAATTATGTTACTTTGTCCTTCAAAGGATTAGCAAGCTGGGATCTGGAAATGATTTTGAAGTATTCTTTCAAAGACTTGGAATTGCTTCAGGCAGAGCACGGTATACTAAAAACTGGGTAAGTATCAATAGATTTTTTTTTTTTTTTGGTCAGTTGTGAGGCTTGAACTCTGGGATTGGGTGCTGTCCCTGAGCTCTTCAGCTCAAGGCTAGCACTCTACCACTTGAACCACAGTGCCACCTCTGGTTTTCTGGTAGTTAATTGGAGATAAGAGTCTCCCAGACTTTTTTTTGCCATGCCCGGGCTAGCTTTGAACCATGGTCCTCAGATCTCAGCCTCCTGAGTAGCAAGGATCACAACTGTGAGCCACCGACACCCAGCTAGAATTTTTAAGATTGTGAATACATTTAAATAATTTTGACTGCAAAATGTGCCTTGAGCCTAAGAGGAATAGAGGAACTTAAAAGCAAAGGATAAATGTCTCCATGGTTGATGTCTCTTACCTGAACGTTTCCTGCCTCTGTTGTCCCGAGCTTTGTGATAAGTGCCACCAGCTAGTAATACTTCTGTCTTTGTAGTTAAACTTTTTAAGTGTGTTTTCTGTTTATTTGGAGGTGGAACACTCACCCAGTCACTGACTGGCATTGCCAATCCAAGGGCTTGAACTCAGGGCCTGAGTGCTTTTCCCGAGCTTTTGTGCTCAAGGTTAGTGTTATACCACTTTGAGACACAGCTCCATTTCCAACTTATTAATACTTAATCTTGCCTGGGCTGGCACTGAACCATGATTCCCCAGATCTTAGCCTCCTCAGTAGCTGGGATTATAGACATGAGCCACCAGTGCCTAAGCTAGTCACTGAATTTTTTTTAATTACCCTTAAGTAGTTGTACAATGGGGTTTTAATTTGCTGTATCAGTTAATAAAAATAATGCTCTTGTTGGTGGTGGTTGTGGGACTTGAACTCTGGGCCTGAGCACTGTCCCTGAGCTCTTCAGCTCAAGGCTGCCCCCTACCCCTGGAGCCACAGTGCCAATTCCGATTTTCTAGTGGTTAATTGAAGATAGTGCCTGAGCTGGCTTTGAATTGAGATCCTCAGATCTCAGCCTCCTGAGTAGCTAGGATTGCAGGCATGAGCCACCTTGCCCAGCTAAGAATACTGCATTTTGATCAGTGTCACCTTTGCTATCATTCTCCCTCATCTTATGCAACACCATCTCCTCATTAGTCACTGAGTTTAGAAATGTAAAAATTAGCTGGGCACTGTGGCCCACACCTGTAATCCTAGCTACTCAGGAGGCTGAGCTCTGAGGATCAAAGTTCAAAGCCAGCTGGGGCACAAAAGAACCTGAGCATCTTACCTTCAATTAACCTCTAGAAAATGGGAACTGAGGCTTGGCTCAAGGGTAGGGTGGTAGCCTTGTGCTAAACAGCTCAGGAACAGCACCCAGGCCAGGTTCAAGTCCCATGACCCCCCCACACACACACACACAAATAGAAATTGTCATTCACAATCTATATTGAACTTCAAATAGATGGAATTTCATTTGTACACTGCGGTTCCAATCCTTAAATAAATAATCATTAGACAATAGTGGAAATGTAGAAGTCATATCCCATTTTGTTCAGATTTTTTAATTTTTATCAAAGTAACAGAAGTATTTGGCTCATAAAATCTGAAGTAGTTGATTAAATGTTTATAATGAAAAATCAATGGCTTCACATTCATTATAACCTTATATTTTAGTTTATCAGATTAAAAGTTTTAGCTTTTATTGTGTTCTGATATCTACCTCTAAGTTTATGAATAATAATAATAGCTTCTTTCCTATTATGTTTTCATTTTCACTTTTTTTATTAAGGAAAAAAAAAGTTCTGATACTTGCTACAACTTAAGAGACAATTTAAGGGCAAACTCTCAGCACCCAGCTTGACATCTCTCAGAGATCTTCCCTTTTGAGGACTGTTTTGATGACTTTGTTTATATCATGTATACCTATTAGGATTGATACAAATGTTAGCCCTTGACTAAGGAGATCTCTGATATTCATAAGTATTGTTCTTTGAATGCTAACAGTAAGAATCATGCTATCAATCTTATTACTCTTACAGGTGATGTTTTGATTTTTTTCTTCCATAGGAAACCAGTAAATTCAGCAGCTACCCACTGTATCATAGTGTCTATGAGACATATGAGTTGGTGGAAAAATTTTATGATCCAACGTTTAAATATCACCTCACAGTGGCTCAGGTTCGAGGAGGACTGGTGTTTGAGCTGGCCAATTCCATCCTGCTTCCATTTGACTGTCAAAATTATGCTGTAGTTTTGAAAACGTATGCTGACAAAATCTACAACATCTCAATGCAATATCCAGAAGAGATGAAGATGTACAGTGTATCATTTGGTATGGTAATTTAAAAAAATATATTGACTCATATCAAATGGTCTTTTGAAAGACACTATTTGTATATTACCATTAATTTTTCAAATGTAATGACCTAGTGTGTGTATGTGTGCATGTGCGTGGATGTGTGTGTGTGTGCATGCATACATACATGCATGCTGGTACTGTAGATTAAATTCAGGGCCTTATACAGCTTTAGCTTTCCTGATTCAAGACTGACTCACTTGAGTCACTCAACTGACTCACGGACTCACTTGAACCATACCTTCAGTTCCAGTCTTTTGATAGTTAAGTAGTGATTTTAAAAAAGTCTCTCAGGGGCTGAGTTTGGCCTAGTGGTAGAGTGCTTGCCTAGCATGCATAAAGACCCCACTTCAATTCCTCTGTACCACATACATAGAAAAAAAAGCCAGAAGTGATACTATGGCTTAAGTTGTAGAGCTCTAACCTTGAGAAAGCCCAAGGACAGTGCTCATGTTCAGGCCCTGAGTTCAAGCCCCAGGACTGGCCAAAAAAAAAGGTCTCTCAGAGTTGTGCCTGGGCTTGCTTTAAACTAACAATCCTCAGATCTCAGCCTCCTGAGAAACTGGTATTGTAGACATGAACCTCAGCCCTGACTTTTAATGTCCTATCTAGGTCATCATTTATATTACTCTTTTGTCAGATCAAATATTCTGTTAAGGTTTGACCTAAGTATATTTTCCTTTTAATGGATGATCATAATGCACAAATATAAATAATTTATAAAGTACACGGGAAGGTTGTTTTCTCTGTTGTTTATTTTTGTTTTAACCTATAAAACAATTTCATTAAAAATTATGTTCTTGGGCTGGGAGTGTGGCCTTGTAGTAGAGTGCTTGCCTAGCATGCACAAAGCCCTGGATTCGATTCCATAGTACCGCATACACAGCAAAAGCCAGAAATGGTGATGTGGCTCAAATGGTATAGCACTAGCCTTGAGAAATCTCAAGGACAGCTCCCAGGCCCTGAGTTCAAGCCCCATGGCTGGCAAAAATGAAAGAAAGAAAGGGGGGGGGAGGAAGGAAGGAAGGAATAAATTATGTCATTTTGTTTGCTTCTTTGTGTATTTTATTGATTGATTCTGGATATGTTGCTGGTATCAAACTCCTGCTTCATTACAAGCATGTACAATCTCATTTGGATTAGAAATTATATTTTACATCCTTTTGATAGTTTCCAATTCCATTTCAGATTCACTGTTTTCTGCAGTAGAGAATTTTACAGAAGTTGCTTCTCAGTTCAGCAAGAGACTTCAAGCCATAGACAACAGCAAGTATGTACTACATTTATTTATGTATGTAAAAAGCATAATTGGAAGGAATTACACGTGGGGCTTTAATTCAGGGCCTGAACACTGTCCTGAGCTTTTGGGCTTAAGGGTATGGCTCTACCACTTGAGCCACAGCACCACTTTCTGGTGGTCCATTGGAGATAAGAGCCTCATGCACTTTCCTGACTGAACCAGCTTGGAACCTTGACCCTTAGATCTCAGCATCCTGAGTAGCTAGGATTACAGACGTGAGCCACCAGTGTCCAGCTGGAATTGGCACTTTTGTTTACTGAAATATCTTCCTAAGTTTTCTTTGCTGTTTTCTGTCTCTGACCTTTCATGCATAGTCCCTCAAACACTGTCTTCTAACATTTAAGAGTCAGAGTTGTGTGGCGCAGAAGGCCCACACCCTCCTTACAGATAACTGAGGCATCAAACATGCCCATTTTATATTAAAAGTCCTCCATTCTGTGACCCGTTTTTGTTTTTTTCTATCATTTTCTTTTGGTCTTTCACTGTCACATTTCAACTACATTCTCCTGCTCCTATAGCACACTTCTTCCTCTCTCCTCTTGAAACAATTACATCTGCACAGAGATCCCCCATTCCCACTCAGGTGACAAAATATAAAAGATTCTCACTAAGGGATATTGTGAAGCCATTAATTTTAGGCCTGCTAAACATTTCTGTGTAATGTTATAAATGAGACGTGTAATTTGAACCAGAGTTTAATAGGAAAGGAAAAACGTTTATTTAATCTTGATTTCAGTCATAGTATTTGTACATACTTTTGAAGTGAAACATGTTATTTCATGTATAGTAGTTTTTTTACTGTAGAATTTTCAGGGTGAGTATCTATCATGTACTAGACATGTTATTGTGATAGGGAAGGGGGAAAACAAGATGAGGGGCGGGGGTGGGGGAGGCAAATGGGGACCAAGACATGAGAAAGGGCATCAATATATGTGAAGTAATGCACCCTCTATCAGTGAATATAATGTAACCGTTCTATTAATTACAATAAAAATATATGGGGGAAAAAAAGAATCTTGGGTCCTTTAGTGCCTGGGCTGGCTTTGAACCTTGATTCTCAGATCTCAGCCTCCTGAGTTGCTAGGATTATAGGCTACAGGTGTAAGCAACTGCGCCCAGCTAGGAAACTGTTATTTCCAGTAAAACTACCCACAGAAAGCTGGAAGTAGTGCTGTGGCTCAAGTGGTAGAGTGCTAGTCTTGAGCACAAAGAAGCTCAGGGACAGAGCCCAGGCCCTAAATTGAGGCTCCAGGACTAAAAGGGAAAAGAAAAAGAGGTGTGGCTCAAGTGATACTGTTGTGCCCAAAGTTCCCAATCCCCCTGAAAGACCACCGGAGTCCACGACCAATGCAGGCAACAAAGAGCCATTTATTAGCAAGCTCGAGCTTGGTCTCCCGCACCCTAGAAACTAGTGACACTTGGAGGCCACAGGTACAGAATTAGCACAGCTTTTATACTACAGAATAAACAAGTTTTAGTTTTCATTCTCACAGCCTCATGTTTTAGTTAACTTTTACAACAGAGACTTTCCTCAGTTTCTTATCGGTTCTGATGTTATGGTTTCCCACAGAACTTTAGTTTTAGGTGTCCTTGCTAGCTGTGGAACAAGCTCCTGTCCTAGAGATTACCTGTGAATGTCCTTGCTAGCTCTCTGATGGAGCATCTTGCAGTTCTCCTGAGAAGAGGCAGTTACGGGATTTCTCAGAACTTAATAACTCTTACAGAATGGAGGCTGTTTTAGCAAGATGGATTCAGTCTACCTACAGTCAGTTTACCGCTCTTCAATATAGCACCTAGATAGCAAGAATGAGACCCTGAGTCCAATTCCCAATAATATATTATCATATATATACATTTATATAAACAGTGTAATATATGTGTATAGGGAGAGAATTATTATGTAGCTGGGGTTGGTAGCTCATACCTGTTATCATAGCTATTCAGGAGGCTGAGCTCTGAAGATCAATGTTCAAAGCCAGCTAAGCAGTAAAGTCCACGTGATGTTTTAATTTTTCTTTTTTGTTCTTTCTTTTTTTTTGTGGGACATCAGGCAGCTTTATTTGACTTAAACTCAGTACAACAGACACAGGTAAATAATGGCCAAGCTGTGAGCAAATCCAAGACTACAGTAATGTCCCACCATATTGTTTATTTTCTTTTCTTTTTACTTTTCCTATGATTAATTGGAGATAAGAGTCTCATGGACTTTTCTGCACAGACTGGCCATGAACTGCACCCAGCTCCATGTAACTTTTATCTCCAGTTAACCTCTCAAATGTGGGAAGTAGAGCTATGCAAAGGTGACAGAGAAGCACCCTTGAGTGAAAAAGCCAAGTGAGAGCATAGGCCTTGAGTTTAAGCCCCAGTACAAATACACACACACACACAAAGAGAATTTACTCATTGGTAGCATTATTGACTCATGTCTGCAACCCCAATTACTCTGGAGTAGAATTCAGGAGTATGAGAGTTCAAACCAACCAAAGAAAAGAGCAATTGTGATTTCCCCCATTTCAAAAATAAAGGTAAGCTGGATGTGGTGGCTCATGCCTGTAATCCAAGCTACTCAGGAGGCTGAGATCTGAGGATCAAGGTTCAAAGCTATCTGGACACTAAAGAACGAGACATGCAGGAGACATGCAGGCTCGGAGTTTGGCCTAGTGGTAGAGTGCTTGCCTAGCATGCATGAAGACCCGGGTTCGATTCCTTGGTACCACATACATAGAAAAAAAAAGCCAGAAGTAGTGCTGAAGCTCAAGTGGTAGATCTCTAGCCTTGAGAAAGTCCAAGGACAGTGCTCAGGCCCTGAGCTCAAGCCCAGGACTGGCAAAAAAGGAAAAAAAAAAAAAAGAAAAAAAGAAAAACAAGACACGCTTATCTCCAGTTAGTCACTAGGAAAGGGGAGGTGGGGCTGTGATTCAGGGGTAAGGTGATAGCCTTGAGCTGAAGCGCTCAGGGACAATGTCCAGGCCAGAAAGAGATAAAAGCAGTTAAATTTCATTACATCTATTATGCATTAACAGCCAGAAAAAAGTAGCATTAAAAAACTAGTGCCTATGGGCTGGGAGTTTGAACTAATGGTAGAGTGCTTGCCTAGCCTGCACAAAGAGCCCGGTTGAGCAGTTGAGTTCAAGCCCCATGACCCACAAAAAAAAAAAAAAAAAAAGTCTCTCGATCTTTAGTGCCCAGGCTGGCTTTGAACTGTGATCCTCCCATCTCAGCCTCCTGAGTAATTAGGATTACAAGCATGAGCCACCGTGTTGCCTGGCGAGCCTGAGATTTTAGGATCACACTTTGAAACCAGCTCAAGCAAACTCAGAGAGACTTTTCAATTTCAATTAACAGCCCAAAAACTAGATGTGGCTTGGCACTAATGGCTCTTGCTATAATCTTAGCTTCTCAGAAAGCTAAGATCTGATGATCAAGGTTCAAAGCCAGCTTGGGCAGGAAAGCTTGTGAAGCTATTATCTCCAATTAATTTTCGAAAACAAGGTCAGAAGTGGAGCTGTAGCTCAAGTGGTAGAGCACTTCAAGTTCCATTTTCAACACCAAAAAAAATTTTAAAAAGGGAAAGGGGGCCAGGAGTTTGGCCTCGTGGTAGAGTGCTTGCCTAGCATGCATGAAAATCTGGGTTCAATTCCTCGGTCCCACATACATAGAAAAAAGCCAGAAGTGGCGCTGAGGCTGAAATGGTAGAGTCCTACCCTTGAGAAAGTCCAAGGACAGTGTTCAAGCCCTGAGCTCAAGCCCAGGAATGACTGTGTCAAAAAAAAAAAAATAGGAGCAGTAACATATACCAAGAACATCCCAAGGGGAAAAAGAGAAATTGGTTTATTCCTCAGAAATATAAAATGCCTTTTATGAGGTTTGTATGTAATGCTTTGAGCTCCGGGTTACTGTTTATATATTTGAAAGTAAGTCTGCACCTTATTTTATATTTTTCTCTGGATTTTATAAGGAATTTGTCTTTTGTCCTACATTTTTTAGCATCAATTAGTTATACAAACATGTTTCATTTTGACATGTACACATATGTATACAGTGCCTTAATTAATATTCCCTTTTATCATTTCCATATCTTCCTTCTTCTTCCCAAACAAATCTCAACAAGATTCATTTTTCACACATGTATACGTAAAGTATTTCAACAATACCTACATTCACCTTTTTTACCCTCTCCATTCCCGTGGGCAGTCTTTCTTCTTTATTTTTTTTTTAGGAGTGGGTCATGGGGCTTGATCTGGCCCTGAGCCCTTCAGCTCAAGGCTACCACCCTACCCCTTGAGCCTTGGCCCCACATCCTGTTTTCTACTGGTTAATTGGAGATAAGAGTCTCATGTTCTTGAGGTGCCCCAGCTGGCTTTGAACTGAGATCCTTAGATCTCAGCTTCCTGAGTAGTTAGGATTGTAGGTATGAGCCACCGCACCTGGCTTCTTTTTTCTTTATTCATGCTAGTCCTGTTATTTGAACTCAGGGCATAGGCACCATCCTGGAGCTTTTTTGCTCAAGGCTAGTATTTTACCACTTTAGCCACAGATATTTTGGTGCTTAATTGGAGATAAAATTCTCAGGAACTTTCCTGCCCAGGCTGGCTTCAAACCACCTTCCTCAAATTTCAGCCTCCTGAATGTCTAGGATTACAGGCATGAGCCACCAGTGTCCATATGTGAATTCCACTTTTTTACTTCTTTCCAGCCTAGCTTTCTGCCTCCCTACTTCCACTAGTATCTACCTCTGAGAAAAGACTCTCACATTCTTGTCATTCATTTGTTAACATATGTTAATTGTTCAAAGGGGTTTAACAAAAGTGAATGAATTCTCTTTAGTATGCTATTTAAAATTCAGAACAGCAGTATTTAATACAGTCAACTCTAAATAAGGAAATTAAACTGAATGTTGACTTTCTCAAGCCCAGGACTGGCAAAAAAAATTTTAAAAAAATTAAATAAATAAAGTAAACACTGTTGTGATCATGATAGGATTATGTCTAAAACAAGAAGAGAGTATGTGGTAGTATATATGAAGTAGAAGATAATGACTTAAGGTCAGCTAAGGCATACATGTAAGAACTCTTCTCATAATTAGTTATGGCAGCCCATGTATATCATACTGGCTACATCAGAAAGTATAAAATAGGTAGGTTATGGTTCTGTCAGAGAGCTAGGCAAAAAGTAAGACTTCAAAATAATCAGTGCGGGGGAGGGAGGGGCAGGAGTGTAGCCTAGTATTAGAGTGGTTGCCTAGCATGCATGAAGACCTAGGTTCGATTTCTTGGTACCACATACATGGAAAAAGCCAGAAGTGGTGCTATGTCTCAAGTGGTTGAGCTCTACCCTTGAGAAAGCCCAAGGCCCTGAGAAGGCTTAGGCCCTGAGTTCAAGCCCCAAGACTGGAAAAAAAAAATAACCAGTGAGGAAAAAAAGTAGGAGTGGTTTGGCTCAGTACAAGGTGCTGACTTCAAAAGTCTGGAGCCAGTGGCTCACTCATGAAATCCTAGCTATTCAAGAGGCTGCAATCTGACAAAGGCATTTCTAAGACTGCAAAGACAGAAACTCTATCTCCAGTTAACACCCTAAAAGTGAAAACTGGGGAGTTTGGCCTAGTGGTAGAGTGCTTGCTTAGCATACATGAAGACCTGGGTTCGATTCCTTGGTACCACATATATAGAAAAAGCCAGAAGTGGTGCTGTGGCTCAAGTGGTAGAGCTCTAGCCTTGAGAAAACACAAGGACAGTGCTTAGGCCCTGAGTTCAAGCCCCAAGACTGGCAAAAAAAAGGCTAGAAGTGGAGCTGTTTGCCTCAAGTGGTAGACTGTTAGCCTTGAGCACAGAAGCTCAGGAACTCTCCTAGTCCCTGAGTCAAGAACAGCTTCTGGGACACACAAAAAAGGCCAGTACCACCAACAAAAAATATTAATGAGTTTTCTTATCTGGCAAGTGTTTATAATTTACCAGCACTTTACTTGCATTAATAGATGATCTCACTTTGGCATTGATAATACTTTTATAAGCAGACTATTACAGTCCCTGAACTGAAAACTTCTTACAATTATATATCCCAGTTTTTCAATTCACTATTTTAATGAACATAAAAATTTTTACCATTTTTCCATTGCCACTGGCCACTTGAAGTGGAATTTTATGAGCATTAGCAGAATAATCTTATAAGATTTAACAATGTGATAATTATTGTTGGTTGCTCCGGGCTAGCACTCTGTCTTGAGCCACTGCTCCATTTCTTGATTTGCATATGATTTTAAAATAGTAATGAATTTCACTTAAAAAAATTATTTGAGGGCTAGTGGTAGAGTCTTTGCCTAGCATGCACAAAGACCTGGGTTCGACTCCTTGGTACCACATACATAGAAAAGAGCCAGAAGTGGTGCTATGGCTCAAGAAGTAGAGCTCTAGCCTTGAGAAAAACCTAAAGATAGTGCTCAGGCCCTGAGCCTAAGCCCAGAACTGGTGAAAAAAAAATTTGCTTAGCTGGGTGCTGTGGCTCACATCTGTAATCCTAGCTACTCAAAAGACTGAGATCTGAGGATCACAGTACAAAGCCAGCCAGGCACTAAAGTCCATGTGACTCTTATTTCCAAATTAACCACTAGAAAATGGGAAGTGCACTGTGGCTCAAGGGGTAGGGTAGTAGCCTTGAGCTGAAGAGCTCAGGGACAGCACCCAGGCCCAGAGTTCAAGCCCCACAACCAACCAAAATATATATATATATATATGGCATATACATATTTTCATAATGATATAACTATAACTATTTTCTTTTTAGCCCAATATTATTGAGAATTATGAATGATCAACTGATGTTTTTAGAACGTGCATTCATTGATCCTTTGGGGTTACCAGATAGGCCTTTCTACAGGTAAGAAACTCTCTTTCTATAGGAAAATCACTCTCATGTGACTTTTATAAATTCTTCTACATTATGGGAAATGTTATAGTTGATTTCTTGCCCACAAATAGTATTACCTCTTTTGTGTATTTCAAAATATGTAATAAATGATAAATATGTGATATTGTTTTTATATATGATTTTTATATGTCTTTTTCTAATTTTTCTATTGTAATTATAAAGAATATGTGTATTTTTGGAAGTTTACAAGAGAGTCCTACATAAAAAACCCACAAAGTTTCCTAAGCTGGTGACTCTCTCTGCCATTGCCACTTACTAGAATACTGAGATCTAAGGGTTACAGTTACAGTTCTAAGCCAGCATAGGCACACAAATTCAAGAAAATTTCATCTCCAATTAGAGTGCATGCCATCCCTGAGCAAAAAAAAGCTGGAAGAGAACTGTAATACCATCGGCCAAATATAGAAGTGTTGTTTTATCTACACTCCTGGTCCCATATTCCTATCTTTAACATATTTGTCTTTGTGTATACATAGGGATTCAAATCAGTGCAATGTCTGTAATTTTTTTTACTTCCTTACATAACATTGACATTTAAAGGTTTTATCCACATAAAAAAACTGAACGACTATCCTTGTTCACACATGGCAAACACTGTTACTGAGCTACCTTTCCAGCCCTTTTGTTTAAGTTTTGACAAGAGTGCTTATTTCTGATCAATACCACAGCTACTAGGTTGATCCTACTAGGTATTATATAATGAGTTAGATGATCAATCAACAAATAGCCCCTGCTTTCTGTGTAGAGATAATCCTTGGGCATGAAGGCATCATCTGAATGGATTGACTGGTTGTCAGGGCAACATGCTTGTGATTCTTTTTTGTCTGCTTACTATGAAACTTCTGTTCTAGGACAAGTATAGCTCCATCAATTACACAATCTTATACCTAGATCATGTGTAATAGCACAAAATTGTCAATGATTCTTAGTGATATGGCTTCAGCATTCTAGTATGTTTGTGTGACTCTTCTAAAGTGCAGGAACAGCCCCACGGGTTGTAGGTTGGCATATGACAAAAAGGACCTCAGCATTCGTAGTTGGACTGAATTTCAGGAGATATATTTAAGTAGAGTCAAAATCAGCCCTTCTTTGCAGCATTCATTGAGACAATCGATGTAGGCAGTTAAATTCTCAGATCTCAAGCCAGGTGCCAGTGGCTCACACCTGTAATCATAACTTCTCAGGAGACTTAAGAACTGAGGATCATGGTTTGAAGCCTGGCAGAAAAGTCCATGAGACTCTTATCTCCAACTAACCATCCTAAAACTGGAAGTGAAGCTGTGACTCAAAGTGGTAGAGTGTTAGCCTTGAGCACAAAAGCTCAGGGACAGAGCTCAGGCCCTGAGTTCAAACCCCATGACAAATAACAAACACACAAAAGTCTCAGATCTCAAGTTCTTCCTCTGTGAAATTTTAATACCAATTTTGTAGGTCTGGTTCAATAATAAGTACAAGTAATTCTTTATAAGGATGTTCTATTCCAGATAATCATTTTGAATTATTCATTTAAAGTAAAAATATGGCCAAGCTCCAGTGGCTCATGCCTATACTTCCAGCAGCAACTCAGGAGACCAAGATCTGAGGATTTCAGGAAAAGTCCATGAGGCTTTTATTTCCAACTAACCACAAAAAATGTTAGAAGTGGAGCTTAGGAATAGCACCTAGGCCCTGAGTCTAAGCCCCAACCCTGGCTCTCTCCCTCAATAAAGTGAAAACATGTATTTTCATACATATTTCATATTCCAGTCTTTGACAGTTATCCAGTTGGGAAAGTCAGTTGACAAGTACCCTATTCAAATAATCAAATGAAGTCTTATCTATACAGCCCAGCATTTTTCTCTTGCATACTTGCACAACTAACATGGAGCAAATTATTTTTCCACAGGCATATCATCTATGCGCCGAGCAGCCACAACAAGTACGCAGGAGAGTCATTCCCAGGAATTTATGATGCTTTGTTTGATATTAAAAGTAAAGCAGATCCTACCAACGCCTGGAGAGAAGTGAAGAGACAGATTTCCATCGCAGCCTTTACAGTCCAGGCTGCAGCAGGAACTTTGAGTGAAGTAGCCTGAGAGGATTTTTAGAGAATTCTCTGTAGTGATTTAGGAGGGTGCATTAAATGGATGTGATGAGAAAGTAAAAATAAAAGCTGGAAATTATGTCTATCTTTGTGTGTGTGTGTGTGAATATGTGTAGACACATATATGTATGTACATGTTTATGTTATATGTGTATATATATACACATATATATCCTTCTCTATGGTTTCTAAAAGAAAATTGGACACTATATTTCATAATCGTAGAATGTTATTCCAAGCTTGAAAATTTTAATTCAGTATTAATACAGAGGAGAATAGTTTTTTGATATACTAACATTTACTTGATGGGCTGGGAGTTTGGCCTAGTAGTAGAGTGCTTGCCTAGCATGCATGAAGACCCAGGTTCGATTCCTTGGTACGACATAGAAAAGCTGGAAGTGGTGCTGTGGCTCAAAATGGTAGAGTACTGGCCTTGAGGAAAGCCCAAGGCCAGTGCTCAGGCCCTGGGCTTAAGACACAGGACTGGCAAAACAAAACAATATACTTGATACTGTCAGGAACCAAGTCTAATACAGGACTTCCAGACTCATGCATCTCATTGAAAAGCCCCAATCTGCCATGGAATTGCGTGAAGATAATACATGCACACAGCTGATCCTTCCAGAGACCTACATCCTTCCTGAATAAGCAAGCATAAGAGGGTCACTTCTCACCATACTTGTTTGGAAATTCTGATTTCACCTTGGCAATCCTGAGATCTCAGCCTCCTGAGTTGTTAGGATCACGGAGATGAGTCATTGGAGCCCAGACATGTTTCTAATAGATGTCATTGCTCCAATGAAGGATAGTTCTAATTTACTGTGTGTGTGATAGTACTAGAACTTGAACTTGCAACCTCATGCTCTTACTTGGCTTTTTCACTTCAGGCTGGAGCTCTACCAGTTGAGGCTCTGCTACACTTTGGGATTTTTGGAGGTCAGTTGCAGGTAAGAGTCCCATGGCCTTTCATCCCAGACTGACACCAAACTACTATTCTTAGTTCTCAGCCTCTGAGTAGTTAGGACTACGGTGATGAGACACAAGTGCCTTTGTAAGAAACATCTCATATATGTATGTAAATGCGTGCCATATAAATATATATGAAATCATATGTGTATATATGTATACATGTACATATATAATTAAATGGATTATTATAAGCCTGATAGCCACATTAAGAAAGAGATTATCAAACCATTTACTATCCTGATTCCCTCACCAAGGTAAATTTGGAGACTGGCAAGGATAATGGTATCATTAAGATTGACATAGGCAGGGCTAGGAGTGTGGCCTAGTGGTAGAGTGCTTGCCTAGCATGCACAAAGCCCTGGGTTCGATTCCTTAGTACCATATACACAAAAGAAGCCAGAAGTGGTGCTGTGGCTCAAGTGGTAGAGCTCTAGCCTTGAGAAAGCCCAAGGACAGTGCTCAGGCCCTGAGCTCAAGCCCCAGGACTGGCAAAAAAAAATAGACATGATTAACATAGGTAAACTCTGTGTGTGTACACAGTGGGTACACACATAGAAAGTGTGTGAGACATTATAGCCAAGACAGGCCCTCATCTACTTTTTTGGGGGGGGGGGAAGGTAATGGGGTTTGAACTCTGGGCCTGGGTTCTGTCCCTGAGCTCTTCAGCTCAAGGCTACTGTTCTATCACTTGAGCCACAGCACCACTTCCAGTTTTCTGGTAGTTAATTGTAGATAAGAGTCTCAAGGACTTCAGTGCCCAGACTGGCTTTGAACCCCAATCCTCAGATCTCAGCCTCGTGAATAGCTGGGATTTACAGACACGAGCCACCAGTGTCTGCCTCATCTACTTATTTTTATGTGTTTCCTGACAAAGATGTCACAGGACACTTCCATCTTTTTGTTATTGTTAATAAGCCATGAAGAGTTTTCCCTGAAGGAGAGCAAACCACCTCACCAATAGTAAAAAGAAACTGGTATCCAAATAAAGGGGGGAGAGGGTATCTAGGTGATACGTTGGAGCCATTTTTATATTAATTAACTATAATACAAGCTGGGCTCTGACCACAAATGACTGTAATCCTAGCCACTAAGAAGGATGAGATCTGAGTGAGGATCATGGTTTGAAGCCAGCACCAGTAGAAAGCCTGTGAGACTTAAATCTCCAACTAACCACTCAAAAGCCAGAAGTAGTGCTGTGGCTCAAGTGGTAAAACATTGGCTTCTAGCTTTCACACAAAAGCCACAGAGAAGCTCCTACTCAGTGCCCAGTACCAGCACCGTGTGTGTGTGTGTGTGTGTGTGCGTGTGTGTGTGTGTGTGTGTGTGTGTGTGTGTGTGTGTGTAAGGGAGCTCTGGGCACATGCCTGTAATCCTAGCTGCTCAGGAGGCTGAGATCTGACTATCGATTGATCGCAGTTCAAAGCCAGTGGAGGCACTCAAGTCCATGAGACTCTTACCTCCAATTAACTACCAGAAAATGGGACGTGGTGCTGTGGCTCCAGGGGTAGTGTGGTAGCCTTGAGCTGAAGAGCTCAGGGACAGTGCCAGGTCCAGAGTTCAAGCCCCAAGACAGATGAAAGAGAGAGGTGGGGGGAGGGAGGGAAATCAACAGCAGCTTTTTTTTTCTTTTGTGAGCCATGGGGCTTGAACTCTAGCCTTGGGTGTTGTCCCTGAGCTCTTCAGCTCAAGGCTACTGCCCTACCCCAGAAGCCACAACCCACTTCCTACTTTTCTAGGGATTAAATGGAGATAGGAGTCTCACAGTGTTTAGTGCCTGAGCTGGCTTTGAACCCAGATCCTCAGATTTTAGCCTTCTGAGTAGCTAGGATTACATGCATGAGCCACCACACCTGGCTTCAACAGAAGCTTTATATCTTTAAAAGATCTTATGCTCTCAACTGACTTTTGTGTCCTGCAGTCCTCAGATCACAGCCTCCTAAGTAGCTAGGATTACAGGCATGAGCCACTGGTGCCCAGCTTATGAGCCCACCCCCCCCCCACCCCACCACACACACACACACACACACACACACACACACACACACTACTCTCTCTCTTTTAATTTTTTTTTCTGTCTGACTTCGTAGCTACTGAGCTTGGAAAAAGAGTTATCTATTCCAATAGAAAGTAAAACTTCAGTAGAATAAAAATAGAAGTACCAGGAAAATTTTGAGAAGTTCTCAGCAATTGTTGTATTTATAAAAGAACAAAAGGCTGAAGAAATGGCTCAACCTAGCAAGCACAATTTCTTGAGGAGAGATTGGGAGAAGATAATGGAAGGGCTGGGAGTTTAGCCTAGTGGTAGAGTGCTTGCCTAACATGCATGAAGACCCAGGTTCAATTCCTCAGTACTACATACATAGAAAAAAGCCAGAAGTGTGTTGTGGTTCAAGTGGTAGAGCTCTAACATTGAGAAAACTCAAGGACAGTGCTCAGGCCCTGGACTAAAGCCCAGGACTGGTTTAAAAAAAAGATGATGATGGGGAGAAGGCATGACAAGGAGGGGTATGGGGGGCATAGAGATGTAGCAGGGTGAAAAGAGAAGGAAAAGGAAGAGGAAGAAAAGAGGAGCAATTCTAGAAGGTCCACTTGAACTTCTAAGGGCAGGCATGGATAAAATACTGAGAACATGAGACCAAGAGCTAAGACAAACTTCTGAAAGGTGAAATTAGTCATCTCTAAATCAAGGAATTAACCAGACAAATATCATTACTGTGTGTGTGTAGCTTGAACTTAGGGCCAGGGCTCTGTCCTTGAGGATTTTTGCTTAAGGCTAGTGCTCTACTACATGAACCATGGCTCCATTTCTGGTTTTTTGTGCTTAACTGGAGGTATGAATCTCACATTCGGGCCCAAGCTAGCTTCAAACCAGGATCTTTTAATTTCATACTTCTTGAGTAGCTAGAATTACAGGTATGAGCCACAAATACATGCAAATTATTTTTGTTTTTATTTTTTCTTTTTTTCTTTTTTTTGTGGGTCATGGGGCTTGTCCCTGAGCTCTACAACTGAAGGCTACTGATCTACCCCTTGAGCCACAGCGCCACTTCCCATTTTCTAGTGATTAATTGGAGATAAGAGTCTCACAGTCTTTAGTGCCTGGGCTGGCTTTGAACCAAGATCCTTAGATCTCGGACTCTTGAGTATCTAAGATTACAGGCATGAGCCACCAAGCCAGGCTCAATATTTACTTTTATGTGAAAGAAAAAAATGGAATGGAAATGTATATCAGATATTGTTAATCAAATTTTGGGGGGGGTCAGTTCTGGGGCTTGAACTCCAAGCCTGAGTGCTGTCCTCGGTCTTTCTCAAGGCTAGAGCTCTACCACTTGAGCCATGGCACTACTTCCAGCTTTTTCTATGTGTGTGGTACAGGAAGTCGAACCCAGGTCTTCATGCATGCTAAGCAAGCACTCTACCACCAGGCCAAACTCCTGGAGTTTTTTAGTTTATTTATTTGTTTATTTTTAAGATAGCTGGGCACTGGTGGCTCCTGCCTGTATTCAGGAGGCTAAGATCTGAGGATGGAAGTTTAAAGCCAGCAAGGGCATAAAAGTCTGTGAGACTCTTATCTTCAATCTTCAGTTAACCACCAGAAAGTGGCACTGTGGCTCATGTGGCAGAGTGCTAGCCTTATAAATACCACGGGAAAATCAACTGCCACTGGAGTTGAAGCCCCCCCCCCAAAAAAAAAGTAGACTAAGAAGGCAGATTTGGCAAGTTTAGCCCTAGGAGGTTGGAGGCAGGAAGATTCCAAGTGTGTGCGGAAGCAAGCTTAGGCATCACAGAAATACACCCTCTTTAAACAAAATGAAATGACAGAAACAAGCAAAAAGAAAATAACAGTGTATAATTATAGCCAGGTGCTGGTGGCTCGTATCTGTGGTGTTCATTACTTGGGAAGCTGAGATCCAAGGGCTGAAGTTTGAAGCTAGTGTGTTCAGCAAAGTCCTCTCCTCCCCCCCCAGTCCTCCCAGCTCCCCTCCTCCCCTCTCATCTCCCCTTCCTCCCTTTGCTTGTCTGCCTGCCCGCCGGTCCATTAGTTTGCCCCCCCCTGCCCCCGTCCATGCGGGCAGGGTCCCTGAGCCGGTCTGCTCTAGGCTGGGCTCCACCGCTGGAGCCACAGCTCCATCTCGGGCCTCGGGGGCGGGGCGGGGCGGCGCTGCGCTGGAGGTGGATCTCGCGTAATTTCCAGCTGGGGCTGGCTTTGAACCGGGGGCCGGCGAGTTCGGCCGCCCAGCAACTTGGGTTGCAGCCACGCGCCGGGCGCCATCTAAAGTGACTTTGGAGGCCGCGGCGCTCAAGCCTGACCGCGCTTCTCACTCGAGTTCTCCTTTCTCCTCATAGCAGCCTCCTCCGTGGATCCCAGCAGCTAGGTCCGCGGCCGTAGGCGGGGAGCAGCTGATTGGCTGTGTGTGCTGGGCGTGCCGGGCGGGTGTGCAGGGCGTGTGTGCCTGGAGGGTGTGCAGGCACTTTTCGGCTGGGAGGCGGCCACCAGAGCGGAGCCTGCGTCGAGCGGAGCCAGCGCCGCCGAGCCCTCCCGCGGTGCAGAGTCCGCGTCGAGCGTCGCCGAGCCCCGCCGAGCCGGCCCAACGGTGCAGGGTCCGCGTCGAGCGTCGCCGAGCCCCGCCAAGCCGGCCCAGCGGTGCAGAGTCCGCGTCGAGCGTCGCCGAGCCCCGCCGAGCCCGCCCAGCGGTGCAGGGTCCGCGTCGAACGGAGCCAGCGTCGCCGAGCCCGCCCGCCAGTGCAGAGCCCGCGTCGAGCGTCGCCGAGCCCCGTCGAGCCCGCCCGGCGGTGCAGGGTCCGCGTCGAGCGTCGCCGAGCCCCGCCGAGCCCGCCCAGCGGTGCAGGCTCCGCGTCGAGCGTCGCCGAGCCCGCCCGCCAGTGCAGAGCCCGCGCGGAACGCCGCGGAGCCCGCCCGCCCGCCTGTCTCCGCCAAGCCCGCCCAGCGGTGCAGAGCCCGCGCGGAACGCCGCCGAGCCCCGCCGAGCCCGCCCAGCGGTGCAGAGCCGGCGCCGAGCGTCGCCGAGCCCCGCCGAGCCCCGCCGAGCCCGCGCAGCGGTGCGGAGTCCGCCCGCCGGTCTCCGCCGAGCCCGCCCGGTGGTGCAGAACCTGCGCCGAGCGCCACGGAGCGCCGCCGAGCCCGCCCAGTGGAGCAGAGCCCCGAGCCGCGCCCGCCGCTGGACTCAGTGAGTACGGAGGAATCTCGGAGCGCGGCCCCGGCTCCTTTCTCCATTTCCAGCCACTTGTTCTTTTTCCAAGGAAGTCCGCAGTTTTCCTGGCTGAGTAATATGCCGCCGGCACCTACCACGTATGTAATTTCCGCGTGGTTTTCATTACGTGAATGCTTCCTGTCGATTTTACTCCGTCTTCTTTGTAGGTTTCTCTCTAAGGTTAATCTCGAAGCCATTGAAGTGCTTGTGATATTTTCCATAGTTTGTCTTCTGTGCACATCAATGTAAAAGCATATCATGTAGATTTTTATGGAAACCTTTGATGTGAAAGTGCTGTTGCTGTATTCTGAGAACTCAGTCTACAAATTAGTATTCAGGTAGATGAGGGGAACTTGGAAGAGGAAGTTCATGAAGTATTTGATCGATAGGGAGACTCCTCAAATAGGATAACGGGTCGTAGTTCCATGCATTGTAGCTCTCTAGTGGAAAAAAGGAAAACCCCAAATTTCTCCACTTCTTTTGCTTATTACTACTTACTATGACGAAAGGAGCCACCATTTAAAAATAGAAAGAAAATTACTCTGGAGATTTGAAGTGATTAAGAAACACAAGTTCATTTATTTTGTTCTTTGTGTGTGTGATAGATGAGCTCAAAGCGAAAGTTTCCTCTTTGCTAGGCCCGTGTTCTACCGTCAGACCTTTCACTGGTCCTGGGGCTTGATCTCGATCCTTCACACTGCCTTTGAGCTTCTTTTTGCTCAAAACATGCACTTGTGCCACTTTTGGCTTGTTAGTAGTTTATTGGCAATGAGAGCCTCATGGCATTGAACTATAATCCTCAGCTTTCAGCCTCTTAAGTACAGGCATGTGTTTCAGCACCAAGCCTCCATTTCTGTTGTTTCTAGTATCAAGCATTGGAAGACCAATGGTAGTCAAAATAAATCCTAAAATAAATAAGCTGGGCTAGCTACTCAGGAGGCTGAGATCTGAGGATCAAGGCTCAAAGCCAGCCTGGGCACTAGACAGTGAGACTCTTATCTCCAATTAATCACTATAGAAAAAAACTATAAAGTTTTGAGAATAAAATTTTATTTAAAAAGTTTAAATAATTTAAAAAAATTATCGAGACCAGCGGAGCTTGGCTCAAGGGTAGGGTGGTAGCCTTGAGCTGAAGAGCTCAGGGACAATGCCCAGTCCCAAAGGTAGGGTGTAACCTTGAGCTGAAGAGCTCAGGGACAACACCCAGGCCCAGGGGTAGGGTGGTTCCTTGAGCTGAAGAGCTAAGGGACAGTGCCCAGGCCCAAGTTTTGTGGGCCCCATGACCCACAAAAAATAAAAATAAAATAATAAATAAACAAAACTAATCAATTTTAAGAGACATTAGACAAACACAGGTGTAGGTTGGGAGAAAGATTAAATGTAGGTTACATCCATGAAATGGTGGAATGAGGTGGAGAGACAGGAATAAGAATTATTTCCTGGGCTGGGAGTTTGGCCTAGTGGTTAAAGTGCTTGCCTAGCATGCACGAAGACCCGGGTTCGATTCCTCGGTAGCACATACATAGAAAAAAGCCGGAAGTGGTGCTGAGGCTCAAGTGGTAGAGCTCTAGCCTTGAGAAAGTCCAAGGACAGTACTCAGGCCCTGAGCTCAAGCCCAAGACTGGCAAAAAAAAAAAGAATTATTTCCTATTTACAAAGGGATTTTCGAACAATCACCTTATGCAAGTAAGCTTGTTATAACATCTTCCAGTATTTCAATCATAAACTATTCCAAATGAAAGTACATACGATATGGAGGAAGATGAACCCATGGTGTCTTTAGTGCTGGGCTTGCTTTGAATCCAGATCCTCAGATCTCAGCCTCCTTGGGTAGCTAGGATTACAGGTGAGAGCCACCATGCCCAGCTTCAGTTTACTCTTGAGTTACAGAATTTTAATCTCTGTCATTAGTTTCTGACTTTTTTTTCCTTTTTGGGTTTTCTTCTATAATTTTTAAATTATCTTTAAGTAGCTGTACAAGGCAGTTGTCATTTAACAAAGTTTTTTTGGGGGGGCTGTTGTGAGTCATGGTGCTTGATCTCTGCCTGGGCATTGTCCCTGAGCTCTTCAGCTCAAAGCTACCACCCTACCCCTGGGCCTGGGCATTGTCCCTGAGCTCTTCAGCTCAAAGCTACCACCCTACCCCTGGGCCTGGGCATTGTCCCTGAGCTCTTCAGCTCAAGGATACCACCCTACCCCTTGAGCCAAGCCCCACTTCCCAGTTCCTAGAGGTTAATTGGAGATAAGCGTCTTGGGCCCTTTTTGTGCCTGGGCTGGCTTTGAACCTTAATCCTCAGATCTGAGTCTCCTGAGTAGCTAGGATTACAGGCGTGAGTCATAAATGCTTAACAAAGCAGTTATGAATGCAGTGTATCTTGATCAATGTCAGTGTCAACCCTTTCAGCATTCTCACCCATCCTTCCTACCCATTCCTTCCCTCACTTTTCTCAACTTTGTAGGATACACAGTCTTAACTTTGTAGGGTGTACATTCTTGATTTTTTTTTGTCAATCATGGGACTTGAACTCTGGGCCTGGGCAGTCTCTCAGCTCTTCAGCTCAAGGCTATTGCTCTACCACTTGAACCACCTTGAATCACAGGGCCACTTCTAGTTTTATGGTGCTTAATTGGAGGTAAAAATCTCATGGATTTTTTTTTTGCCAGTCCTGGGCTTGGGCTCGAAGCCTGAGCACTATCCTTGGGTTTTCTCAAGGCTCTACCACTTGAGCCACAGCACCACTTCTGGCTATGTATGTGGTACTGAGGAATCGAACCCCAGTCTTTGTGCATGCCAGGCAAGCATTCTACCCCTAGGCCAAACTCCCGGTCCCCTCATGGACTTTTTTTAGTGCACAGGCTGGCTTTGAACTGCGATCCTCAGATCTCAGCCTCCTGAGTAGCTAAGAATGCAAGCGAGAGCCACCAGGCCCAGGCACATTCTTTTTTTTTCTTTTTTTTTTATTAAATTTTTTTATTGTAATTAGTAAAAGGGTTACATGATATTTGCCAGATAGAAGGTGCATTAATTCACATACATCGATACCCTTTCATATGTCTTGGTACCCATTTCCCTCCCCCCCCAAATCCCCCACCCGTCTTGGTTTTCCCCCCTTCCCTATCAAATTTCAAATATCCAAATACAAATAAATTCAATATATCAGATAACAAAGTGAGATACTATACCAATATGAGATAACCAAGGGACAGCAAAGGAGGTGAGAGACAACATAGTACATTAAGGACAACAATCATTCATTATATGGCTTTTGTTTCAATATCCTGGAGGTCCTTTCAATTAGCTTCACATTATATGTCCTTATGTATCAAGATTTTGCTCTATTGCAAATCTCTGCTAGTAGAGCCCAAGGTTTCTACTGATTATGACGAATGAGGGAAACCATTGAGCCTAAGTTCCTTTGAGTCTGGCTTACTTCACTTAATATGATTTTTTCTAAGTCTTTCCATTTCCTAACAAATGGGGCGATGTCATTCTTTCTGACAGCAGCATAGAATTCCATTGTGTACAAATACCACAACTTGTTGATCCACTCATCAACTGAGGGACATCTAGGTTGGTTCCATATCTTTGCTATGGTGAATAGTCCAGCACATTCTTGATTACCTTCTCCCCCTCTTTTGTTCATTTGTCTACACCTTTCCCCTTGACCCCACCCTTTCATAGTACCTGCTTCTTACTGACTTACCTTTCTAAGGAATTACACTATTTGAGTTTTCCCATTAATCTATCATATTTCAATTATTACATATTTAATAATGTATGACTTCTATGCCTAGATTATAAATTTATGGAAGTTAGTTTTAATGCCATTTGTTTTTTTTTCTGACATAGATTTAAACCTAATTTGATGATAATGATTGTGCAAATGTACTCTATACTGGGAGTTTCATCACTTCTTTAAAGTGCTGAATATTGATCTAGGATCCAGTGATGAGGCCTATGAACTCATTTATGTACCAGGATCCAGAGGGGTTTTGCATTAACTTTGGATGACATCGAAATTGTTGATACTGCCAAGCGCCGTAAAATGCCCAATGAATTAGATGACACTAATTGTTATGGGGTTTCTTGATTTTTGTCCTGGGGCTTAAACTTAGAGCCTAGGAGCTATCCTTGAGTTTTTTTCATTCAAGGCTACTTCTCTACCACTTTAAACCACAGCATCACGTCCTTTTCTCTGGTGGTTAAGTAGAGATAGAATCTCAAGGACTTTCCTGCATGGGTTGGCTTTGAACACAATTCACATATCTTATCCTCATGTATAGCTAGTATTACAGATGTGAAGCACCAGCACTGATTGTTACTTAACTTAGAATGTACACATTTCAGGGGCTGGCAGTTTGGCCTAGTGGTATAGTTAGGTCTGGATATCATTAGCTTCACAAAGTGAAAGTCTTCTATTTGTTTTTGTGCTAATACTGTGGCTTAAAGCCAGGACCCGGATTTTCTCTTTTAGTTTTTATTTTTCTTCAAGGCTGATGCTCTTCCACAGAAGCCATAGCTCCACTTCTGGCCTTTTCCAGTTAATCGGAGATAAAGATCTTAAGGACGTCTTGCCTGGGATGGCTTTGGACCCTAATCCTGAGATCTCATCTTCCTCTGTAGTGAGGATTACACATTGAATCATCAGTGCCTGCCTGCAGCAAGTGTCCACTTTACTCATTTCTCTTTTTTTAATTCTACTAAGTCTCTGTCCCCAGGTACTGTGTGTGTGTGTGTGTGTTGATCCTGGGCTTGAACTTAAGGCCTAGGTGTTATCCCTTAGTTTTGGGGTTTTTTTTTTGGGGGGGGGGTGGGTTATGAGCCTTGAACTCTGGGCCTGGATGCTGACCCTGAGCTCATCACCTCAAGGCTACCACCCTACCCCTAGGCCTGGGTGTTGTCTCTGAACTCTCCACCTCAAGCCTACAGCTCTACTGGTGGAGCCAAGCTACAGCCAAGCGCACTTCCCGTTTTCTAGTGGGACTTTTATTCTTTGTAAATTTTGAGTGAGAGGCTGACAGTGTAATAGTACTTAAGGTAGGTAGGTTCTACTAGGATTTTGTGGAAGGAGTCTGCAATAGGGTTGTCAGATATTTGTTCATTTATTTGGTTAAGGTTACATGGTTAAGACACTTTGTAAGAGATGGGATTTTTTTTCTATTATCCCAATGAAGGAAAGTAACTTTCTCTTTTTCCTCAGATATTCAGAATCACATAAACCACAGCACTTGAATCAATGAGTCTTCCGCTGAGTACAGAAAGTGACGAAGTTTGAGAGCCTCTTGAAGTATTCGTATACTTGAGAGAGCATCAGTGAATCAACCCTCAACCTGGAAATGGCATCACTTCAAAGCCCAGGCTACTGGTCCAAAAAAGACACCTTGATGCTGCTGGATCACATGGAGAAGTATCTTCCATTTGATGACAACCTAACATTCAAAAAAACCCAGTCATGTCTGGACTGGGAGAAAGTAGCTTTCAAACATTTTTCTGGAGAAATGTGCAAACTCAAATGGTTGGAGATTTCCAACAAATTGAGGAAGTACCGCACACTGACAGATTTAGTCCAAGAAGCCAAAGAACATATTAAGAATCCTAACAGAAACAAGAAATATGAAAAACATCCAGATTTCCCCAAAAGGCCACTGACTGCCTACATCCGCTTTTACAAGGAGAAGTGGGCCAAGTACTCTCAAAGGTACCCTAAGATGAGCAACCAGGAGCTGGCTAAGGTCCTATCCAAGAAATACAAGCAGCTTCCAGAGCATATAAAGCAGGCATACATTCAGGATTTCCAGAAGGAGAAACAGGAGTTTAAAGAAAAGCTGGCCCGGTTCAGGGAAGACCACCCTGACCTAGTACAGGTTTATAAGACCTCAAATGTTTCCAAGATCACCAGGCTTCCTCCCAAAGCAGAGGAATTTTCTGTGGAGGTGAAATTTCATGGAGAACCCATGAAACCCCCCATGAATGCCTATCACAAATTTCACCAAGATTCCTGGTCCAGCAGCGAATTTCAGCACTTGCCCCCACGAGAGCGCATGGTAGAAATCAGCAGACGTTGGCAGCGAGTTCCACAGAGTCTGAAGGAACATTATAAGAACCTAGCTGAGATGCAGCAAAAACAGTACAGGGTGGACTTGGATCTCTGGCTCAAGACATTGTCACCTAAAGAATATACAGCTTACAGAGAGGCAGAAGCAACCTATGGTAAGAGGAAGAACTTGAGCATGATAGGAAATTCCAACCCCAAGTTCATACGACCAGATATGCAGAGATCACCAGGCAAAGATTCCAGTGATTGGCTGGAAGAAGATTACGTATCGCGGGCTCCAGGACTTGATTGGTCGGAGACTACTCCGATTAATTATGGTGGCTCACAGGACTCAAAACAGAACCTGAATGAGGGTATGGAAGAGAGTGAAGGGAGCAGCAGCAGCAGCTCAGATTCCAGCAGTAGTGATGAGGATGAGGAAGCATCTTTAGGGAAATCCTCAAGCTTAGAATCTGTCTGAACTTGGTGATGACACCAAATGGTTGACCATTGTTAACACCTGTTTTCTTTCTATGTCTAAAGCTTTTGTGTGAAATAGTAAGAATCTTTTTGAGGGGTGGAAGGGATGTTTGTTAAGAACCATGAAAATGTGCTGTCACCTGCATTTAAAATAAATTACATTATAAAAATGCCTATTTTGTTATGTTTTTCTCTCTCTCTCTCTCTCTCTTTCTCTCTTTCTTTCTCTCTCTCTCTCTCTCTCTTTTTTTGTGGGTCATGGGGCTTGATCTCCGACTGGGCACTATCCCTGAACTCTAACTCAAGGCTGTCACCCTACCTTTGAGCCAAGCTCCCCTTCCCCTTTTCTAGAGGTTAATTGGAGATAAGAGTCTCAGGTTCTTGGCCAGGAGTTTAGCCTAGTAGTAGAGTGCTTGCCTAGCATGCACGAAGACTAGGGTTCAATTCCCCAGTACCACGTACATAGAAAAAAGCCAGGAGTTGTGCTGAGGTAGAGCTGTAGTGTTAGAGACAAAGTCCAAGGATATTGCTCAAGCTCTGAGCTCAAGCCCAGACTGGCACACACACACACACACACACACACAAAAGTCTCAGCTTCTTTTGTGCCTGGGCTGGCATTGAACCTTGATCCTCAGATCTCAGCCTTCTGGGTAGCTAGGAATACAGGCCTGAGCTACTACTGCGCGGTCAGTTACATTATTTCTTACGTTGTACGTGTTCTCTGTGTGTACCTGGGCCGATGTGTTTTTGTGCCAGCATTAGGGCCTGAACTGGCTTCAAACCACAATCCTCAGCCTCAGCCTCCTGCATAGCCTATAGGATCACAGTTAGGAGATTCCTGGACAGGAAAGTCTATGAGACTTATTTCCAATTAGCCATCAAAAGCCAAATGGTAGAGTAGTAGCCTTGAGTGAAGGAATCTGGGAACAGTGTCCAGGCCCTGGGTTCAAGCCTTAGGAGTAGGAGGGTGCCGAAACCAGCTGGCAGTAAGGCAGGATACATGATTAGGAGGTGAGATGAGAAAAGAAAAGGAAAAGACAAGTACTAGATGTGGTCGGGAGGGCTACAGCCTAAGGCTGTAAACTTAAGTCTGCAGCGGTCATTTATTTCCCGTTCCGGTCTTATAGTTATTACAAAACAAGAACCTGTCAAGTGTTACATTGATAATCAGGTCTCAGCAGAGAGTGATAAAGCAATAACACATTTGTACATAATGATAATCAAGTCTCTGCAGAAAGTGATTCACCATACTGACGATATAGCTTAAAGTTCATAGGCAAGGCGTCATACAAGACAGCTCATTTCTTTGTGTGGTTATCTTACTCAGTGATGCAGATTCATGGGCCAGCCTGACTCCCAACAGGAGAGGAGGAGAGGGAAAAGAGGAGCAGGGAATGAAAAACCAAGCAGAGGGGGGTGGGGGCATTTTTTAGCCAAGAACCATTCATATTTTTTTTTTATCATCAGGGAACGTACAAAATGATCATGCAGACTAGAATGCTGGCTGCATATATACACATAGATATATGTGTGTATGTGTATATATATATATATACACATAGATATGTGTGTGTGTATATATATATATACATATATATACTTTTTCTTTTTATAAAGGAGAGCAGAAGGGCAGGGAGTTTGGCCTAGCAGTAGAGTGCTTGCCCAGTGTGCTTTGTGCTTTGTTGTGTTGCTTTTTGAACTATAGAATGGTACAAACATGGATTTATGAGTTTGATTTCAAACACAGTTTACATACCTCACCTGAGCTTTACTCAGAATGTATACTGAAGTTTGGAGTTTGCACATTTGTTTTACCTTCACCTATTTTTCAAGAATTCTAAACAAGATCTAATTTACCCATATTGACATCTAGCTTAGACTCAACTGTATAGTCAATTTGAAGAGATAGGTGTGACTGTCAGTGACTGAATAGAAGAAAGCCTACAAGGAGCTAAGCTTCTTCCTCAGAGAAGTAGATGAGACTTGCTGGGGAGAGTTTTGAGGATTGTTTCTGCCCATCTTAGAAACCCTGACCTTTTAGGACTACTCACTGAATTTACATCATTATTTCTACAATAGATACTATGGATACATTCCTCAGGTAAGACCCAATATAGAGAAGGGGGAGCTCTTGCTACCTTACCAATCTAAAATCAGTAAATGATCTGAGTTTTTATTTTGTTACAAACTGACTTTTACCCTTGAAAAGATGAATCTTTATATTTAATGTTATTTGATTGTTATTTTGTTATATTCTCATTTTTCTCTCTTCCTCTCCCTCTCCTACTCCTACTGTGCCCGGCTCTCTCTTTACTTTTTTAAATTTGATTTTCTATGTCTCTTACTGGACTCCTTTTGCTTCTCTAGGAATTCATTTAGCTGTCTGTTAATTCCACAAATTCTTTTAATAGTATTTGATTAGTTTCGTCATGCTCATGCATAACCTCATTCAGACTTTCTATATTTTCATTAAGCCAAGTTATCAGAAGTGTTTTAAAAGCATTTTGTACCCAGCCAGGTACAAAAGCCAGCCTCAGCACACAAGGGCCTGAGACTCTTATCTCCAATTAACCTCTAGAAAACAGGAAGTGGGGCTTGGCTCTAGGGTAGCCTTGAGTTGAAGAGCTCAGGGACAGCGCCCAGGCAGAGTTCAAGCCCCACACACACACAAAAAAAATTGAACTATCTTCTGCATCCTTCAGTGACTTCTCTATTGCCTGATTATTTTCTGTGAGAACTGAGGTTCCATGACTTGCCATTTTTCTTGTTTTTCTCTGATTGTTCTGCTCATTTGGAAAAGATAAAAACAAATCCAATGTCACCAAAGAACACTATTTAAAGTCAACAACCAACCGAGAGTGTTATGATCGCACTGACTTTAAATCAGAGGTTTTAAATTCTATTTAGGCTTTCCCCTTTCTTTGTTTGGGAAGTGGTATTGTGGTGCAAGAAAAATTATATACAGTTGTAGCCAGTAAGCAAATCTGTCCCTAAGGATTAATCTGAACTGAAAAGATAACAGAATGGCCAGTTAGGATTAGTCATAATGAAAACAAATAACATCTGACTCACAGACAAGAATAAGGAAAAGGAAGGAGAGAAGGACCAGAAATAAAGAAAATAAATTTAAGTGAAATGAAAACTATAATGAAAAATAAAGCAAGGAGCAAATAAGAATAGAACAGTAAAGGAAAGAAAGGTAAAACTGGGAGAATATTCATATGTAAAATATTTTTTTAAAAAAAAGTAAAAATTGGCCAAGTGCCAATGGCTCACATCTGTAATTCTAGCTACTCAGGAGGCTGAGCTCTAAGGATCATGGTTCAAAACTAGCCAGAGCACAAAAGTCCATGGTATTCTCATCTCCAATTAACCACCTGAAAACCTTGAAATGACCCTATGGCTCTACGGGTAGGGCTGTAGCCTTGAGCTGAAGAGCTCAGGGACAGTGCCAGGCCCAGAGTTCAAGTCTCACAACCGACATATATATATATATATATATATATATATATATATATATATATATGTAAAATTGAAATATATAAATAAAATTAAATCTAAAAACAAAAAATTAAGTAAAATAATAAAATGGAGAAATAGAAAATAGGACAATCAAAAAAGTAGAGGGAGAATTAAGCATATACTAGGCCTAAGGAAGCCTAGTCATCGTTGTAGATGGTATATATAAACTAAACAGAAAAAAATAACAAAAAAAATATTTTCTCCAATTTGCTTATGAGATCTTGTGTCTCCCAATATCTGATATGCTGTGTTTTAGTGAACTGTTTTCATTGTTGTGATAAGCTGTCCTTGTATACCAGTCTTGCAATGCACTGGTTTTGCCAAACCGGTGAATTTGCTGAAGAAGCAAATTGTCAAAAGAAAGAGGAGATGGAGAGTGAGGTTAGAAAGTGTAGGATGGAGCGGGGCGGTGGCTCACTCCAATAATCCTAGCAACTCTGGAGGTTGAGATCTGAGGATCAAGGTTCAGAGCCAGCCCAGGCTCAAAAGGACCTGAGACTCTTATCTGCAATTAATTTCCTCCAGAAAACGGGAAGTGGAGCTTGGCCCAAGGGTAGGGCAGTAGCCTTGAGCTGAGGAGCTCAGGGACAGCGAGGCCAAATTCAAGCCCCAAGACCCACACAAAACAAAACAAAATGAGTAGGACTGGGGGAGAACAACAGGGATGGATGTGGGAAATGGGAAAGGTGAGGTAAGCAGAGACTTCCATCTAAGACTAGAAGAATCACATCAACCTAAGAGCGGCATCCTCACTTTCTCTGGCACCAGGAAAGCCAAAGGAAAATTCTCACAGGGAAAAGAAAAATAAATGAAAATAGGGAAGGGGAAGGAAGGAGTGTTTGTGGTGGGTAAAAATAAGTGGTTGACTGAAAGTGTTGAGTTTCCTCCAACAGAGATAGCTCCTTCTTACAGCTTAGAAGAGAACAGAATAACGTAAGAGGGAGAATCTAAAGTCTTCTCATTTTCTACTTTGATTCAGATGACAAAAGTCTCCTAGCTCTATACCCTTGGCATGCTCTCTCTCTCCTTCTCTGTCTGTCTCTCCCTCTCTCTCTCTCTACATACACACACACACACACACACACACACACACACACACACACACGCATACGCACACACATATATGTATATATTGGTTGGTCACAGAACTTGAACTCTGGGCCTGGGTGTTGTCCCTGTGCTCTTTAGCTCAAGGCTACCTGCCATACCCCTTGAGCCACAGCACCACTTCTGGTTTCCTGGTGGTTAATTGGAGATAAGAGTCTCACAGACTTTAGTGCCCCAGCTGGCTTTGAACTGAGATCCTCAAATCTCAGTCTCCTGAGTAGCTACAGTGCCCAGCCCTGGCTCTATATTTTCTAAGGGGAAAAGAGATACGAGTACTACATTAACCCCTTCTCCAGCTCAGTTGGGAAGACTCTGAAGAAACACTAAAATTCCTAGGAGAACATTGATCTGGGTACCGCTTGAGCCTCAACACCACTTCCGGCTTTTCCTATGTATGTGGTACTGAGGAATTGAACCTGGGTCTTTGTGCATGCCAAGCAAACACTCTACTGCTAGGCCAAACTTCAGGCCCCCAAAACACCTCTTTCTTATTTAAGGTCTTCTTTAGAGCATGAGCTTCTGCTTGTTTTCAAATGCTGACGAAATTGGAAGCAAAGCATGTATATTGAAAAAAAAAGGAAATTGCAGGCCTTAGTATCTCAGTTCCTGTCAAAGTGGTTGCTTGGGGGTACCAGTAGTTTGGCCTAGTGGTAGAGTGCTTGCCTAGCATGCATGAAGACCTGGATTCTACATACACAGAAAAAGCCGGAAGTGGTTGCTGTGGCTCCAGTGGTAGTAGAGCTCTAGCCTTGAGAAAGCCCAAGGACAGTGTTCAAGCCCTGAGTTCAAACCCTAGGACTTCCCCCTCTCAAAAAAAAAAAAAGGAAGTGGTTGCTTGACATCATTACCACCTTGACAAGAATTACCTTCATCTTACAAAGAAGCCTGTTTTGTAATGAGAATTGTATTTTTAGAACTGTAATACATGGGGATATTGCCTACCACAAGCTCAATCCTTCTTGCCTTTCTTTCCATTGCAAGTCCCTTCTGTGAGATTTTGCCTTGCCAAAATTCTCAGCTCCTCTGAAAATGCCAGATGAAGATTAAGGCCTATCAAATGGTGGTGGAATATGTTAGATTCTCCGCTGGTGGAAGGAACCTATGACTCTCTTCTGTCTTAAGAGAGACAGAAAGGAAGACATAGAAATAAGGAAAAATTGATAGCCTCCCATCGATTTCCTTCTAGTCTTTAGGCCTGAAGTACTGGCTCCAGAACTCTCTGGGTTTGCAAAACCACAGAAGCCCAACAAGCCCATTCTCCAAAGGAGATAGAAGACACAAAATTAGACAAAGATTGTGGGTAGGAAAAGTGTAGGCAGAGGTGGAAAAAAATGGTGGTGGAAAATGGACAGAATTAGGAATGGGGTAGTCAGCACATTCATCCTATTTCTTAGCAGACTTCCTTCTCATGGCTAAGGGAATTAAGATAATGTAAGAAGGAAATCTTTGGTTTTCCCATCACCAGGGGAGCAGAAGAAAAATTCTCATAGGGGGCCGGGAGTTTGGCCTAGTGGTTAAAGTGCTTGCCTAGCATGCATGAAGACCCGGGTTCGATTCCTTGGTACCACATACATAGAAAAAAGCCAGAAATGGTGCTGAGGCTCAAGTGGTAGAGCTCTAGTCTTGAGAAAGCCCAAGGACAGTGCTCAGGCCCTGAGCTCAAGCCCAGGACTGGCAAAAAAAAAAAAAAGAAAAATTCTCATAGGGAAAAGGAAAACAAATGAAAATGGGCTGCCTAATATGAGAAGGAGGGGAATGTTCGGGGGGAGAGGAAATTGGTGGCTGTCTGAGAGGGTTAAGTTTAAGGGAAGGAATGCACATTCTGCTTCCACAGACTGTACTTCCTCTTCCTCTGACTGCTTAGAAGGAAATAAAACTATGTAAAAGGGATCTCCACAATCTTCCCTATTGCCATTTTATTTCAGATGACACAGGACCTCTAGACCTATATATATCCCACTGGGCAAATTCTTTAGAGGGCAGAGTGATTGGATTAGTAAATGAGCTCATTGGGGTTTTTTTGGGGGGGGTGGGGGAAGGGTCATGGGGCTTGAACTTGGCCTGGGTGCTATCCCAGAGCTCTTCAGCTCCAGGCTACTACCTTACCCTTGAGCCAAGCCCCACTTTCCATTTTCTAGAGCGTAAATGGAGAAAAGAGTCACAGTCTTTAGTGCTCGGTCTAGCTTTAAACCTTGATCCTCAGATCTCAGCCTCCTGAGTAGCTAGGATTACAGGAATGGGCCACTGCTACTGGTTGAAAATGAGCTCAATTTTCCACTTCAATAGTGAGCAATCTAGAAAAGAATATTAAGATTCCTAAAAAAAAAATTGACCTGGAAGCAAGTGTTGTGCCCAAAGTTCACAACCTCCCTGTAAGACCACCAGAGTCCACAACCAATGCAAGCAACAAAGAGCCATTTATTAGCAAGCTCAAGCTTGGTCTTCCACGCCTTAGAAACCAGTGACGTTTGGAGGCCCTGAGTGCAGAATTAGCACAGCTTTTATAGTAGAAAATGTAAGGTCTGCTGAAAGGGATCTCCACGCAGCTCAGGAGAAGAGGGTTTATTACAAGAGGAAAGAGCAGACTCCTGGCACCCAAGATGGAGTCGGGCGAGCAAGAGGGCTTAGGGAGAGAAGTGAGCGATTATATAGGGGGGGAGGGGTATAGACACAGCGGAAGTGGATGTGATCTCAGAGGATGTGGAAATACCTCAGTGGGGACCTCCCACTGCCCCCAGGCATGCCAGTTGCCAGGGTTACAGGTACTGGGCGGGGATTTCCAGGGCACAGGGGGAGAGAGCCAAGGGAAGAAGTCATTTCTTCCAGTCTGACCTAACATTCCCACCTTCTGATGGTTGTAAAGGGGCACTGACTCTTTCTGGTTACTTCCTGATGACAAGGGGCGTCGACATTGAGGGAAGAAGGCAGGGATGCTGTCTGTCCAGAAGGAGCAGTAACAGTTCCATGGTAGTGCATATGTGTCCTTGGATGAAATTCAAAAGAAGTGTTAAGAGGCAGGGGTGCCATCTTCTTCAGGGATGTGAGACACCTTGGAGTCATAGAAGGGGCAAGAGCAGGGCCTTTTTTATTCTTGACAGAAGAAACCACTGTGGCTGTCCTTTGAGCTCAACTGCAGTGGGAGCGGTCAGCAGGACCTGATGAGGGCCTGTCCACTTAGGATGTAATCCAGACAGATTAAGGGTCTTAAGAAAGACTTGATCCTCAGGCAAAATTGGGAGAGAATGAAAGGGGCTTTAAGGGGCTGAGGGAGCCTTGGATATGGGACAGTGGGGTAAGATTAGAAAGGAATGTAAAAAAGGAAAGTGATCTATTCTACATGGGTAGTTGCAGAGCAAGTAAGAAGGCCATCTACACCCACCACTGAGATCTGGGAGGAAAAAGACAGGCTGGAACACTCAGGTAACAAAAGAAAGGATCCATATCCAAAAGAAAGGATACAAGTAGCTTGCCTGCAGCCTGAGACATACCCTGGGCTCCTCCACTGTGAGGCTTGTGGGATCCAGCGGCTCTGGGCACCATCACACTTCCGTTGCCAAGCTGAGTATCTCGGATAAGTTGGGCTCCTCCCAACTTGAGCTGAAGAGCTCAGGGACATCACCAGGCCCAGAGTTCAGAGCCCATGACAAAAGCAAACAAACAAACAAAAAACTCCCATTTCCTCAAAAGTTATTTATGACAGGCTTAAATCATGTTTACTATTAAACTAGATTTCAGGTTTGTGGGTTTTTGGGGGGTTTTTGTGTGTATTATTATAGGACTATGCTTAGTATGGTTTCAAATGACCAGCTAGAGATTCAGTGAGATGAAATTTAAGAAAGTAAAGATGTCCCAGAGAAAAGGTTTCAACAAATTCTACAAAGCAATCTTGACATCAGGCTGACACTCACCTCTGTACTGGTTAAGTTTATCTATCAGTCCAGAAATGGGAAAATCAATGAGCTTGGGATTCATAGGCTGGGGCATAAAGACCAACAAGGACTCACACCTACAAGGACCAAAAGGGAATGGATTTCTTAGGTTTGTAGCCTAAATAGTAATGATTTCCTGATAAGTAGTTGAAACCCACTATCATGGGATAAGATTCTTCTATTCTTTTTTTTTTTTTTTTGCCAGTCCTGGGGCTTGAACTCAGAGTTTGAGCACTGTCTTTGGACTTTCTCAGGGCTAGAGCTCTACCACAAAAACCATGGTACCACTTCTGGCTCTATGTATGTGGTACCGAGGAATCAAGCCCAGGTGTTCATGCATGCTAGGGGAGCACTCTACCACTAAGCCAAACTCCCACCCAAGATTCTTCTATTTTTTTGTTGTTGTTGTTAGTCCTGGGGCTTGAACTTAGGGCCTGGGCATTTTATTTGGAGACATTTTTGCTCAAGCACTCTGCCACTTGAGCCACAGCACCACTTCTGGCTTTTTCTGAGCATGTGACACCAAGGAATCGAACCTAGGACTTAGTGCATGGGAGGTGAGCACTCTACCACTAGGCTATGCTCCTGGCCCCAGATTATTCTATTCTTTTTTTTTTTTTTTGCCAGTCCTGGACTTGAGCTCAGGGCCTGAGCACTGTCCTTGGAATTTCTCAAGGCTAGAGCTCTACCACTTGAGCCTCAGCACCATTTCCGGCTTTTTTCTGTATGTGGTACCGAGGAATTGAACCCGGGTCTTCATGCATGCTAGGCAAGCACTTTAACCACTAGGCCAAACTCCCGGCCCCAGATTCTTCTATTCTTATGGAATCTTTCTTTCTTCATTTTATACCTCTTACTCCTATCACAGGATAAGACTACACAATATATCCCCATATTTAAGACTTTTGCATGTACAACACCCAGGGTTTGATTTCTCTTTACTACATATTCAGACAAAGCTGAAAGTGGTGCTGTGACTCAAGTGGTAGAGCACTAGCTTTCAGAAAGCCCAAGGATAGTGCCCAGGCCTTGAGTTCTATTTTCTTCAATTTTTCAGAAGCAACTTGGCACATTGCACTGAAAACAAACTTGCCTTGCTAGTGCACATTTCAAATCCTGCAAAGAAACAAAGAAAAGTTTAGACTTTGCATGAAGTAGTTGATTCTCTTAAGCAGTGTTGGAAAAAAATTAAGCAAATCACTACCCAAACTCACTCACTGGGACTTTACAAATTTAGATCCTACTCTAAAAGTATCCAGAAAAGAAAATAACATAATGGCCGAATCTAATATGTTATTTAATTCTAGTCCAAAAGGATTGAAGGATGAGGGGAGATGTGCCTTGGTGAAAACCTGAAAACCACCAGTCTGTCTAGGGGTTTGTTAACTACAAGAAACATGCATTGGTGCAATTCAATAAAGGCCTTTCACACAAAGAGGAACAAAGGTCAGCTCTTCAGACACCCTGACTGTAAAAACATACCCACCACGACGGTGGGGGGGAGGGGAGGGCAAGTGGGAGAAAAACATGGAAACATTTAATAACTTTAAAGAAGTATATACCCACTACCTGATGAATGTAACTGTACAACATCCCAACAATAAAATAATTTTTTTCCATCTTTTTATTGTAATTAATAGAAGGGTTACATTATATTCACCAGATCGAAGGTGCATTACTTTAAAATAAATTTTTTAAAAAGAAAATAAAAATATCCACCAAAAGTTATTTCCTAGTTCTCAACTAAATATTCTGTAAAGGTGACTTGTAGAAGGAAACATTCCCTGAGATATCTTTCATACTCCTATACCAGTTGACTACTATGGTACCAAGGAATTGAACCCAGGTATTTGTGCATGCTAGGCAAGCACTCTACCACTAGTCCAAACTCCCGACCCAGAGAAGTCTCTCTTTAAGTTCAAATAAGCAAAAAAAAAAAAAAAAAATTGGTGGGTCATGGAGCTTGACCTAGGCACTGTCCCTAAGCTCTTCAGCTCAAGGCTACTACCCTACCCCCGGAGCCACAGCACCACTTTCCCTTTTCTAGTGATTAATTGGAGATAAGAGTCTCAAGGTCTTTAGTGCCAAGGCTGGCTTTGAACCTCCATCTTCAGATCTCAACCTCCTGAGTAGCTAGTATTACAGGTGTGAGCTACCGCACCTGGCCAAATAAGCAAAATTTTTAATTGTAATGTATAGAAGCATTACAGTTATATTCGCCAGATAGAAGGTGCATTTCTTCTAACACATTGATACCCTTCTCATGTTTTTGTCCCCATTTCCTTTCCCCCACCCCATCCCAATCATTCTATTTTCCCCTCTTTCCTTTCCTATTTCAAATAAACATATGCAATATACCAGATAACAAAGTCATACAGTATAGCAATGTACAGTTAACCAAAGGGCAACAAAAGGGAGGAGAAATAACTTAGTACATTAAGAACAACACTCACTCAAGATAAAGGTCTTGTTTCCATATCCTGGAGATCCTTTCATTTAGTCTCATCCTATATGGTCTTATGTATTTAGGTTGTGAGCTATTGTAACCCTCTGCTAGAAGAAGCAAATTTTTAAAAGCAAAACTACAACTTCTTTCCCATTGGATATCTTGCACTTACTTGTTCTACTACTTATGTCAATGGACCTTTCAAAATTACAGTCTCATATTTTTGCCACATAATCCAATCCTCCTAAATAGCACTCCTATATAGTATTGCCTTTATAGGCATGTACCACTGTTGGAAACTGCCTCAGCTGCGACAAGCACAGAGAAGGAGACTGGAAGCACAGAGAAGGAGACTGGACTCAGATGGTTTTCAGGGCTCCAAGGTCCCATTCACGGGGAATTTATTGAATATCAAACAGAGGAATAGGAGCAGAAAACAAGTCAGCAATCTCTTTCAAGTTACCCATTCAGATAAATGAGATCCCAAAAAGAGGGACTTCTTTATCTGAGGAAGCAGAGGTAAACAATACACAACCACAGTAGCTTCCGACCTTCATTTGGTTTAAGGGCTGCATAGTGTGTTTGTAATGCAAATTGCCATTGTTCTCTCTTTTGTCACTCAACACTCCCAGCTTCCTGAGAGGCAGAGAATGGCATTCCAATACTCTGTTAGACCTTCTGGCTCAGCATTTACGGGTTCCCATAATTCCCCCATCTTTATGATTTGTGATAGCATGATTTTTTGTTTGTTTGTTTCTATCTGAGCTAGCATATGCTGGATGCTAAAGGACAAACATTGAAACACGCAAGGAGCCAGCAGAAAGATTCCTACTATGGTGACTACAGGGCCCAGAAGGAACCAAAACCAGGAAAGCCAGTCTGGAAGGTCCCAGTTAATTTGTCATACTCTATCTTGAGTTGTTACATATCACAATACAATTTAAATATAAAGGTCTACCCAGGCCGGATGGGGTGGTTCAGGCCTGTAATCCTAGCTACAAAGAAGGCTGAGATCTGAGGATTGAGGTTCAAAGCTAGCCCTGGTACTACAAAGCCCAAAGACTCATATCCAATTAACCATTTGCTAAACAGGAAGTGGGCCTCTGGCTCCAGGATAGGGCAATGGCCTTGAGCTGAAGGACTCAGGGACAGTGCCTAGGCCCAGAGTTCAAGCCCCATGACCCACAAAAAAAAAGGTTACCCAGCATAGAAAGCCCCCAAGCAGAGGCTTGTATAGTACAAGAGGCACTACAGTGTGAATAATAGCCATCATCTTTATGAACAAAGACATTGTATTAATCTCTTGTCCATTGTCCTTTAATTAAATCTCAGCTTGTTGAGAAAGCGTCTTTCTTTGTTCCCAGATGGAAATGACTACACATCTGGTTAAAGCTGTTTTCCCTGGGCCTTTCTCTGGGTTTCATTTTCCAGGCTGGCAGCCAAAAATCTGTAGAACCTGTGGATACATAAGCTTAACCTTGGCCCATTACTTGGACAGTTCTGGGTTTTCAGTTAGTATCAGTGTCATTCTTCCACCATATAAGTTGACATGAGGACTAAGATTTTTCCAAATTCTCTCACTGTTTATCTGTTACTGATGCATTGGATGGAAACTTTTAAATTAAAGGTATATAATGTCATCCAGTGACCTACACTATTCCCCCTTTTTAATAAAAGTGTCAAGTTACAGTTTTTAGTTGCTACTTGGTAAACAGCTTATTAAATTAAATTAGTCTTTTTTTTTTTTTTTGCCAATCCTGAGGTTTGCACTCAGGGCCTGACCACTGTTCTTTGGGTTTTTCTCAAGGAAGCCACAGCACCACCACTTCCTACATTTTTTTTTTTTATGTGGTACCGAGGAATCTAACCTCCATCTTTGTACATGCTAGGCAAGAACTCTACCACGAGGCAGGTGTGTGTGTGTGTGTGTGTGTGTGTGTGTGTGTGTATGTGTGTGTGAGAGAGAGTCCTGGGGCTTGAACTTAGGGTCTGAGCACTGTCCCTGGGCTTTTTTTTCTCAAAGCTAACACTCTGCCACTTGAGCACAGCACCACTTCTGGCTTGTTGTATGTATGTGGTACCAAGGAATCGAACCCTGGTCTTTGTGCATGCTAGGCAAGCACTCTACCACTAGGCCAAACTCCCAGCCCCTTAACTTGGTTTTAAAGTAGAAATTTATTGGAAGGGCCTTGACATCTTTTAAAAGCCACTCCCAGAGAAGATTTCCATTTAATCCCTTTAGAAACTTGCAGTCACTTTATAACTGAGGAGCTAAGAAGCACCTCCCATTCTGAAGCAGCAACCATCTTGTTGTTTATATAAACTATGAGTGACCCAAAAGCGCACATAAATTAAAGAAACAGAATTGTAGTGCCCATAAGTCCCAGAAACTGACCTGTCTGTGTTAAAATTGATCAGAACTCGCATAAATTCCAGGGGCAGCATTTGTTTTCCAAGCCATAACACTAGTCTCAGACAGCTAATCAGGACTCAACCGGCATGGGAACTTCCAGTTAGCTCCCATCATCCTGGAATGTCCCTAACCCCCACCTTATCTCACTCAAACATCTGGTTGCTTTTGCCTTTAGAAGCCTTGTAAAATTTCAGCTCGGGGCTTCCTCCTAAGCTCCACGTGTCAGTGTGTGGGAAGAGGCCCAAGCTTCAGCCTGCCTGAATAAATCCTTGCTTTTGCATTTCGGAGTGTCTGACTTTCGGTGGTCTTCTTGGTGGTGGTCTCACGACCTGGGCATTACAATAATACCCATTTCTCTCCTGGCCACTTGGAATTTAAAGCTGTCACTGTTTTCCCCCTGAAATCTGGGTTAGCTAGAAGACTTTTAATCACAGCAAACTTAATTATATATTAACTTTATTGATAAGTTTTCTTTTCTTTTCTTTTTTTTTTTTTTGGCCAGTCCTGGGCTTGGGCTCAGGGCCTGAGCACTGTCCTTGGGTTTTCTCAAGACTAATGCTCTACCACTTGAGCCATAGCACCACTTCTGGCTTTTTTCTATGTATGTGTTACTGAAGAATCGAACCCTGGTCTTTGTGCATGCTAGGCAAGCACTCTACCACTAGGCCGAACTCCCAGCCCCGATAAGTTTTCTTATCTAATAAATTTAAGATATACCTAAACCATTACCAATTACTTAAACCTTTAAAGCCTTTTGTCTATTTTGAAACAAACATTTAAGACAATTTTTACTTCCCAAGTCCTTTTCTCATTTAAAGTAAACGTTTTTATGCCATTACGACATATCTTTGAATTAAAATCTCAGATCATTTGAATATGTTTATACATTTGTGCCCAAGGGTTAGAGGCACACTTAGTTTTTTGAAAATGAGGAGCCTAGCTTGGCACTGGTGGCTCATGCCTGTAATTCTAGCTACTGAGAAGGCTGAGATCTGAAGATCACGGTTCAAAGCCAGCCTGGGAATGAAGTCCATGAGATTCTTTTCTCCAGTTAACCACCAGAAAACCAGAAGTGGCACTGTGGCTCAAAGGTTAGGAGTGCTAGCCTTGAGCTAAAGAGCTCAGAGATAGTGCACAGGCCCAGTGTTCAAGCCTCATGATCTTACCAACAACAAAAAAAAGAGGGCCAGGAGTTTGGCCAAATGGTAGAGTGCTTGCCTAGCATGCCCAAAGACCTATGTTCAAACCCTCTGAACCGCATACATTAAAAAAAAAAAAAAGAAAGAAGGAAGTGGTGCTGCAGCTCCAACCTCGAGAAAGCCCAAGGACAATGCTCAGGCCCCGAGTTCAAGCCCCAGGACTGGCACCAGAAAAGAAAAAGAATCATTTGAAAAATGAAAACTGGCTGTAAATACTCCTGCAATTCCAGTGGCAAAATGATGTTATATTTTTCTCAATATGATAAAAACCTTGTGGTCGAGTTAGAAAAACAGACAACATAAAACATACTATGAGACAAGACATAAAAACAATGAATGACACTTTTCACAGATAATTAAGACCTGGATAGCAAAAAATTTGAATGTGGTTGGACAACTTTGTTGACAAGGCATTGTCCCATCCAGCAGGATGTCAACTAGGGCCAAGAACCTAGAGGGAGGAATGAAAGGGACAGGAGACGCGAAGAAGGCAGCAAGACAAGAGTTCTAATCAAGCTGCAAATTTTATTTTTCACACTGGGGTTTATATACCTCTTCAGGAGAGGCAAGAGGGGGTTGGGGTAAAGAAACTGCTCTGGGTAGGAGGTCAGGTGGTAGGATGTTTGCATATCAACACAAGCAGGCACACATTGTTTAGTTACCTAATTACAAAATGTTGCCTTAGGGCAAGGAACTATGCAGGTACATTCTTTTTTTTCATATTTTTTATTGTAATTAATAGAAGGGTTACATGATATTGCCAGATAGGAGGTGCATTAATTCACATACATTTATACCCTTTAACATGTCTTGATCCCCATTTCCCTCCTCCCCACCCCATCCCTCATCTTGTTTTCCCCCCTTCCCTATCCAATTTCAAATAACCAAATACAAATATATCCAATATATCAGGTAACAAAGTGGGATACTGTAACAATATGAGATAACCAAGGGACAGCAAAAGAGATGAGAGATAGGACTGGGAGTTTGGCCTAGTGGTTAAAGTGCTTGCCTAGCATGCATGAAGACCCGGGTTCGATTCCTCGGTACCACATACATAGAAAAAAGCCGGAAGTGGTGCTGAGGCTCAAGTGGTAGAGCTCTAGCCTTGAGAAATTCCAAGGACAGTGCTCAGGCCCTGAGCTCAAGCCCAGGACTGGCAAAAAAAAAAAAAAAAAAAAAAAATTCAGGGAGGGGGAGAATGTTCCTGACAAGGCATATTAGGAGATGAATAGATCCTTGAAATCTCTTAGGCTTCTAGTCTTCTGGGCCTGTAATGAAAATTAGGGAAACAGAGGACACTATAAGTTAACTTACAGATGTCATATAAGTTTATAGAAGGATCTAGCAACCCCCATTCTACACCAGGTGGATTATTTAACTTGAACAAAGCTCTGATTTTGCTACAAAGTTTTATTGTTTGAACAATTTCTTTCTATGTTTCCTACTTTTGTCACATCTCACACATTTTAAAATATTTTATTTTGGGGTCCAATTATGGGTGCAGCAGTAGCATTTCAAGCTTTAATATAATTTGCAAGATGCCATTTGCAGCTTTGATAGGCATAAAGCCTTTTGACATTGAATTAGCATTGTTAAGCAATAAACATTAGGAGAAGTTAGTCTCTTAACTCAGTTTGTATATAATATTAAGAAGATTGTCTTTTAGCCAGGCTGTCAAATCAACATAAAAGTTTTGGCTTTCCTACCTGATTTTTGAAGAAGACATAGCTGTTTGTCCTAGCTGTGTTACCACTTTCCCTGCTCTGAACATCTGATAAATTACTTTTGTAAAGTTCCAATGAAACTCCTCCCAGAGAAGCTCCTTATCTGATAAGCTGGTGTGTCTCAATTTTTCTTTCTTTCTTTTTTTTTTTTTTTTTTTGTGGGTCCTGAGGCTTGAACTGGGCCTGGACGCTAGCTCAGAGCTCTTCAGCTACCACCCTCCCCTTGAGCCAAGCCTCACTTCCCCTTTTTCTAGAGGTTAATTTGATGAGTCTTAGGTTCTTTTGTGCCCGGGCTGGCTTTGAACCTTGATCCTCAGATCTCAGCCTCTTGAGTAGCTAGGATTTATAGGCGTGAGCCACCTTTCCTGGCATGTGTCTCAATTTCTATGGGAAGCTGGGCCTGCAGACTTTTTAAAATTTGACAGTCAGCTTCTTCACTCAACCACATTTTAAAAATTTATTTATCTATTTATTTTTATTTTTTATTTTTTTGGGGGGGAGTCTGAGGGGATCATGGGGCTTGAACTCTGGGCCTGGGTGGGTGCTGTCCCTGAGCTCTTCAGCTCAAGGCTACTGCCCTACCTTTGAGCGATACACCCATTTCACCTTTTCTAGAGATTATTTGGAGATAAGAGAATCATGCTTTTTATTGCCTGAGCTGGCTTAGAGCCACGATCTTCAGATCTCAGCCTCCTGAGTAGCTAGGATTACAGGTGGGAGCCACTATGCCCAGCTCTACCACATTTTAAACTGTAGATATTGACTGGGTTTTACGTAGATTTTGGCCAAGTTTTCCCAGTTGTGGGGAATTCAATATTTGTCCTCTGCCTATCCTATCCATAGAATGTTCATAGTGTAAGGGACATAAGTGGGAGTATAGGCCTCATAAATAGTTAAAACCTGTTTAAACTCCAGAACAGAGTGCTCCATACTTGGCATATAAGTGGCCTTTTGATGGATTTTTGTCCTCCTCTGGGTTGGTTGGTTGTAATTTAACAGGCATCACCAAAGACACATCAGTGTACTCTTCTAATTCCTCTTGTTGGAGCAGATTGCTGCAAGGGGGTGAGGTAGTAGGGGAATGGGAGGTGGGTGGTACAAGGATAGGGAGGGCTGAGGGGTCTGAGGAGGTAAGGCCCCTAATCCCCACAGGGACTAGATAAGAATTCTTTCTCATCATCCTCCAAGACCTCACATTTTTATGCTCCTTATCATCAGATCTAAGAGCCTTCTGTCACATTTCTTTTCTTCCTTTTTTCCAAGGCTCAAGTTTGTTTTTCTTTTTCTTTTTTTGTGGGTCATGGGGCTTGAATTCTGGGCCTGAGCGCTGTCCCTGAGCAGTTTATCTCAAGGCTAGTGGTCTACCCCTGGACCTAGGCCCTGTCACTGATCTGCTCAAGGCTACCGCCCTACTCTTGAGCCAAGCCCCACTTCCCATTTTCTAGAGGTTAATTGGAGATAAGAGTCTCAGGTCCTTTTGTGCCTGGGCTGGCTTTGAACCTTGATCCTTAGATCTCAACCTCTTGAGTAGCTAGGATTACAGGTATGAGCCACCAGGCCCTGCTAAGCTCAAGGTTTTTAATCACATCTTTTTGATTTCTCCTGGAACACCCAGAATTCCTGGTTATATCTCCTTGCTCTCTAGTGCAAAGTCCAAAACTTTGGGCCACAACCTTGTGCTCCTCAAAGATTCAAAGCATGTAGCCAAATTTCCTTGCTGCACGAGTGCTTCCTGCACAGGCCATACATTTGTGGGTTGAGGAGCCTGGAAGATTCCAACACGATTAAAATTAAATTGCACAAAGTCTGAATTTTTGATGGGATCTGTCTTCCCATGCCTTGGGCCAAGCAAAATCTCTCCACTGCTGCAAACACACCACCACTTGCAGAGACAGCAAATGACCATACTTTTCTACATTTGGGGCCAGTTTCTCCACATACTTTTCCTTTACTTTCACCCCTGACTTTGTCAGCAAGAAGCTCACTGGCTCAAGATAGCTGGCCCTTTGGCTCTGATCTAACCCCATCATTACTCTGGCAGTGCTGAAGCATGTTCTGGTAGTGTGTTTCTGGTTCATGAACTCTTGAGCAGTCCACAGCTATCGTCCTAGTTCTTTGGTTCTTTCTCCTCTCTTAGTTCCCCACATTGGGTGCCAGGGTAGGTTACCATCCTACCCTTGAGCTAAGCCCCACTTCCCATTTTCTAGAGGTTAATTGGAGATAAGAGTCTCAGTTCCTTTTGTGCCTGGGCTGGCTTTTAACCTTAATCCTCAGATCTCAGGCTTCTGAGTAGCTAGGATTACAGGCATGAACCATTGGTGCCTGGCTGAGGTCTTTGGTTCATAGAAAAGTCTGTCACACTCTTATCTCCAATAAACCAACAATAAAGTCAGAAGTGATTGTGTGGAAGAGTACCAGCGATTTAACATAGCTTAGCAGAATGAACACTATATTCTAGTTACTATATTCTAGTCCTCACTTGCCTAATTCTCTGCTGCCTATCCAGCACACCCGCTGAGCTCACCTCTTCACTATCTCTTAGTCCTGAAGTCGAACAGGGCCTGCCCATCAGATGTTAGACACCCCCCAGTCCTGCCCCGGTGTGAGCACTGGGGCCGCATGACGAGTCTCGGTTCTCATCGGTCCTCTCAGACAAGGAGCAGCTCCTGCATGGCCAAAGATCCTCAAACCACAGTCTTGGTAAAGGCCAGCAGAAGTGCTGTCCCTCATTCTGGGTGCTTTGCTTATATGGGTCCTTGGCTGCTCCTCTCTGGCCCAAACTTCACATCTTTATGATCATAACAGGTATCATTAAAAAAAAATGGAACATTAATCCAGGCACTGTTGGCACAAGCTACTCAGGAGGCTTGAGATCTGAGGATCACAGTTCAAAGCCAGCCTGGGCATGAAAGTCCATGAGACTCTTTATTTTTTTTTCTCCAGCCCTGGGCTTGACCTCAGGCCTGAGCACTGTCCTTGGACTTTCTCAAGGCTAGAGCTCTACCACTTGAGCCACACCACTACTTTTGGCTTTTTCTATGTATGTGGTACCAAGGAATAGAACCCAGGTCTTCATGCATGCTAGGCAAACACTCTACCACTAGGCCAAACTCCTGGCCTACTAATTTGTTTTGTATCTTACTTTTTTGGTTTTTAAATCAAGAATCAAGGACTAGCACTGTTTGCTTGACCTAGCATTGATTGATATGTAAGGTTCAGAATTTCCTTATTTTGCAGCCTGCTAGAGGAGTTTGCCTTAAGGGAGAAATTAAGAATACAGATTCTGAAGTGGGCAGATTGAAGAAAGAGAAAAGAGTTGGTTTATTACCCGAGTCGAGCCCCAAAGATACTTGAACAGTCAAAGGAGGTAACAGTAGAGAGAAGCTGGCTCAGGGTGTTAGCCAGCCAAAACTGTAAGTGGAAAGGTGGAGAAAAGTTTTGGGCCAGAATGGTTAGCCTTTAGAGAAGACCCAGAGCGAGTTTTTGGGACCTTGTCACAGTCTTGTTCTCCAAGGCAGAAATTGAAAGGCTGTTAGCAGGAATGGAGGCAATTAACTGATAATCTCCAGTCTGGAGCTCAGCAGTGTGTGTGTATATATATATGTGTGTGTGTGTGTGTGTGATGTGTGTGGGGGGGCTGTGTTGGAGTATGGAGGCAATTTAGCGGCAATTAACCCAGGGCAGAGAGAACACTGTCCCCTTTTGAAGCAGTGGGATAGTCCCCTGCCCAGTTTTATTTTAATTTGTCTTTTGTGGGGCTTGAACTCTAGGCCTGGTCACTGTCCCTGAGCTCTTCAGCTCAAGGATACCACCCTACCCTTCGAGCCACAGCACCACTTCCGGTTTTCTAGTGGTTAATTGGAGATAAGAGTCTCAATGGATTTTAGTGCCCCGACCGGCTTTGAACCACGATCCTCAGATCTCAGCCTCCTGAGTAGCTAGGGTTACAGGTATTAGCCACCACACCCAGCAGTACCAAGCCTTTACCTCAAGAAATCCTAGCCCGGTTGGTCTCTTGCCACTGAAAGGGGGTGGATCAGCCACTGCTGGATGCAGGAAATGGTACTCTGTCAGCAGGAACTCCTCTGGGTTGTCTGGGTGGGGTTGAGCCCTCTCCTGGGTCCCTAGGACACCAAGGATACAAGACACAAGAAAGCAAAGTTTATTGCTGGGAAAAGGACCAGCAGACTCCTTTTCACAGAGCACTTGAGAAGTACTGAGGTGTCCGAGGTGACCTGATATAACCTATAGGGTTGGGGGTAGAGAGAAGGTAGAGACTCCTGGGGAGGTTGTGCGAATTGGGGACCTTTTCATGGCAGAAGATTTATGGCTGGGTGAGTGATAGCTATTTACTGCCCTAATTGATGTTTCTGGTACCACTTGTGCAGAGAGAACACATTAAAGTAAAGAGAAGGCAGAGAGAAAGGGCTCTGGACCAGCAGTAATTATTTACTATTTTGACCAAATGGGCCTTCTACTGCCTGGGACAAGGGTGTGCTAACCTGCATGTTTAAGCTATGGGAGAAGAGGCCTCTGGGCCTACAGTATCATTCACTATCAACACATATAAACCATTGTTATAAGGTGAGAATTTACAGAATGTGTAGAAGCCACTCTTTGCAGGTTCGAATCTTGGAGTCTGTTGAAAGACCAGTGACTGCATAGCAGGCTCCCACCTTAAAGTCCAGCAACCAGGAAACACAATACAGTCAGGAAACAGACAAGAGATGACAGAAACAACAGATACATCGACAACAGGTCAATTCAGCTGTGATGAAGAGCTAAAATGGGACGTCATGTGACCAGAGAATAACCAAGAGATAAGACACAGTCCTTGAACATAGAGACACATGGCATGGTGTCCTGGTGCCTAAGATAGTTAAGACTTAAATAGTCTCAGGTCAAGAAGGCTGGGTCACAGAAAATTCTCAGTCCCAGGTACTGGACTGACAAGTCTAATAACCTATCATCCAAGTGTACCCCCCCATCCCTGCCTTCCAGGGATGCAAGCACCACCTATCACCTTGGGGGAGGAGGGCTTTGCCTTACCCCACCAGGAAGACCCCAAACCTCCATATATAGGGCTTTGTTTTCTCATAAACAGAACCCTCCCTGCTTACACTGAGGCTTGGCATCTGCATTCAATGAATAGTCTCTTTTCGCCACCAGGCATTCCAACCCTGAGTGAAGAATTCTTCCCTTGCGCCCCCCCCCTTTCCAGCAAAAAATGCCATGATGGTTAAGAAGCCACCAGCCCCCAGTACCTGGGCAAGCACTGGCATGGCTGTTTCCTTATTTAGGCTCAGTCACCTTATTTCAATATATGGCTATATACATACATGTATATGCATCATATATGTCTAGTGTTGTTGTCCCAAGATTGTCCCATGTTCTGGGAATGACCCCTTCCCCCCTTGCTTAGGGCCCATGTACTTGAACCCCAGGTGGTAACAGCTTGGTGCTCAGTGGTTAGACACCTGAGCTCTGATTCGACCAGTGGTTTGAGTTATCAAATAGCCAATCAGGTAATTGTAATTCCCCTATAAAAGCTGTGTAAAGTTCTTGCTCAAGGCCTTCCAGTGTTGTCCACTACAGGTACACAGAGGCCCAAGTCTAGACTCGTAAATAAACGACCCTTGCTTTTTAGCTTTGACTATGTGGCCTCTGGTGGTCTTTTCGGGGTTCTAGGAATTCGGGTACAACAGTGTTATACTGTGAGATAGTTATACATTTATAGTAACTATATAATTATTTCTATTTTTTTCTTTTTTTTTTTTTTGCCAGTCCTGGGCTTGAGCTCAGGGCCTGAGCACTGTCCTTGGACTTTCTCAAGGCTAGAGCTCTACCACCTGAGCCTCAGCACCACTTCTGGCTTTTTTCTATGTATGTGGTACCAAGGAATTGAACCCGGGTCTTTGTGCATGCTAGGCAAGCACTCTACCACTAGGCCAAACTCCCGGCCCCTATATAATTATTTCTATATGTGGATCTATCTATATCTAAATATCTTTATCTCTATCTATCTGTCTATCTATCTATAGTGTGTGTGTGTGTGTGTGTGTGTGTGTGTGTGTACATGCTGATCCAGGGGCTTAAACAGAAAGTTTGGGAGCTGTCGGTGAGCTCATTTCCCTCAAGACTAGTTTTCTCCTATTGGAGCTACTGCTGCCAGAGAACTTGTCCCCAGGCATGTATGTTTGAAACCTTGGATTGCCCTGATGCTTCTCCCCATTCTCCTGGAGGACAAAGAGAGGACTTTGCATGCAAACTCATGCTGGGAACAATGGTGACCCCCACCCTTCCTTGAAACCTCTGCTTGTGTAATCAACTGTTGCTAGGGCAACTGCTGCTGCCAGGGCTCAAAACTCAAGATGGCTCTGTCTAAAACCTTTGTGTGCCCTGCCATGGACTCCTAGCTTTCTTATGAAGCACAGAGAGTCCATTATGTGCCACCTCTTCAAGGCTTTGGGGGCCACAAGTGCACGGGGTCCCAGACCCCTGGACCTGTTTGTGACCACTGTGAGGTTGCTGAGGTCAGTATTGCCACCTGACCAAGAATCTTTGTACAGTATTCAGTACCTGACTTAGGTATTATAATTGCTGAAACTTTCAGTGCTTGATGTCAGTTTTTTGAAGTGTTCATATTGGATTTAGATTCAGAGTTTAATGTAACATTAGAGTTTAATTTTGGGTGTTAGGCCACGCTAACACCCTAATTGGAGATAAGAGCTCAGGTCCTTTCATGCCCGGGCTGGCTTTGAACCGTGATCCTCAGATCTCAGCCTCCTGAGTAGCTAGGATTACAGGTATGAGCCATTGCCCCTGGCCACTTCTGCCTTTTTAGATATGTAGTAACAAGGAATCAAACCCAACACAGGTCTTTGTGCATGCTAGGCAAATACTATACCACTAGGCCAAAGTCCGGGTCCCCAAAAGGGGTCATTTTTACTTACAGAAACATTGATAGGGATAGTAGTTTGAAGGACTTGAGGGGGTGGGGATGGGAGATGACAGTTTGTACACCTCCCTTAATTGTGTTTCCCTTCTGTCCTTTGAGAGAAGAAACGACTTGTCTTGAGGTAGGGCTATTCTGTTAATGAGTCAGTTGAGAAAGGTTGGATGAAGAAAAAGGCTGACAAGGTGGCATGACTGATTGATATGGATGACATGAGAGAACACACCATGGCCACAAGCCAGAACAGTTCCATTGGAGCGTGAGCCCATAACCAGTCAGGAGCTAGGGCTGTGTTGGACTGGTTAAAGGCCTGGTGAAAGGCGTTGATCATTTCCTCTAAATAATAGGTAACAAGAGCAAGAATGACCTCTGGATCAGAGGTCAGAGAAGGACTTGATGGACAGAACAGGACAAGCAGAGGGGGTCTCTGGAGTGGAGGCATAGCACTTGATGGGCAGGACCAGAGTGGAGGTAGAGGATTTGGGGTGTAGGGAACCTTGGACCCCTCGCTGACTAGTCAGAGAATTGTGTAAATCAGCAAGCGTAAAATGAAAATATAAGGTTCCAAATTTAGGCTAATGGTGGCCACTGTTTGGTGAGGCCAGATGTCAATAAACAAACAAGTAAGTTTTCTTTGACTGTCAATCAGTCAATACCAGTCTTAAGATTAGACTATCAACAAATCAATGGCATGTCTCTGGGAGACAATTTGGAAAATTTGGTAGGACTCAGGGTCTGTTCTGCTGCTCCAGGCATTTCTGGGGCTTTGGGAAGGCAAATTGGATGGATCCCGATAATTAGGAGAGGGCGTCCACAAAGTCCTAATTAAAGGGTGTCAGGGAGTCAGCAAACAGGAGAGACTCCTGGAGTCTTGGGGACCCCATAGACAGAAGAGGAAGGAAGAGGGATTTCTGGAGTCTTGGAGTCTGTGCCAGGGGCGCCTCCATTATGGACTAGGCTGGTTACCTTGCCTTGAAGGCATTTGGATGATAGGTGGAGTTGGTCAAACCACCATTGAGCCTCCTGCCTGGAGAAGGAGCAAGAGCCTGGGGACAGGAGTTGGGCGCAGTGGCTCATGCCTGTAATTCTAACTCAGGAGGCTGAGATCAGAGGACCTGGGCTCAAAGCCTGCCCAGCACTAAAGAAAGGGTGACTCTTGTCTCCAATTAATCACTAGAAAATGGGAAGTGAGGGCTGCCGCTCCACAAGTGTGGTGGTAGCTGAGGAGCTCAGGGACAAAGCCCAGGCCCAGAGGTAGGGTGGTAGCCTTGAGCTGAAAAGCTCAGGAACATCCCCCAGGCCCAGAGTTCAAGTCTCATGCCCCCCCTCCCAACACAAAAGCCAACAGTCTTAGGACTTGGAGAGGAGGGATAGGGAATAGATAAGGCCTTCTTTACACAGATAAACAATAATTACCTGAAGCCAGGAGGGATCACCATCCAGAAGGCATGTGCTGTTGTCGGAGGCAAAGACCTTAAGGTAGGCAGCTATTTAGCTTATAAATAAGCTCAGAGAGGTCTGCATTCCTAATGGAGGAAGGCCTTAGAAAGTCAGGCAGGTGAGGGAGAGGGGGGTGTGAGGAGGGTATAGCAGAAGGCTGGATTTGAGGTGCCCAGCCAAGGGGACCCAGTAACTGCTGGTATTCGGCACCAAATGTAAAGAAAATGGAGGAGAATGGAAAAGGAATAAGCCAGACTTGATCATCAACAGGCAATGACTATTTATTGAGAAACAGTGAGGGGCACAGACCTTCCATGGGATTGGAGATTGTGCTAGGGACTGGATTTTGGGGTAAGCTTATATAGGGCTTAACAAGGAAGCAAAAATTAAAAGATGGGTAATGGTCTCTTGAAGACCCAGGGCCATGTCCTGGGCTATGTCCACAGTGGAATGCCCCACCTGGGGTGTGGGGTTATTATCCCCTGGAAACCAAGGTCAGCATGACCTGGCAGTAGACAAGCACGTGAGCAAGCACCTGATGTTTTGCTTGACCCTGGGGAATAAGGCAGGGCTCCATCCTTCATCATTGGTCTAAATGCTCCCAAACTTGGAGCCGACCCAACGTTCTCAGTTAGAGAATCCAGACCAGCTGCAGAGAGGTGGAATGTCATCATTACAGCCAGGATAGAGAAAAGATTGGAGCGTAAGGAACTGCGGATCCTGGATGACTAGCCTCTAGGAGGGAACCTAACGGGAGTTCCTGGGATCCTGCCTGTGTCTCATTCTCAAGGGCACAAGTTGGGTCAGCAGAAATGGAGGCAGTGTCATGGTAAATGATCTCTGGTCTGGAGGTCATGAGAGGGCGGAGAGGGAAGATGGAGCTTGCTAAAAGGCAAAGAAAGTTCCCTTTGTAGAGGGCTGAGAGGCTGATGATAGACTAGGGCTGGGTGAGCAAGGCAGGCAGGAGAGTATAATTTTCTCTCTGATTTTTTTTTGCAAGCCTTGGGACTTGAACTCACAGCCCGGATAAGGGACTTGCATACCCCTTCTCACACATACCCACTTGAGAAGTGCCAGCTATTGTCCAGGAGATGTATATAACCTGTAGAGATTGGGAGAGCCTTGTTTCCTTGTATGATTATGTCCTCATCAAAGGAGTTTCACCTCAGGTCACCTATAGGACCTGTGAGGTTTGGGGGAACCTCGCTGCCTTATATAGTTATAGCTCAGCATCCAGGGACTGTCCCAGAGGGAAGGGGTTGGTGGCTAATTATTTACTACTTCTACTGAATGGGTCTAATGTTGTCTAGGGAACATGCATGCTGAGCTATGAGAGGCCCCACCATCACCTTCAGAGGTCAATACAATAGAAATGATTGCAATCCTCCCTCCACACCTTCGGGTCCTAAGGCCAGTGCTAACTGTAGCACATGTTCTAGCTCCTGCATACTTTAAAATAATTACTTTAATTCTCATGACACCTAATATGTGTCAATGTTACCTAAAGTATCTCAATGTATTGTTGAGGAAACAATCAGAAGGAAATTCTGTACCTGGTTAGCACGCAGAAATACAACAGCATGCATGAAGCCTCGGGTTCGATTCCTCGAAAAAATTGGAAGTGGTTCTGTGGCTTAAGTGGTAGAGCACTAGCCTTGAGAAAAACCCAAGGACAACGCTCAGGCCCTGAGTTCAAGCTCAGGACAGACAAAAAAAAAAGTGAAAAGAAATACAACATAAAGTACATGTCAACAACAATTTTCAGGTTTTGTTTACTTGTTTGTTTTGTTGTTGTTGTTGTTTTGGAGTTATAGGGCTTGAACTCTGGACCTGGGCAGTGTCTCTGAGCTCTTCAGCCCAAGGCTATACCACCCTACCCTGGAGCCACAGTCCCATTTCCTGTGTTCTAGATGGAGATAAGAGTCTCTCAGTCTTTAGTGCCTGAGCTAGCTTTGATCTGTGATCCTCAGATCTCAGCCTTCTGAGTAGCTAGGATTACAGGAGTGAGCCACACTGCACCTGGCCAATTTTCAGTTTTTAATTCATATGTAATTTTGTATACATGTATGTACACAAATGTTGGTTATATGAGGGTATGAATATATGTATGTATTTTTGCCAGTCCTGGAGCTTGCACTAAGGGCCTGGGCACTCTCTTTGAACTTTCTTTTTTTTTTTTCTTTGAACTTTCTTAAGGCTAACATTCTACCCTTGAGCCAAAGCACCAATTCTAGCCTTTTCTGTTTATGCGGTAGTAAGAAATCAAATGCAGAGGGCAAGCACTCTATCACTAGGCCACACTCCCAGCTTTGAGAATATACTTTTTGTATGTGGTGGGAGAGGGAGTCATGGGACATATGTATATATGTATATATTATATAATGTTTAATATTCAGTCAGGGAAATTAATCACTTCCATCACCTCAATTAACCTTTCCTGCTGGGAACATCTGAAATCCTTTCTTCTAACCCCTTTGAATTACATAGTCATTTCTTGTTACTCTTTGGGTACATAATATATGAGAATAACCCTTTTTTGCCAGTCTTTGGGCTTGAACTCAAGGCCTGGCCACTATCCTTGGACACTTTCTGCTTAAGGCCAGTGCTTTACCATTTGAACCACAGTGCCATTTCTGGCCTTTTCTGTATATGTGGTACCAAGGAATGGAACCCAGGACTTCGTGCATGCTAGGCTAGCACTCTACTACAAGCCTACACTCCCAGCTTTGAGAATATACTTTTTGTGTGTGGCGGGAGAGGGGGTCATGGGACTTGAACTTGGCCTGGGCATGCAATCCCTAAGCTCTTCATCTCAAGGCCACCTTCCAGTTTTCTAGAGGTTAATTGGAGATAAGAGTCTTAGGTCCTTTTGTGCCCTGATTGGCTTTGAACCTTGATCCTCAGATCTCAGCCTCTTGAGTAGCTAGGATTACAGTTGTGGGCCACCAGCCTGGCTAAGCAAATATACTTTTATAATGATATATTTGTATATAACAATCAAGCTGTTTCCCAGGCTCAGATAATATGTACTCTGATTTTCCCTTCTCAGAGATAAACATTTTGTTTGCCTATATTTGTTTATTCCTTATTAGTCCATTTAGGAAACATGGATTGAGTTCAGGTCATCCAATTGAGTTATGGTTCAAAGCTTCTTTGGTTTTACATATACTTTTTTCTTCAGATTTAGTTTTGGACTTTTTCCTGGCCAAGACTAGATTCTTGTATATCCATCTCCATGTAGCTGGGATTAAAGATGTTTGTCACCGTTCCTGGAGAGTTAATGCTTATCTTCCACATAAGAATGAAAATAATGTGATACAGGGCTTCTGTCCATAGCTTGTTTGGGTCAATACGTGAATTTATCATTTATAAATGAGTTTACAAATAACACATTTTATTATTTTGGATATTATTCTATATGGTCATCTGCCACATTATCTTATTCTTTTCATCTACATATGTTCAGTGCATCTGCTGTCTGTTGCAGATGGCGGTAAAGTCTGGGTACAGATATCATCTTTACTTTTTAATTAATTAATTAATTAATTATTTTTGTCAACCATGGGGCTCGAGCTCAGAGCCTGAGCACTGTCCTTGGGCTTTCTCAAGGCTAGAACTCTATCTACCACTTGAGCCACAGAATCACTGCCAGCTTTTTTATATGTATGTGGTACTGAGGAATCAAACCCGGATCTTTATGCATGCTAGACAAGCACTCTTACCACTAGACCAAATTCCCAGCCCCATCTTTACTTTTTGATTAGTTTTATTTTGTGAAGGCAAAGAGTAGAAGGTTATACAGTTTGCAAATCCTTTCAATGACTGGCTGAATGAAAGCCCCTGGAAAATTCACATGTGTGTTTTTCCAATTGTCCTGGACTCCCTGGAATATCTGAATGCTTATTGACCAAGAAAGGAAGGCATATGATTTCTAATTATGAACAGAGAAATAATTTTGGTATGTTTGACGTCTCAGCTTCTCAAACATATAATTAAGGAATCCTAGCAGTAAGGTTCATCCCTAATCATTTGTCTGTAGTACAGAGAAATTGAACCCAGGTTTTCATGGTTACTAAACAAGCACTCTACCACTAGGCCAAACTCATGGCTACCCCAGTTTAATCTTAATAAGCTTCCGAAACAAATCCCTACCCTGGATTGTTATCTACAATCAGGGTTTCTTGTAGACCTTTAACAATTTGCTCATTCATGTGAAACCTAGCAGTAGAATCTTCCCTGAACTTTTGTAGAAATAAGATTCACAATATGGTCAAAGGACAAGCCCTGTTTGATGTCTCAGGATTTGTTTGAAATTCAGACTTCCTACCCTTGAATTGAAACTCCTTGTTTTTGAAGCCCAGCCCTCCGTTGTCACTACTCTGTAGATAAGCTACCAGGTGATCTTTTGGACTTGAAATTCACCTGAGATTGATATCTTTTTAGAAGCTAACCAGAACAGCTGACTAGCAAAGCTTTCTCAGCCTCTCCCTTCTCCTCCCCTTTCTGGATGTGGGTGGGGAGGGGAGGAGACAAAGGAGAGGGGAGGGGATAAAGGATTGGCTACAGTGGAGGCAGAGGATGACACCGGAAGGTTGTTCTAGAAGAAGCGTCTTGGAAGGGTATAGAAAAATGCGTCTTTAGGTAATGAATGTCCCATTGGGCAGGATCAATTTTTGTTTCCATGTGCTTTTCCCAGAGCTTTTTAATAATACTGTGAACCCACTTTGTGGGTCAGTGTTTGAGATGCGTAGCAGTAGAGTTGCTGCATATTTGTATGGAAAACTACAAGTGGTCACATGGATGATAGCAATTGTTATTGGCCAAATCCATTAATGAGAATGGGAATAGTTAGTTAGCCCTTTAGCACCAGGAGACCCTATTCAAATCACCTTGGCAAATTCTGGGCTTTTTTTTTGTCGGTTGTGGGACTTGAACTCTCTGCTGGCCTTTGTTCCTGAGATCTTCAGCCCAAGGCTAGGATCTCAGCCTCCTGAAAAGCTAGGATTACCGGTGTGTGGCACCACACCCGGCTCTGGACTTCTTGTCTATGAAAACAAGATGTTTTGTGATTTTTTTTTCCCCTCTAAAACAATGTCAATTCTGCAGCTGTTCATTCCCAATGCAGTCCTAAATAGTCTTTTTGCTACTTCTGAATCCATTGTAAAGCAGGAAGTGGGAATATGAGATTGGAAATATTTTGTTATCATTTGCTATTTTTGGTATTAGCTTTTAACTTTGTGTGTGTGTGTGGGGGGGTGGAGGTCTTGGGGCCTGGGTGTTGTTCCTAAGCTCTTAAGCTCAAGGCTACCACCCTACCTCTGGAGCCACAACCCCACTTCCCATTTTCTAGTGATAAATTAGAGGCAAGAGTCTCAGGCTCTTTAGTGCCTGGGCTGGCTTTGAAACTTGATCCTCAGATCTCAGCCTCCTGAGTAGGTAGGATTACCGGCATGAGCCACTGTGCCCGGCAAAATAAATTTTTTGTTTCACTAAAGTATGAATTATACAAGGGATAATTTCCCTTTGTATAGCTCCATTGAACAACTTATAGTTTAACAAAATGAAAACCAGGAAGTTGAAGTATGTGTTGTCAGTGGAAGGGGCAGGCCAAGGTTAAGGGTAGCAGATGAATAGAAAGAGGAAATATGGGGCCAGGAGTTTGGCCCAGTAGTAGGGCTTGCCTAGCATGCAGAAAGACCCAGGTTCGATTCCTCGATACCACATACATAGAAAAAGCTGGAAATGGTGCTGTGGCTCAAGTGGTAGAGCTCTAGCCTTGAGAAAGTCCAATGACAGTGCTCAGGCCCGGAGTTCAAGCTCCAGGACTGGCAAAAACTAAAAAAGAGGAAATACGGGTTAATGCAGTCATAACATTCAAGATACATATTTGAAAATGGAGCAGGTAAGTTAAGGAGATGGGTTGGTTTGGCAGAGATGGGAGAGAATAATGAAAAGGATGACAATGATCAAGATTGTTTGTATTCACAAACTGAAGTGTTGACATCCAAGTCCTTACAGACTACTTAAATTCTGCTCAAATGCATTGCTTTTGTTTTAATCTTGTTAATTTACTATTTTTTTTGACAGTCCTGGGGCTTGAATTTAGGGCGTGAGCGCTATCCTTGGATTTCTCAAGGCTAGAGCTCTACCTCTTGAGCCACAGCACCACTTCTGGCTTTTTTCTATGTATGTGGTACTGAGGAATCAAACCGGGTCTTTGTGCATGCTAGGTAAGCACTCTACCACTAGGCCAAACTCCTGGCCACTTGTTGCTTTACTTTTGAGATTCTCAGTCTGTTATGTATATCAACTCCATGGTATGTGCTCTTTTAAAGTGTTTTCCTACTTCTGTAGTGACCTTTTCACTTTGATGTTTCAATTCTTTGTGGAGGTTAAACTTTTGTTTCTGGTGCCAGAATTTCAACTCAGGGCCTTGCTCTTGCTTGACTTGATTATTACTAGGATACTTTGCCACTTTAGCTGCCCTCCCTCTCATTTTTTAAAAATATAATTGTTTATTTAGTAATGGAGTCTTTTTTAACATGGGCTAATTTCAAGTGGAAGATTAAAGGCTTAAATTGATTTTTTTTTGTCTGTCATGGGGCTTGCACTCTGGGGCTGGGCGTTGCCCCTGAGTTCTTAAGCTCAAGACTACCACCCTATCCCTTGAGCCACAGTGTCAGTTCTAGTATTCTAGAGGCTAATAGGAAATAAGAGTCTCACGGTCTTTAGTGCCAGGGCTGGCTTTGAATCATGGTCCTCAGATCTCAGCCTCCTGAGTAGCTAGGATTACAGGTGTGCGCCTGGCTAAATTGATCTTTTAATTTAATGCTTTCAGGAAATGCAGGAGATGCACAAATTGTAGTGGGAAGTAGCTGTAACCTGCTACTCCTTATTTCAGGAGCTAGCCATCAGACCCAGAATGGACAAACCACTGTACATTGAGGCATGACACAGACAGCATTTATTCTGAACAGATGGCAAGTTGAATTCTAGACATGCATAGCTGACAGGCCAAAAAGGAGAGGGAAAGGCATTGAGGTTATGTCTCTATACTTAACAAATTTAGAATCACTAACTCAGCCTCAGGATCCTATCTTTCTGGTGCCACTGAGAATCTGGAGAACATGGGCTCATCTCACTTAAAGTGTAGCTGAGCCAGGTGTGGTGGCTCACACCTGTAATCCTAGCTACTCAGGAGGTTGAGATCTTAGGATGGAGGTTCAAAGCCAGGACAGGCACTAAAAACTGAGACTCTTAACTAATTAAACACCAGAAAACTGGAAGTGGCACTGTGGCTCAAGGGGTAGAGTGATAGCCATCAGCTGAAAAGTTCAGGCACAATGTCCAGGCCCAGAGTTCAAGTCCCACGACCGAGGAGGAAAAAAAAAAGTGTAGCTGATTTCCACTGTACACTGCAAAACTCCATAAACATAAAGGAAGGGTAATGAACTTTGAGGCTATCAGAAATCCCACAAGTCTATCTACTACTCCCTCACAAACAGCATTTTCATTCTTTTATTTATTCATATATTTTTATTGTAATTAATACAAGGGTTACATTATATTAACCAGATAGAAGGTGCATTAATTCACATACATTGATACCCTTTCTCATATCTTGGTCCCCATTTCCCTCCCCACCACGCCCATCCCTCATCTTGTTTTCCCCCCTTCCCTATCCAATTTCAAATAACCAAATACAAATATATCCAGTATATCAAGATAACAAAGTGAGATACTGTAACAATATAAGATAACCAAGGGACAGCAAAAGAGATGAGAGATAACATAGTACATTAAGAACAACAATCACTCATTATATGGCTTTTGTTTCTATATTCTAGAGATCCTTTCATTTAGCGTCATACTGTATGACCTTATGTACCTAGGTTTTGCTCTATTGCAAATATTTGCTATGAGAGCCCAACGTTTCTACTGATTATGACAAATGAAGGAAACCATCGAGCCTATGTTCCTTTGAGTCTGGCTTACTTCACTTAATATGATCTTTTCTAAGTCTTTCCATTTCCTAACAAATGGATGTCGTTCTTTCTGACAGCAGCATAAAATTCCATTGTGTACAAATACCACATCTTGTTGATCCACTCATCAACTGAGGGACATCTGGGTTGGTTCCATATCTTTGGTATGGTAAATAGTGCTGCAATGAACATCGTTGTGCTAGTGGATTTAGTATGTCCTTGTTTCTGGATGGTTGGGTAAATGCCAAGTAGTGGAATTGCTGGGTCATATGTTTAGTCTTTTGAGGAACTGCCATACTGCTTTCCATAGTGGTTGAATGAGTTTGTACTTCCAACAGCAGTGTAGTAGTGATCCCTCCTGGCCACATCCCCTCCAGCATCTGTTGTTATTAGTTTTCTTGATCCTGGACATTCTAACTGGAGTGAGGTGGAATCTTAGAGTTGTTTTGATTTGCATTTCTTTTATGGTCAGAGATGTCGAGCATTTCTTCATGTGTCTATAGGCCATTTTTTGTTTTTTCTTCAGAGAAGACTCTCTTTAAGTCTTTGGCCCATTTTTTAATGGGATGATTGTTACTTGGAGATTAGTTTTGGAATGATTCAATTTTTTGAGTTGTTGATATATTTTAGATATGAGGCCTTTGTCCGTTGTTTGATTGGTGAAGATCTTCTCCCACTCTGTAGGCTTCCTAATTAATTTACTAGCTATGTCCTTTGCCATACAAAAGCTCTGAAGTTTAATGCAGTCTCGCTTATTCAGCCTTTCTCTGATTTGTTGTGATTTTTGGTCCTTATTAAGAAAGTTTTGACCTGTGCCAAGGAGGCCTAGTGTATCTCCTAGTCCTTCTTGTAAAGTTTTCAGTGTGTCAGCTTTTACCTCCAGGTCTTTGATCCAGTTGGAGTTAATCCTAGTGCAGGGTGACAAAGAAGGATCCAACTTTAGTTTTCTGCAGGTGCTTAACCAGTTCTGCCAGCACCACTTGTTGGAGGCTTTCTTTCTTCCATTCTATTTTTTTGGCTCCCTTGTCAAAGATTAGGTGGCCATAGGTCTGTGGTTTAATATCTGGGTCCTCAGTTCTATTCCATTGGTCTTCAGGCCTGTTCTTGTGTCAGTACCAAGCTGTTTTGATTATTATTGCTCTGTAATAGAGCCTAAAGTTTGGTATTGAAATTCCTCCTGCACTGTTCTTTGTGCTAAGACGTGTTTTTGCTATATGGGGTCTTTTATTAACTGCTGGAAGAATATTTTGTTTTGCAAAACATAGCTTTTTTGTTTGTTTTATTCCTTGATCTTAAAGGCTGAAAATACAGTAAACCCCCTGTAGACACTTTGACCCTCCAAAGCTACTTTGTGTGGAAAAGAGAGGCTGTTTGCCCCACTCATTTTTTTTTTCCCTACATGTCTGCTTCATGGCCTACAATAAGCATAGTGTGCTGGTAGCTTTTGTGTATCCTTTTATATGCTCTGTTGAATAAATGCAAAGCAGCAGAATTACTGTGTCATGGATTGTTCAATGCTTAGTTATTTTAAGGAACCTCCCTAGTGCTTTCCCGAGTGATTGAATAAGCTTACATTCCCATCAACAATAGAGTTCCTTTTGGCCACATCTTTGTCAGTATTTGTTATTATTAATTTTCTTGATAATTGTCCTTAACTGGAATGAGGTGGATCACAGTGTTATTTGGATTTGCATTTCCTTTATGGCCAGAAAGATTGAGATTTCTTCATATATTTATTGGCAATGTTTACTTTTTTTTTTCCTGTCAGTCCCAGTGCTTGAGGTCTTGGCCTGTGCTCTGTCCTTGGACAGAGCTCTACCACTTGAGCCACACTTGGCTAGAGCTCTACCACTTGAGCCACAACACCATTTCTGGCTTTTTCTATGTATGTTATACCAAGGAATCAAATCCTGGTCTTTGTGAATGCTAGGCAAGCACTTTACCATTAGGCCAAACTTCTGGCCCCGGCAATGTTTACTTATTTTGAGAAGTATCTCTTAAGTCATTAGCCTATTTGTTAATTGCATTGGTCCTCTTTGCTGGTTTAATTTTTGATCTTTAGATATATTTTTGGGTATTAGACCCTTGTCTGGGAAAAATCAAACTCTTACTCTATTTTTTTTCCTAAATCTCTTTGAAGTTAATTTCTTTTCTATTAAAGAATTTATTAACATTGATTTTTACATCATATTTCAAATGTCATGTTTAACAAACAAGTATTCAAGAAGGGAATCTCTATATATAATTACTGGCACTTAGATTTTAGAATATAATGAAAATTAGGCTGAGGGTTTATTTGTCATAGATACATATTAATCTATGTAATAAAACATGTCTATAGAGTCATAACTTTTATGTCTTTGTAGTTGTGTTTATGTCTCCAAAACCATGTCCATAACATTGGGTACCCAAATATTGAGTCATCACCGTTGGACTGTTTGGATCTAATATCCACGTATTAAGGATACCATGCACCTTTTGTTCCTTTGGTCTTGACCTATCTCACTCAACATGATTTGCTCTAGAATCATTCACTTCTCCACAAATGCTATTATCTTGTCTATTGGCTATGTAGAATTCCATTGTGCGTGCATATATATATATATATATATATATATATATATATATATATATATACCACGTTTTTGTATCCATTCATCTGCAGTAGGGCATTTGGGTTATTTTCATCGCTTGGCTATTGTGAATCATGCAGAGATGAACATAGCTACATAGCTGAACAGGTGTCCTTATCATATCCTGGGTTACGATGTTCAGGATCGATACCCAGGAGTGGTATGGTGGGATCATAGGGAAGGTCTATTTTCAGTTCTTTAAGAAACCTCCACACTGCTTTCCAGAGTGGCTGAACTAGTTTACATTCCCACCAGCAGTGCAATAGGGTTTCTTTTTCTCCACAACCCCGCCAGCATCTGTCATTGTCTGAGTTCAGAATATTGGCCATTCTAATTGGGGCAATGAGGTATCTTAGGGTTGTTTTTATTTGCATTTCCTTTATAACCATGGATGATAAGGATTTTCTCATATGCTTTTCTGCCATTTTAACCTCCTCTTTTGATAAGTCTCTCTTTAGTTCCCTGCCCATTTAATGATTGGTTTGTTGGGTTTAGGGGGAATTAGTTTCTTGAGTTCCCTGTAGATACTGGATATTAAGCATTTGTCTGATGTATCATTGGTAAATATCTTTTCCCAGTTGATTGGCTGTCTTTCTACCTTAGTATCTATGCTTTTATCTGTGCTGAACCAAGTTAATTTCTTTACCTTTCATTAGTGTTGCTCCCTGCTTACGTTTCTGTGTTTTTAGTAATGTTATACAGAGCATAAAAGTGATTTTCCAGCAAAGGTCTTTTCGTCTTTTTTCTTCCATGAATTTAGCCTATTGTGCTGTTAGACAGGACCTCTCAGATCCCCATTGGACTATTCAGGGCCTAATAGGAGTCTTTCCTTGGCATGGGATCATTTTAGTGGGGAGAACTGAACACTTAAAGGAGCCACATTTGTTTCTTCCTTTCCTGGCTTGTTGCTGGCTAAGGTGAGAACAGATGGAACTAGTTCCTTTTTTTTTTTTGCCAGTTGTGGGGCTTGAACTCAGGACTGGGGCACTGTCCTTGGGCTTTCTTAAGGCTAGAGCCCTACCTCTTGAGCCACAGCTTTTTCTGTGTATGTAGTACGAAGGAATCCAGTCTAGGGCTTCAAACCTAGGTAGGCAAGCAATTCTACTATTAGGGCACAATTCCGGCCAAAAGCAGTTCTTAAATACTCCCTTTTCTTATGCTACCAAAATGAAGATGAAGGACAAGTAGAATGTAGTAGAAACAGAGAAGGCTGATGGATTTGGATTTCATATTGAGTCTAACAGGTGACCGGTCTCAGTAGGCCCTGAGTACAGAAGAACAATGGCACAGTATTAGTGACCTATGCCAAGAACATGTCTGAGACCTTTTTAAGAAAATCTCAACACCAGAAGATGCCATAGCATCTAGCCACTACCCAAACTTTTTACCATAGCTAATGAGTGTTCATAGGCAAAAACCAGACAAGTCTTTCTGAGTGTGCAAGGTTCATGACCAGTGAATAAGAAATGACTTTTGTGTCAAGGTGGGGCCATTGCTACCCTCTTATTAGGTGTACAATCTTGCAGTCTAAAAGATGGCTTGATTGTGGGTTCATGCACCCTAGCTTATTAAAAAATGAGTTCTTCACCAGGCACGGTGGTAACCTTGTAACCCCAGCTACTTAGGAGGCTGAGATCTGAGGCTCAAGGTTCAAAGCCAGCCCAGGCACTAAAGAACCTGAGACTTTTAATCTCCAGTTCATCACTAGAAAATGGGAAATGAGGCTGTGGCTCCAGTGGTAGTGCAGTAGCCTTGAGCTGAAGAGCTCAGGAACAACACCCAGACCCAGAGTGCAAGCCCCATAACCCACCATAAAAAATGAGTTCTTCATTCTCTACTGAGACAATTTTATGATCATTATAATATGTGTTTGACCATTATAATGAGCACTGTTTCTGGAGAGAAAATAATTCAACCTATAGCAAGCACTCATGGCATTTTCCAGTTGTAATATTTATATCTTACTTTGATGAGCTTACCTGAACCAGGAGGCTGACTTTGGCACCAAACTGTTAATTAAACCTGTACTTGACTTGGCTTTCATAGAATTTTCTGTTATTGTCTTCTGTTTCTAAACTTAATTTCATGTGAAATAGCACATTTAGTTTATACAGTTTCTTCTGATCTAGGAAAACTCAGATTTTCTTTAAGTTTTGTGTTTCCTTATATTTAATCTTACGTCATTTTGAGAGCCACAAGAATGAGGGCTGTACATTTTGGAAAGAATACCACAGAGCTGATGTCATCATTCCTCTCATATAAGAAGATGATGGCATCAGCACGTCTCATCAGTCTTGATCTTCAGCTTTGTAACAGGGATAGCGCTGAGCTTTTTCTAAAGTCTTTATCTGTGCTATTATTTACAGGTGGGCCACTAATCCTTGCTCTCCTTCAGAGATGTGTGTAGTGGCCCTGGTTTTTCTTTTTTTTTTTTCCTGGGGGCGGGGGGGTCATGGGGCTTGAACTCTGGCCTGGGTGCTGTCCCTGAGCTCTTCAGCTCAAGGTTACCACCCTACCCTTGAGCCCCACTTCCCATTTTCTAGTGATGAATTGGGGATAAGAGTCTCATGGCTTTGTATTGCTCAGGCTGGCTTGAACCTTGAGCCTTAGATCTCAGCCTCCTGAGTAGCTAGAATTACAGGCGTGAGCCATCCCACTACCTCCCCTCTTCCTGGGCTGGCCTGTTTTTGAATTCTCTCATTGTAAAGATATTATCCACATATGATCCTGGAATTAATAATAAATTTTTATCAGTGATATGTATATATTTTCAGTGTTATTAAATAAAATGCAAAATTTCTAAGAAATTCAAGTTTTATTCTCGAGGAGCTTAACATATTGAATTTTAAGAAAGATATTCAAAGAAAGATGCAGTTAATGCTGCTTTGTTATACTGGAGAAAATATGAGCATGGATGACATGGAGTTGTGAGATATGAGAGGTGAAATTGAGAAAGGCTACATGAGTTGCAGAGGTTTGTGAGCAGCAGCTTCCATGGATTAGTGCAGGAAGTGCAGAAAATACAGCTGGACTTGTATTCATGAACAGGTTTATAATATACAGGATTGTGCATTTCCTCATCCATTAAATCAGAAATGCAAATTGAAACTTGAATGTGAAGAGGCAAATTAAACCACATTTGTGATTTCCAAGGACTTCAGCAAGTTTGAAGGAGGCATGTAAGCAGCTCTAGTACAGATGTGTATATAGCAAACAATCTGTGTTACCATGAAACAGTCTCAGTAAAGCCTTCTTGATAAAGGATATGTTTTGTAATGGCTCACACCTGTGAAAAGTACTATTGTGTCCCTGTATAGATACACTGTTATGAAGAAAACAAATCACTCACAAACATGTACACTGCATATTATAGTACACCAGTGAGGTCACTGGAGAAAAATTAAGCAGTGAGTGGATAACAAGAGCTTAGGTCCGGGAAATGCAATGTGTCCATTTTGAGCTCACACTGGGGCAGAAATATGAACATGAGAAATGCTGTTGCCAAACAGCTTTCAGAAAAACTCAATTTTTGGATAGATAATATGATCATGTTTGGACAGAAGTTGAAAATATAGTGATAAAGCTAAGTAGTATTTAGAAAAGGTTTTTATGAGATATATAATGGTTTCAGAATAGGAAGTTTGATCACATCTGATCAGTTAAGTCTGACAGATAATATTGCTAACAAAAAAAGCTGGATGAGGCCCTTGAAAAAAAAGATTTTAGTTGCTGGTTTTGTTCTTCCTCAAAACAAATTGAGATATTTGTACATGTTTGAGGAATTTATGAAAAAAGTTACAAAGGCACAGCAAGAGTCATTACTGAGAGAAAGAGTGAGAGGAAACCCAAGCCAGATCACAGAAGGTGGGAAACATACAGAGACAAAAATAAGAGGAAAACAATAGTATGGTCTGTTTGCGTAAAAGGAGACTGATGCAAAGATAGAAATGTTTGCTAGTTATTTAGAAAATATGAATTTTTATAGGTATGCAGACATTTTTGCTTTCAATTTTATATTACTATATATCAAATGGCATATATAATATATAACATATAAGCCATAATATATATCAGCCAACTATTGTAATAACTTCACTGATATCATAAATCATGAAAATTTATAAGGCACTGTGAATTGTTTTTGTATATGTGTGCCAGTCCTGGAACTTGAATTTAGGGTCAGGGTGCTCTCCCTATTGACTATTTTTGCTTTTGGTGGTGGTGGTGGTGGTGGTGGTGTGGGGGGGCAGTTAATTGGAGATAGGAGTTTCACAGACATACCTGTGTAGGCTGGTTTTAAACTATGATTCTCATTTTTCATCCTCATTAGTAATCAATACTATAGGCATGAGACATCAGTGCTTGTAATGTGAAAACTTTGACTGGTCCCAAACACAGTAATTGTTTTGAACAGTCTTCTGCCTGGGATTATCATTATACTTTACAGTTTGAAAATATTTCTTTTGAAAAAAAAAGAAAATATTTCTTTCGTACATGTCTTCCTATAGAAAATGCAAAATGCTCAGGGTTAAGTTACACAAAGAACATTTACTGCTAAGTAAACTACTTGATATTTTTCAGTTTTTCTTACTGTTCTTCAATGTCAAAAAGTTTCACATATTCAGAACAGAGTTGTTTGAGGGCAATTAAAATAGAGATCCTCTGCTATTAGATGAAAATAAGGTTCTTTGAATAGCCCTGAATGCATATATGTATTGCAATTAAATTAGACTTAATTATTATAACATTCTTGTATATAACATTAACATTAAAGGGACATTTAAAATTAAAAATAGAGAAAATTAGTTTTTTTTCTCCCTCAAGGCTAGTGCTCTGGCACTTGAGCCACAGTACTACCTTTGGATTTTTCTGTGTATGTAGTAACAAGGAATTGAACCCAGGGATTCATGCATGCTAGACAAGCACTCTACCACTAGGCCACACTACCGGCCCCCAGAAAATAAGTATTTTTAAATAGGACAAAATTATCTATCTTATCTCTCTTTCTGCCAGTCCTGGGTCTTGAACTCAGTGCTTGGGCATGGCTAGCACTCTACCTCTTGAGCTATTGAGCTACAGCACCACTTCCACCCTTTGATGTGTATGTTACCAAGGAATCAAATCCATGGCTTCATGCATGCTAGGCAAGCACTCTACCACTAGGTCACAAGCCTGGCCTCCACAAAATTAGTTTTCTTTTTCTTTTTTTTTTTTGACCGGTTGTGGGGCTTGGGCTCTGGGACTGAGCACCTGAGCTCTTCAGCTCAGGCTACTGCCCTTGAGCCAATCCCCACTTCCCATTTTCTTGAGATTATTTAGAGATAAATAAAGGTTCAGGGCTCTGAACCTTGATCCTCAGATCTCAGCCTCCTGAGTAGCCAGGATTATAGGCATAATTCAATGTGCCCGGCTGAAAATTAGTATTCTTAAATAGGAGGAAATTACTTTTTAATTTTTTTTCTTTCTTTTTGCCAGTCCTGTGCTTGAATTCGGGGCCTGGGCACTATCCTTAGGCTTTCTCAAGGCTAGCACCCTTATCAGTTGAGCTATGGTGCCACTTCCAGCTTTTTCTGTGTATATGGTACTGAGGAATTGAATCCAGGGCTTCATGCACTCCACTACTAGGCCACACTCCTGGCTGTATTTTTTACTGTTCTTTTTTTTTCATATATTTTTTATTGTGATTAATAGAAGGGTTACATTATATTCACCAGATAGAAGGTGCATTACTGTTCTTTTTGTTGTTGTTGTTACTCATAGGGCTTGAACTTAGGGCATGGCGCTGTTCTTGAGCTCTTTGGCTCAAGACTAGTACTATACAAATTGGAGCCAGAGCACCACTTCTATTTTCAGGTGGTTAATTGACAATAAGAGTCTTATGGATTTTTTTTATTGAAGAATTTATTAACATTGATTTTTATATCATATTTCAAATGACGTGTTTAACAAACAAGTATTCAAGAAGGGACTCTCTATGTACAATCACTGGCATTTAGATTTTAGAACATAATCAGAATTAGGCTGAGGGTTTATATGTCATAGATACATATTAATCTATGTAATAAAACATTATGTTTAGAGTAATAAGTTTTTCTGTCTATGTAATTGTGTTTGTATTTCCAGTACCATGTCCATAGCATTGGGTATGCAACTATTGAGTCCTTGCTCTTGTACTGTTTGGATCTAATAGACACATACTAAGGATACCATGTGCCTTTTGTAACTTTGGTCTTGACTTGTCTCAGGAATCTTTTGCCTGTGTCTATGAGCTCCAGTGTCTCTCCTACTCTATCATGTGGCAGTTTCTGGTCTGATATTGAGGTCTTTGAGTTAATGCTTGTGCATGGCGAAAGGCTAGGGTCAATTTTTAGTTTTCTGCATGTGGCTGACCAGTTTTGCCAGCACCCATAATTGAATAGACTGTGTTTGTTCCACTGTATATCTTTGGCTCCTTTGTCAAATGCAAGTTGACTATAGGTATGTGGTTCTATTTCTGGATCTTCTATTCTGTTCCATTGATCTTCTGGTCTATTTTGTGCCAATACCATGCTGTTTTTGTTATTATGGCTCTATAGTAGAGTTTGAAGTCTGGTATTGTAATACCACCTGCATCGCTCTTTTTGCCTAGAATTGTTTTGGCTATTCTAGGTCTTTTCTTGTTCCATATGAACTTTTGGATTATTTCAGTAAAGAATATCTTTGAGATTTTGATGGAGATTGAATTGAATTTGTATACCAATTTTGGCAATATGGCCATTTTCACTATGTTGGTTCTCCCTACCCATGAGCATGGGATATCTTCCCATATCCTGGTGTCCTCTTTAATTTCTTTTGTTAGGCTTTTATAGTTTTCATTAAATAATTCCTTTATATCTTTGGTTAAGTTAATTCCTACGCATTTTATTCTTTTGGGGGCTATTGCGAATGGGATCATTTTCTTGATTTGGCCTTCTGTTTGTGTATTGTTGGTGTACAAGAAGGCTACTGACTTTTGAAGGTTAATTTTGTATCCTGCCACTTTGCTAAAGTGGTTTATTAATTCTAGGAGTTTGGGAGTGGAGCATATTGGGTCACTCAAGTTATGTCATTTGTGAATAGAGATAGTTTAATGTCTTCTTTCCCTATGTGGATCCCTTTGATGTCCTTTTCTTGCCTTATTGCTCTGGCTAAGAGTTCCAGCACTATATTGAAGAGAAATGGAGAGAGTGGGCATCCCTGTCTAGTTCCTGATTTTAAGGTAAATGGTTCCAGTCTTTCACCATTTAGTATAATACTGGCTGTAGGTTTGTCATATATAGCTTTAATTATTTTAAGGAATATACCTCTTATTCCTATTTTTTCTAGTGCTTTCAACATGAATGGATATTGTATTTTGTCAAATGCCTTCTCCACGTCCACAGAAATTATATGATTCTTATCCTTAGCTCTATTGATGTGATGTATTACATTGATTGATTTGCGAATGTTAAACCAGCCTTGCATCTGTGGAATGAAGCCTCCTTGATCATAGTGTATAATTTTTAAAATTTGTTTCTGGATTCTATTGGCTAGTATTTTATTGAGAAGTTTTGCATCTGTGTTCATTAGAGAGATAGGTCCATACTTTTCTTTTTTTGTTGGGTCTTTCCCTGGTTTGGGGATGAATGTAATATTAGCTTCATAAAATGAATTTGGTATTGCTCCTTCTGCTTCTATTTCTCGGAAGAGTTTCAAGAGTAGAGGTATTACTTCATCTTTAAACGTCTTGTAGAATTCCGCAGTGAAATCATCTGTACCTGGGCTCTTTTTGGTTGGCATTTCCTGATTGCTTCTGCAATTTCATTGTATGAAATTGATTTGTTCAATTTGCTTACCTCGTCATTTTTCAATGCGGGTAGCCTACATTTATTTAAGGAGTCATCCATTTCTACTAGATTTTCTTGTTTCTTTGAATGTAGGCCCTGGTAGTACTTATTCATAATGGACTGAATTTCTTAGATATCGGTTGTTGATTGTTTCTGTGGAGTTTCTAATCTTGTTTATTTGAGTCTCCCCTCTCCTTTTTTTGATTAATCTTGCCAGGGGTCTGTCACTTTTGTTGACTATTTCAAAGAACCAATTTTTTTATTTATTAATTTTGTGTATAGTGGATCTTATTTTAATCTGATATTTTTAATTTTATTTTTGTTATTTCTGTCCTTCTAGTTGTATTAGAATTAACTTTTTCTTGCTCCTCTAGGTGCTTCAATTTCTTTTTTAGGTTATTTATATGCTCTTCTTCTGTCTTTTTAACATGCACTCCTAGTGTGATAAATTTGCCCCTTCGAACTGCCTTTGCTGTGTCCCATAAGTTCCTTTGTGATGTTTCTTGATTGTCATTACATTCAAGAAAGTTTTGAATTTCTTCTTTGATCTGATCTGTAACCCAGGAGTTATTAAGAAGTGTGTTGTTCAGCTTCCAAATGTTTGAATGTTTTTTGACTTTTACTGCATTGTTTGGAACTAGTCTGACTCCAACTGTGATCAGATAGAATGCATGGGATTATATCATTCCTCTTGTATCTGCTTAGGTTTTCTGTATGAACTATTCTATGATCTATTTTAGAGTGTGTTCCATGTGCTCCTGAGAAAAATGTATAAAGTTTCGCCATGGGATGGAAGACTCTGTGTATATCTGTTAAGCCCAGCTGAGCTATGGTGTCATTTAAGTCAATGGTGTCTTTGCTTAACTTTTGTTGAGTTGACCTGTCATTTGGTGAGAGTGGTGTATTGAAGTCTCCCACTATGGTTGTGTTTGAGTCTATCTTGTTTTATAATTCTAAGAGAGTTTGCTTGACAAATTTGGGTGCTCCCGTGTTGGGGGAGTAAATGTTTATAATTATAATATTGTGGGTATTGATTGTACCCTTTACTAATATGTAGTGGCCATCTTTATCTTTATGTACAGATTTTATTGAGAAGTTAATTTAGTCGGAGATTAAGATTGCTACTCCTGCTTTTTTGCATGGTGCATTAGAGTGGAAAATTCATTTCCATCCTTTCACTTGTTGTTTGTTTCTCTTTTTGGCAGTGAGGTGGGCCTCTTGGAGGCAACATATGGATGAGTCTTGTTTCATAATCCAGTCTGCTGTTCTGTGTTTTTTGATTGGATTGTTCAGCCCATTCACATTTAGGGAAATTATGGAAAAGTGGTCAGTGTACTGTGTCATTATTGATTTTTACTTCTAAGTTTCTTTCTCTTTTCCCCTTTTGTGTTTAGTGATTTATAGATGATTGCTTCTTGATGGGGGTTCTTGCTGTTCTGCAATTTGTTCTTGGTTATTTAATATTTTTTGTAATGCTGGTTAAGTGTGCATATATTCATATAGCTTCTCTTTGAAATGGAATCTTGTTTCTCAAATGTAAAGGCTAGTTTCGCTTGATATATCAGTCTGGGTTGGCAGTTGTTGGTCTTCAGGGCATGAATGATATTTTTTCCAAGCTTTTCTTGCATTTAGGGTTTGCATGGAGAGGTCTGTAGTTATTCTAAATTTTTTTCCAGTGTAGTATAGCTTTTTCTTTGTTTCTGCAGCTTTTAAGGTCAGCTCCTTGGTATTCGGGTCTAGTGTTTTTACTATGATGTGTCTAGACAAGTACCTTCTAGGATCTTGCCTGCTTGGAGTTCTGAAACCTTCAACAATGTGAGTATTTCCTTTTAAGATTGGGGAAGTTCTCTGCTATGATTTTTGTGAATAAGGGTTGCATTCCTTTATGGATAAACTCTACCCCTTCATCTATCCCTATTATATGAAGATTAGATTTCTTGGCTGTGTCTGACAGGTCCTGGAGTTCTCTTTGGTGAATTCTGACTGATTTTTCTGGACTGATGATTCTCTGTTCCAGCTCTTGCATTCTATCTTCCATTCCGGATATTCTTATTCTCCATTTCAGTCAATCTGTTGCTTAATGCATCCATTTTTGCTTGAATTGTGGATACTGAGCTGATCATGTCTTCTGAGAGGATATTAATCTTTTCTTCCACTTCTCTTTTGAATTTGAGGAGCTCCTTGGTAATTTCCTGGTTATGTTCCCGGAATTGTTTTTGGAATTCTGTTTTAATCTCTTTAGTCATGTCCACAATCATCTCCTTGAATAGAGTCATGTTTCGTGTCTCTTCAGGTGTCATTTCTTGGGATGGTGACATCTCTCTCATTCCTTTACTCTTGTTTCCTTTTGGGCTTTGTGTGGGACTTTGATTATTTATATATGTCATAATTTGTCGTTGCACTTTTCGAGGCATGGAGGACTGTTGTTGTAGGTTTGTTCTGTGGTTGGTAGGTGGGGGTCTTTACTTGGTTTGGGCTTGGTGGTTTTGGGAATCTGTGTATATGTGTGATTCTCAGCCAAATTAGTTCCACTGCTGACTAGGTCAGTTTGCAGCTTTTACAGGTGTTCAGCCTGTTCCCAGAGGCTGTGTGCCACTGCACAGCTGGCTTTCAGCCTAACCAGTGGCCCCTCAGTGGGCCATAGGATGAAGTTGTGCTAGCCCAGAGATGGCTAGTTTGCCTACCCTGTTCCCAGAGGCAGGGCCCAGCCGAGGGCCTGGGGTTTAGGAGTTTCTAGGAGCTCTCAGCTAAACCAGCTGGATTCCTCCCTCTTCCTAGGGGTGAGGCCCAGTGAGGATGTGGGCTCTGAGGGAAGGGCCTCCCCTTTCTGGCTCTCAGGGGTCAAGCTCTTGGCCCCTGCTGGTTTGTCCTTCAGTTCCCTGCTGTGTTTCAGCTGCTGTGGCTGAGAGTCTTTCTGTGGGGGGCCCCTTGATGTTGTCTTGCTGGAGGCTCCCAGCAGGCAGGCACGCCTCTGAGGTTTGGGCCAGTCAGATGCTGGCTGGCAGACTCCCGTACACCCCCACCCGCTGTTGGAAGGCAGTGTCTCAGTGCCCCTCAGGGTCCAGTTAAGAAAGTCAGAAAATATAATTCAAGTGTGATTTTAGAAGAATAATTCCATCTAAGCCATCATACTTCTTAATAATGAATTATGATGTAAAGTACTAAAAATCAGTTATAGGATTATTGACATTTAAAATTTTTAATTGAGCCAGGCATGCATCTAAATTGAGCCAGGCATGTGTCTAACATCTGTAGTTTTATCTACTCAGGAATCTGGGTAGGGAAGGAGCTCAGGGAGGAAAGTCTTTGATAGTCCTATCTCCAATTGACCATCAAAAAGCTGGAATGGAGCAGTGTTTCAAGAGGAAGAGCTCTAGCCTTGGATACAGAAGATCAGGCATAGTGCCCAGGCCTTCAAATGAAGCTCCAAGTGTCACACACACATACACACACACACACACACACACACACACACACAATTTTATTTTTTTATTGTAATGTCTAGAGGAGTTACAGTTATATTTGCATACATTGATTTCCCCTTCTCATGTTTTTGTCCCCATTTCTCTCTCTCCATCCCCTCCCCCCACACAATTTTTTGTGTAATTTTATGGATTTTTAGAAATCAGCTATTGAAGATGACAGTAACTAGGTTGGCAAAATGTAGGTTAAGCCTGCTTGTCACAGAAACTACCTATTTCTTTGACTAAACTTGGCATATTACAAGACTGGGTTGAATGTGGGCCACCTGTTTAACGAGGGTAATAAACTCTAGGAGTTTTAATGAAACATTGAGCATGTCTTCTGTTAAATTACATGAACTACAATTTAATTTTGGCTATTCAACATTCTTCTCTTTTCCCTCTTTTAATCTTCTCAACTCAAGAAGACAGTGTTCAATTGTTAATTAGAAAGCAATTGCATTTGATTTTTTAAAAAAAATTTTCACAAAGGAATGGAAATATGTGGTGTTTACATTTCTATACCTGGCTTACTTCATGCAATGTAATGTTTCCTAGTTCCATTGACTTTTCCCAATTCTATTTATTATTGCAAGTAACAAACAAGAAGTCAGATTTTTTTATTGCTGAGTTATATGCCATTCAGACCACACAGACACAGACACATAGACATGCACACACATACTATACCATACAATGCACATAAAAATGTTAACTTACTCATTCAGTGATGAACACCTACCTTGATTCTCTGTCTTGTGCTGTGAATTATAATGCTGATCATTTATGCCTTTATCTATAGACCAGTATACTCTGGATAAATGTTCGAAAGTAGACTGATGAATCAAATGGAAAAAATCTCAATACTGCTTTCCAAAATGGATAGGTAAGTACATTCCTACCAGTAGTGAAAAAGCTTCTCCTTTCTGTGTATTCTTACATATGCCCATTCTTACTAGGTTTAAGTGATTTGTGAAGGTTATTTTAAATAGCATTTTCCTGATAAGAAATGATGATTTTTTTCATGTTCTTATAGAACTTTTTATATTTAAAAAACTTTATTTCTCAATTATTTTATAAAATTAAACTTTTCGGCTATTTTCATTTTCTTACATATTAATTTCTTGTCAGGGCAAATAGTTTGGAAATACTCTCTACTTCAACATAGTCCTCTACAGCATAGTCCTCTACAGCGCTTCTCATGTAAAGGTGATTTATCAAAGTAACCTCAGCTTCTCCCATTATGTTTCTTTTCATTTCATTAGTGGGGACTGCACCTGAGGTATCATATTTATTATTTGAGAAGGTCTTAATCACTTGGATTCTTGGTTCACTTGCCAGTAATCAATAGCTGGAATTCAGCTATGTACCACATGCGTCCCTGTGCTTTTTAGGGCTAATTTTTTTTAAATCATTATTTATACCAGTATTTTGAAGTATAGCCTGGGATTTCTTTCTTTTTATTATTTTTTATTATTTTTTTTCCAGAGCTAGGGCTTGAACTCAGGGCTAGCGCTCTACCACTTAAGCCACAGCACCACTTCCAGCTTTTCTATATATGTAGTACTGAGGACTGGAGGCCTGGTTTTCATGCATGCTAGTCTAGCACTCTACCACTAGGCCAAACTCCCAGCCTAGGCTTTTTTTTTGGTAGGTCACTGGGTTTGAACTCTGCCTGGGGGCTGTTCCTGAGCTCTTCAGCTCAAGGCTACTGTCCTACCCTTGAGCCAAGCCCCACTTCCTGTTTCCTAGAGGTTAATTGGATATGAGTCTCAGGTCCTTTTGTTCCTAATTGGCTTTGAACCTTTATCCTCAGATGTCAGCCTCTTGAATAGCTAGGATTACAGGCCTGAGCCACTGCATCCAGTTTAGGCTTTCCTTTAGTGATTGTGTAGTTATAGTTTTTTGCTGTAAAGTTAGTTTGATTATTTTAGAATTATTGATTCTCATCACTAGCTGATTAAAACTTTTTCTCAATGACATTATCCAGAATGATAACTAAGTTTTTGAATTTCTTTCCCAGCATATTCTCTTTACCTTAAATCCCCTGTACATTGTACTAAGAAAATGACATTGTGAGGAACATTCTGAAACTATGTCCAGGGGAAGGTAAATGAGTCATAGTGCTTTATGATTTGGAATATCTTCTAATGTATACCTATCTACCATAGATTCTTAAGAGCCTCACTTTAGTGACAAATCATTTAAAAGTCAACGGTGAACATAATTATTTTTTATTTATCTTTATGTCTGTTATAAAGATGACAAGCAGGGGAGTTACAGTTACATTGATCAATCTTTTTTTTTGATCAATCTTTTAAAGAAAGTAATACCATTATTATTCTTTGGCTGTTTGGATAGTTTTTTCTGTGGAACACTGTGGCCTTGAAGTCATGACCCTGCTGGCTAAAGATTTCTCAGTCCTGGCATTATAGGTATGCAAGAAAAACAATCTTATGTATGAATGTTTTGTATAAATATAATTTTTTTGCCAGTCCTGGGTCTTGAACTCAGGGCCTGGGCACTGTCTTTGGGCTTTCTCAAGGCTAACGTTCTACCCTTGAGACACAGAACCACTTATGGCTTTTTCTGTGTATGTGGTACTGAGGAATTGAACCAAGGGCTTCGTGCATGCTAGGCAAGCATTCTACCACTAGGCCCCGTTCCCAGTCCTGGTTTTTTTTTTTTTTTTGTTGGACATGGGACTTGAACTCTGGGCCTGGGCATTGTCCCTGAACTCTTCAGCTCAAGGTTACCACTCTACCCCTTGAGCCTCAGTCCCACTTCCCATTTTCTAGTGGTTAATTGGAGATGAGTCTCACAGGCTTTATTGCTTGGGCTGGCTTTGAACCTTGATCCTCAGATCTCAGCCTCCTGAGTAGCTGGAATTACAGGTATAAGCGACTACACCTGGCATTTAATTTTTCTTAAATTTTCTATTGTTGGGGGTAATGTATAGAGGGGTTACAGTTACATTTGCCAGGTGGTAGGTACATTACTTCTCATACATTGATACCCCTTTTCATCTTTTGTCCCTCCACCCCCTCCCAATCGTCTTGATTTCCCCCCTTCCCTTTCCTATTTCAGATAAACAAATAAACGTATATACAATATACCAGGTAACAAAATCACCTACAGTAACAATGTGAGATTAACAAAAGGACAAAAAAAGAGAAGAGATATAACATAGTACATCAAGAACAATAGTCATACAAGATAAAGCTCTTGTTAGGATCTTTATTTTTTCCTAAGCAAGTATCTCCCACTGAGACACATTCCCAACCTAAAACAGTTTTATAGGTGAAAAAGAATTGAAGCTGGAGTCTAAGGAAACAGAATATTAATTTCTAGTGTTTTTTGCCTTTGAGAAATATTGAAATACTAACATGAATAGCTACCCCCTTGTAGCTATTCACTAGTGTTGAAAGTCTACATGAGACATAGCATCTAGTTGTGGCACAAAAATAAAAAAAGGTACACTGATGGCAATAGGAAGAAAAGTTTTATGTACAGCACACCTACCAGCCTTGCAACACAGAGTGAAGAGACACCCTCCATGGGAGAGGAGAGTGGAGTAAGAATTTTAGTTTGTGATTGGATTCCACTGGCACTTTTTTTTAATGCAAAGAAAAATGTATTCTTTTGTGCCTGAAAGAGGGAGTAGAATTTTATATTTTCTGCATAATAATGGTGGAGGACAAAAGTAAACAAAATTGGAAAAGTGTTGGGAGCTGGAACCAGATTTGGAAGTTCCACTTGACAAATTAAAGATCAGAATGAATTCTCATTTAGCCTCCTTCTGTCACATGCAACACGGCTTGTCTTTTTTTTTTTTTGCCAATCCTACACCTTGAACTCAGGGCCTGAGCCCTGTCCTTGGGCTTTCTCAAGGCTAGAACTCTACCACTTGAGCCACAGCACCACTTATGGCTTTTTTTCTATGTATATGGTACCACTAGGCCAAACTCTAGGCCCTCAGGCTGTCTTCTTGCTTTAAGAACTAGTATATTCCTAAGAAGAGGATGTTGTGGGGTGTGAAAATATTTCTTTTTATGAAGTCCAAACTGGCAATAATATTTACTTTTCTTTTGGCAGAGATACAGGTTTGAGTGTCTTCTCCAGAATATTCAATTGTTCACTTTGCCTAAACTTTTTTATGGACCCAGTCACTCTAGACTGTGAACACAGATTTTGCAGGCCCTGTCTCTACATCTGTTGGGAGAAGGCCCAATATCCTTTCCTCTGTCCTGAGTGCAAAATGCCATCAAATCAAACAGACTTGAAAACTGATTTGGTTTTGTGGACACGGGTATTTATGGTCCGAAGGACCTTATCCATGTTTCTACCTGACTCTGAAGAAAGGTGTGACATACATATGCAAGCTAAGAATTTCTACTGTGAGGTTGTCAAAGACCAAATCTGCTCTAAGTGCTGCAGGACCGAGGACCATAGAGCTCATGGTGACTGCTCTGTTGACTGGACTGCAGAGAGATACAGGGTAAGCAATGGCTGAGAGAGAAGGTGACAGTGGATGATTCACTGAGGTCATGAAAATGAGTAAATACTGGGGCTGGGAGTTTGGCCTATTGGTAAAGTGCTAGCCTAGCAAGCACAAAGACTGGGGCTTGATTCCTTAGTACCACATGCATAGAAAATGCCAGAAGTGGTGCTGTGGCTCACGTGGTAGAGCATTAGCCTTGAGGAAAGCCCCAGGACAGTGCTCAGGCCCTGAGTTCATGTCCCAGGACAGGTAAAAAAAAAAAGAGTAAAAAAAAATCATTACTTAGTCCACAGAACACTGTGTGGAAAACACTAGAATAAATGATCAAAGAGCATTCCCAATCCATAGAACACACACACACACACACACACACACACACACACACACACACACACACACACACATATATGTATATATGTCATGCGGCTCAGCTCCATTTCTGATTTTCTGGTGGTTAATTGGAGATGAGTCTTAAAAGCTTTATTGCTTGGGCTCGCTTTGAACCTTGACCACCAGATCTCAGCCTCCTGAGTAGCTAGGATTAAGAGGTGAGCCACCGCACCCAGCAAGACCTTATATTTTTGCCTTTACGATTCTCCAATTTTGTGGGAATGGTAATGATGATGATTATGGAGAGAATCTGATAAGTAAAGGATGAAGGCCAAATTGATCAAGTTTCGGTAGCAGGGGATTCTGCAATCTTGATTGCATATGTACAATGTAGTGAAGTCTTTTAGGAGCACTGGTTCACACCTTCTACTTGAAAAATACCTAGACCACTTAATACCAAGACAGAATTTACTTTTAAAAAATGGTCTGAAGGCACAACGTAAGACGATCATCTTCCACTATTGTGTAACATCTTTCAAATAAATAACATTTTAATTTTATGTTCATTAAGTCTCTGGAAGTCCATCTTTCTGGTAAAGGTAAGTGACTTCTATGACATGAATGCTCATTTATCTAACATTGCTGTCATATCCAGCATTGAGATCTAAACATTTCCAGGTCAACTTCTCTTTCGCTCACATTTAACTTTCTTTGACAGAAGAAGCTTCTAATGCAAATGAAGTTGTTATGGGAAAAGAAAAAAGAAAACGAGAGAAATCTAGTCCAACAAAAAAACAGAATTCAAACATGGCTGGTAAGTAAAAAACTTGTTATCCCCTGAACACAAACTTGGAAACTTGGTGCTCCTACTATAAAACTTAGACTATGGTGGTTTTAGTAGGCAGCACAATGAAAAAGGACACAGTTTGTAGAATAAGAAACAGAGGTCTTTGTTATTCAAATATCCATATGACTATTTCCATTTCTTGTCTAATACCATCAATTACCACAGACCTGACCAATTCCTCAACTAAACCTGGATCACACTTTGTAGATAAATACAGGCTTTCACAAAAAGGCAATGAAATTTCTAAGTAATTTTTCATAAGTTAAACAAGAGGTGTTTCTTTGTGGTTGTTTTTAATGTACTATGTGAAATTCTTTCCTCCCTCCCTCCCTCCCTCTCCCTCTCCCTTTCCCTCGCTCTCTCGCTCTCTCGCTCTCTCGCTCTCTCGCTCTCTCGCTCTCTCGCTCTCTCGCTCTCTCGCTCTCTCGCTCTCTCGCTCTCTCGCTCTCTCGCTCTCTCGCTCTCTCGCTCTCATTCTTTCTTTCTCCTTCCTTCCTTCTTTCCTTCCTTCTTTCTTTCCACCTATGGTTTATCTCCTATTGTCACTGTATTCGATTTTGGTACCTGGTGATTATATATATATATTTATTTGAATTAGGGAAGGGAAGGGGAACAGCAAAATTGTGAGACAAAGGACAAAGAGTGAACCAATGTAACAACAATACTCACAAGACAATATGTTGGAAATGAACTTTACAACATGAGAGGGGGGTTGGAGGGAAAGTGGGAGAACAACATGGGAGAAGGTAACAATATTTGACAAGAAATGTACTCACTACTTTACATATGTGACTATAACCCCTCTGAACATAACCCTGACAATAAAATAAGATTAAAAATATTCAGTGCTGGGGCCGGGGGTTTGGCTTAGTGGTAGAGTGCTTGCCTAGTATGTACAAAGACCCAGGTTCAATTCCTTAAAGGCAGAAGTGATGCTGTGGCTCAAGTGGTAGAGCTCTAGCTTTGAGAAAGTCCAGCTTTGAGAAAGTCCATCGACAGTGCTCAGGCCCTCAGTTCAAGGCCTAGAAATGGCAAAAAATTCAGTGCTGAAAAAACAGATATATTTTGGAGGATATAGATATCATACGTTACTTCACAAATACCAAATGGACACTAGTGTCGGCAGAGATAAAAGAATTCTCCACATTCTCTAGATTGGAGACAAAATTGAATAATAAAATCAAAACAGAAAATAAAGAGAATCCTATATTTTTGAAGGAAATGCAAAACAAAAGATAACAGATCATTTGAAGTGAAAGTTCAAGGTGTATTTATCTGACTTTGTAACCTAGTATATTGTATATACACTTGTTTATTTGAAATAGGAAAGGGAAGGGGGAAAAAGATGATTGGGAGGGGGAGGAGGAAGGGAAATGGGGACAAAAACATGAGAAGAGGTATCAATGTAGGAAGTAATGCACCTACTACCTGGCAAATGTACTTAAAGGACTTGTAAGTCCTTTAAATATTACCCCAACAATTAAAAAAAAAGTTCAAAGTGTAGATGCTCTGAAGAATATCATGAAATAGCCTGTAATCCTCAGGAGGATGAGATCTGAGAATTGCAGTTCAAAGCCAGCCTGGGCACTAAATATGAGACTCCAATCACTAGAAAACTGGAAGTGGCACTGTCAAGGGTTAGGGCAATAGCCTTCAGTTGAAGAGCTCAGGGAGTGCCCAGGCCCAGAGTTCAAGTCCCACAACCGACCAGAAGGCTTCTGTATCACTATAAGACTTGTTATTTCCAGAAAAAAGAAGAACATCCCTGTATGCAGGCTATTTCCATGTACATATTACAATATGCTACTGAAAATAATGAATATTTAATGTTTGATTGATTTTTTTTAAATGTTGGTATTGTGGGGAAACTAGTCAAAAGCAGTGTTTTGAATGAAGTACAGTGCAATAAGTAAATTGAAATGTAACAATACAAGCAAAGAAAGAAACAAGGAGCACTTAATTTTTTAAAGTTTAATGAATTTAGTTTTCGATTAACATCACAGGACAGCACTGAAATTAAGAAGATATGGATGAAAACATTCTTGACTCATGTGTCAGATTTTCCCTTGTGTCTTTAGGATTATATGAGCACGCGGAGTAAATTGATCAGCGATGAGTACTGGAAGCTGAGTGAGCAGTGGTACAAGAAAAAGGAAAGTTATTTACAGAAACTCGAGTGTGAAAAGCTAGCTACTTTTCAAAAACTATCAGAAAATGAAGACAGCATGCTAAAGGTAGAGACTTCCCTGAGAGACATGTTTGTTGAAATGAAAGAACTGTGTCATAAGCCAGACCTGCAGCTGCTGGAGGTGAGGAATTAGGAAGGGGAGTTGAAGTGTGATTTTGAGACTTAATGTCTTCCATTGTTTATTTGCAAAATGATTTCCTGTCTTTATAAGTGAAAAAGTCAGATTCTCCTTATCTTGGAGCAAACACAACTTGAGAAAGTTCTTTTAGAATTGCTTCTCTCTGTATTAAGCAAGGTCTTCTCAAATGCCTGGGCTCAAGTGATTGTCATGATTCATTATCCTAAGCAGTAAGTACATGAATCAACAGTACTCAGCTGAGAAAATAAGTATTGGCACACTCTTATGTTGCAATTGTTAAAAGAAATAAAAAAAATAACATGCTGGCAATCTTAAACTTGTGATTAATATGAATATTCTCTTTTCTCTTTACAGAATTTTGGAAACGTGTTTGAAAGGTAATTTGATCCTTACTTTCAAAAACTCAAAATTATTACAGTGATGTATAAGGCAATTCTAAAGCACATCTCTGCCCAAGCTATAAAACAGTACTTACCTATCAGTATTTTTATCTTTGATAGCTCTCCATCTATACTGACTGATCTTTAACTCTACAAGTATTTGCCTCATCCTCACAAGTTCTGGTTGATATTGGCTTGCTCATATCTTGTTAACCTGATTATTTAAAATAGCGAATTTGATATAGTTTGACCTACCTTCCTCAAAAAGGAAAAAGAAAGAGTTTTTATATTTCCTCTGGACAAGGCTATTATCTTTCTGATATAAAAGTTCAAACTCTGAAGAAAATTATATTTCAAGTCACCTTTTTCCATTACTTTGTGGGAAATATTAGGTCCTTGTAATCATTCAATAGTGTACCAGAATGAAAGCAAAACTACTCAGGATTTGAAGCTTAGGTTTGCAGCATATAGACTTCCAACCCCAAATGGAAAGGCTACCTGCCATAGTTAGGGAAACAGAGTCCTGGAAACTAAATATTTCAGCTGGGCTTGGTGGCTCATGCCTTTAATCCTAGCTACTCAGAAGGCGGAGGTCTGAAGATTGCAGTTCAAAGCCAGCCCAGGCACTAAAGTCTGTGAGACTCTTATCTCCAATTAACCGCTAGAAAATGGGAAGTAGGACTGAGGCTTAATGTGTAGGATGATGCCTTGAGCTGAAGAGCTCAGGGACAGGGCCCAGGCCCAGAGTTCAAGCCCCCTGACCGCACCTCCCCCCCTCGCCAAAAAAGAAGAAAGAATGAATGAAAGAAACTAAACATTTCAATGGGACTAGAATGGGGGAATATTCAAAAAGCTCTTCTGAAATTTCCTACTGGTTTGAACTTATTTCCTCAGTTGTGAGACTAAGAAAAACACTTTTTTTTGATGATTGAAATTGAAATTTAAGGTAAAAGTGGTTAGGTAGGGGGTTGAAAACCAAATTCTCTTTTTCTTTTTTTTTTTTTATGGGTCATGGAGCTTGAACTTGGCCTGGGTGCTGTCCCTAAGCTCTTCAGTTCAAGACTACTGCCCTACCCTTGAGCCAAGCCCCACTTTCCATTTTCTAGAGGTTAATTGGAGATAAGAGTCTCAGGTTCGGGCCGGGAGTTTGGCCTAGTGGTTAAAGTGCTTGCCTAGCATGCACAAAGACCCGAGTTCGATTCCTTGGAACCACGTATATACAAAAATCCAGAAGTGGTGCTGAGGCTAAAGTGGTAGAGTTCTAGCCTTGAGAAAGTCCAAGAACAGCGCTCAGGCCCTGAGCTCAAGCCCAGGACTGGCAAAAAAAAAAAAAGAGTCTCAGGTTCTTTTGTGCCCAGGGTGGCTTTGAACCTTGATCCTCAGATATCACCTTCCAGGGTAGCTAGGATTACAGGTGTGAGCCACCACACCCAGCAAAAAATCAGATTTTTAATGAAGCAAATGCACATTTGGTGCACACTCAAAATGTGTGGAGATTTCCTAAAGAAAACATTTGAACCATCATCAGAGAGTTTACTGTAATGAAGAGTTGGGCTTTAAAAAGTGCAGTTGAGTCTTCCATCTTATGTTTTTGGCTCCTTTATCAAAGATTAGATGGCCTTTAAGTTTATTCCGCTGGTCCTCCATTAGTCCTGTTCATAAACCAGTACTAAGCTATTTTTATAAGTATGGCTGTGTAACTGTTCTTCCTGCTAAGGATTGTTTTTGCTATTTGGTGTTTTCTATCATTCTGGGTGAATTTTTGGATTGCTTCTTCTATATCATTAAAAAATGTTGTTGGGATTTTGATGGGTATTGCATTGAATTTGTAGGTAGCTTGGGAAGTATTGTCATTTTCAGGATGTTAAATTCTCCTAGGAGCATGGGAGGTTTATGTACTTCCTTAAATCTGCTTTAATTTACTTTGTTAGGTGGTTTTTTGTAGATCATGGGGCTTGAACTTGGCCTGAGTGCTGTCCCTGAGCTCTTTGGGTCAAGGCTACCACCCTACCCCCTGGGCCTGGTCATTGTCCCTGAGCTCTTCAGCTCGACTACTGCCCTACCCTTGAGCCAAGCCCCACTTCCCATTTTCTAGAGATATGAGTCTCAGGCTCTTTTTTGCCCAGGATGGCTTTGAACTGCAATCTTCAGATGTCAGCCTCCTGAGTAGCTAAGATTACAGGTGTGAGCCAGCTGGCATTTTGTCAAGTTTTTAAGGTTTTCTTTATGGACCTCCTTTGCATCTTTGGTTAAGTTAATTTCTACATTCTTTTCCTCTCTCTCTCTCTGTCTCTCTCTCTGTCTGTCTCTCTCTCTGTCTGTCTCTCTCTCTCTGTCTCTGTCTCTCTCTCTCTACCTATCTTCCTTCCTTTTCTCTTTATCTCTTTCTTTCCTTTACTTCCTCTTTTTTTTTTGAGGCTAATATAAAAGGAGTTGCATTGCTGATTCCAACATTGCTTTTCTCACTGTTGTCATACAGATAAGCTTTTTGTTGTTGTTCTTGTGGGGCTTGAACTCTGGGCCTGGGCACTGTCCCTGAGCTCTTCATCTCAAGGCTAGCACTCTACCACTTTAGCCACAGCACCACTTTTTGTTTTCTAGTGGTTAATTGAAGAGTCTCATAGACTTTTGTACGCTGTCTGGCTTTGAACCTCAATCCTGAGACCTCAGCTTCCTGAGTAGCTAGGATTACAGGTGTGAGCTGCCAACACCTGGCTAAGCTTTTGATTTTTGTGGGTTACTTTTATACCATGCTGTTCTGAGACAGTTTCTGATCAGCTTGAATAGCTTTGCAGAACAATCTATAGGGTTCTTTACGGGCTCATGTCATCTGCCAAGATGGGAAAGTGGGAGAAAATGAGGACAAGGGATAACACTGTTCTCTGTATATCACCTTTGCAATAAAATTTAAATTCACACAAATATGACTGAGTCTCCTTTACAGAAGTGAGTCTGCGCTGGCGCTGCACATACCTCTGCCTATGAATCCCCAGATTGGTGCATGGCCTATCACTGGATTTAATCGTATATTCAAACAATTCCAAGGTAACAGGCAGCTACTTTCAGGGGTGCCCAGTTCTTCTCTAGTAATTTTCTTAGTGGACTGTTTGCTGCTCAGCACTGCTTCCTAATGGACAGCTTTTATAAACAAATTTGACATTATAAAAAGAAATGATGTGGGGGGGTGGAGGAAGGGTAATGGGTACCAAGACATGTGAAAGGGTATCAATGTATGTGAATTAATGTACCTTCTATCTGGCAAATATCATGTAACCCTTTTATTAATTACAATAAAAATATATTTAAAATAAAAAAATGATGTGAGGTGATGCTACAAGCCATCAAAAGCTAAATACATGAATTATATTCGCACATGTAACTCACATCCTAGCCCTTCCATAACCATGGTTAACAGCTTCTGCATTTCTTATATCATAGTGATAGTATTAACTCAGGACACATTTAATCTCTGTGAAAATCATATAGTTGAACTCTCATTTATGTGTTTTTATGGTGAAATTATCATATGCTCTCAAAGGAAATAGAACAGATTTTTCTGAGCTTCTTTTGTTAATTATTTTGAATTACTAAAAATTCCACAATCCACATGCTTTTTCATAAATCAAGCAGGTCAGCAATATCCATGCTGTTTTCCAGTTTCAGGAGAATTTATGAAATATCTATTTTTCTTTCTTTTTTTGGTTGATTGTGGGGCTTGAACTCTGGGCCTGGCTACTGTGCCTGAGCTATTCAGCTCATGGCTACTGCACTATCCCTTGAGCCACAGTGCCACTTCCAGTTTTCTAGTAGTTAATTGGAGATAAGAATCTCAGGTTCTTTTGTGCCCAGGATGGCTTTGAACCTTAATCCTCAGATCTCAGCTTCCTGAGAAGTTAGGATTACGGGTGTGAGCCACTGGCTATGAACTCTCTATATCATCTGTTTGTTTTAGTAAGTAACAGTAGCCCTTGGATATTAGTAAACTTCTAGAGTTCTTTTCTTGTCCTGACTCAATTTTCCAGTGGAAACATATTATACTAGGCAACTGTGGAAAGCTAAAGTTCATCAGAAAATTCCAAAATTATTTCAACTATCTTATCATTCCTGCAGTGTGTGTTTCCTGGGAATCTAAAATACATAGTTGGCCGGTGCCTTTGCTTGAAGAACTAAGAAGTCGGATCTTCGGCCCCTACCATCCTGACGTTCCCCAAACTCAGTCAGGATCTGAGGGCTGTCTCACATGGGGAGATCTGTCTTGTGCTTTAGGCCGATGTTACTGGGAGGTAGAAGTGAAAAACTATGTGAACTGGGCAGTTGGATTTTGTGATGATTCTTGGAAAATGAGAAAGGATATGCAACTTGACTCTGATGGTATTTTTCTACTTTTCTGTGTGACAGAGAAGAAGCAGGGCCAAATGTTCATCTCTTCCCCATTTTTACCTCAGTATATAAAGAAGCCCACAGGCCCTGTGGGAGTGTTCCTGGATTATGAGATTGGCAGGATAAACTTCGTGGATGTGGCCAACAATTCCCCAATTTGTAGTTTCCTCGCCTGTTCCTTCTCCTCCCCTCTCAGGCCTTTCTTTGTTTTTGCCCCAGTTCTTAAGCACAAGGACAAGAAGAAAGGGAAGGCTAGCGCCTAAGAAGACTGATTGGGTGTTTTTAACTTCATTGGTTTTAGCTGGTTTTGTGTTTCTTGCAATGATTTGTACCATTTTAAAGTGTGCATAATGTTAAATTTAGAATATTGGCTTTAATTTCAAATAAAAGGTCTCAGAATATTGATTGTTGCATCTTAATTTTATGTAGTGCTTTTATTTGATTTCCCTGCCAGGTTATGGAAAAGGTTATCTCGTGTAGTAATTCAGCAAGTTCCCCATAACTGATTTTCAAATATGAACAGACCCAGAGGTTACAAAGTGGTAATTGCTCAGATCTCAAGATTGAAAACTTGAAAAAATTTCAACCATTTCTGTAATAGCATTTCCCTAAAGATTACTTCCAAACACTTCTGTTGTAGTTGTTGTGGGTCATGGGGCTTGAACTCTGTGCCTGGGCACTGTCCCTGAGCTCTTCTGCTCAAGGCTACCACCCTACCCCTTGAGCCACAGCCCCTCTCCCTGTTTTCTAGTGAGTAATTGGAGATCAGAGTCTCAAGTTCTTTAGTTCCCAGGCTGGTTTTGAACTGTCATCCTCAGATCTCAGCTAGGATTATAGGCATGAGCCACCACGTCTGGCTTAAAACACTTCTATACAGGAAGAGTAAAAGTCACTTTAGGTTTAAACAGGCAAACCTGTATTTCCTTTCTTTTTAAAATTTTATTAGTTTATTATTAGCCTATAAATTTGACAAACATGCCGAATTTATGGCTTAAAGTATATCTTGTCTACTTATCTGTTACCTGCCATCTATCTCTAATCTATGCATTAGATAAACTAAACTTGTAAAAATAAAGCATTACAATTGGAGCTATGAAAAAAAACAGAACATATTATACACCATGTATAATTGAAATGAAGTTGAAAATGTATCTCAAAGTTGCATTAAAAATAACACATAATGGTGAAACTTAATACACATAGTATGTTTCATAATGAATTTGGATTTACAAATAGGATACGATCATTGATTGCACATGTGGGTCATTTTCTTCATTACATTCTGACTGGTATACTGTAAACCATGGGATTTCACTTTGTTACATTTTTTTTTAAAGGCAGTTTCATTTGCTCTCTCGGAGAGAATCTAATGTGAAAATGAACAGGTATAATTACATACTTTTATAACTCCAATATCATAATATAATTTCAATATGATTTGATTTTGCTTTACATATCATTATTTCCCAGCTTGGTGGGCAGCTTTTCTTGGAATTTTGTGGAATTTATTACAAATGGGAAAAGAGATAGAGATCTCACACATTGTACGACTAATGAGATCAACCTTCTGGTGTCTTCAGAGGCTGTAGTACTGCATCTGGCTGAGCACCTCGGACTTGTTTGCAACTCTTGTACTTTGGACAGAGTGGCACTGACTTTTTTATGGCATTCTGGGGCTCAGGTAGCAGGAGTAGAATATAAGTGCTAGGTGAGCAGCCAGAAAAGAAGCAAACATCAAGAAGGACCAAAGGCTGAAACCAAGTGGAGAGAGAGAGCAAGCATACTCAGGACAGGACATGGACAGAGGACACCTGGACAGCCAGAGCTATGCCCTTGAGATGTCTTCTGTATATTTGTTTCAAGGTCATAAGCAAAGAAGCGATTTCCTATCATTTTAGGAGCCTGCATATTTTATGGAAACTAATTCTTCAATCCATTGCTTCTGAATGTTATGAATCCCCTGGAGACCTTTCAAAATGCAGATTCTGATCAAGAGAAATCTGAGACGGACTACCAAAATCTCAGTTTATTTCAAACTTCTGGTTGATGCAAGTGTTGCTCCTGGTATAGGGACCATATATCACACACCTGGCTGTATTTCTTTTCAATTCTCGTTGAAGGAGAAGTGGATTAGGTATCACCTTAGCACTGCAGACTGGACCTTGGCAGTTCTGAGTTTCACTTAATTAATGGGGGTAGACTTACACAAGGAAGTTGTTGATAAATATCTGCTTAGGGAAGGAATACTGCTTGACATGTGTGAGAAGACAGCATGTCAGCTATGAAGTCCACATGATTAAGGCAGCAGGAAGAATGGGCCACCCATAATCATAAATCAAGATCCTTTCAGTGCTGGGAATTCTGCATTGCAGAAAGCACTTGTCCAATTAATAAATAATACTGTACTTAACTCTCTTCCTCTGTATTTTAATGTGACATCATTTGGATATTAAATACAATTGAATAAAATTTAAAAGAAAAAACATTTTCTCTGCACATTTCTTTTTTCCAAAATGATCTTCATTGAATCTTTTTGGTTGCTTTGTGAACTTTCTAGAATGGTACAATCATGGATTTATGACTTTGATTTTTTTTTAAATGCATGAACAGCTATGCAGCAGCTCATGCCTGTAATCTGAGGATCACGTTTGTTCAAAACCAGCCCAGGCTGGACTCCAGACTCTTATCTCAAATTAACTTTTAGAAAATGAGAAGTGGGGCTTGGCTCAAGGTAGGTCAGTGGCCTTGAGCTGAAGATCTCAGGGGCAATGCCCAGGCCCAGGGGTAGGGTAGTAGCCTTATCCTGAAGAGCTCAGAGACAGTGCCCAGGCCGAGTCCAAGCCTCATGACCCCCACAAAAAATGCTCAACACAGTTTACATACTTCACCAGAGCTATTACCCACAATGTATATTGAAATTTGTACATTTGTTTTATTTACTAACTTTACCTCTTTTGAAGAACTCTCATCAAGATTTAGCTTAGGCTCGAGCCTAGTAATTTTGAAGAGTTAGGTGTGACTGTCAATAAAAAACCTACAAGGAGCAGTACATGAGACTTGCTGGGGAGAGTTCTGAGGGTTGTTTCTGTCCATCTGGGAAACCCTGACTTCTTAGGACCACTCACTAAATTTATATCATTTCTACAGCAGATACTACTGTTATATTACTTACAATATAGAGAAGGGGAGCTCTTGGTACCCTACCAATATAAAATAAGTAAATGATCTGAGTTTTATTTTGTTAGAAACTGACTTCTACCCTTGAAAAGATGCATCTTTATATTTAATATATGCATCTTTATATTTAATATGTTATTTGATATTTCTCCTTTTTCTTCAGGCCTGGGACTGGAAGTTGAACTCAGTACCTAACACTTTCACTCATTGGCTTGCCCTCTACCAACTAAGCCATATCTCCAATATCTGTTATTTCTCATATATTTTAGTAATAAGTGGATGATTCATTTGTATAGTAATGCATGTATGTCATAAATATTCCTAGGTTATCAGAAGACTGCATATATGGTAGTGTTTCCCTAATATTATATGGAACCAGCAAACTTCTATGACTTAATGATATTATAGCCATTGTCACAATGCTTCCTAATAAGTTTGTTAGTGCTACTAAACAGAGACCTACTGTACTGCCAATTGTGTAAAGACAATTGTGTGGGAAGCCTGGGTATAGGTAACTTCTCACACTCATCCAGTGCCTTGCTTAGCATCCACTACTGAAATGCCTAGAATTGAGAGGCCATCCATTGAATTGTAGATGTCATGTTCTTTAACCTTGAGAGTCAGCTTTTGCTCAGGAGCATGCTCTTCCATTATTATCTCCCTAAAGGGTTGATTCAATCATCTCTGCGTAACTGCTAAGATTCCCCTAAATGGAAATTTGAGGTGAATCTTTTTATGGAAGGTTTAAGCTGACCCCTGAGCTACTTCCCGATATGGAGATTTCAGCTTGTACCTGTGCTATTTCCTATAAATGTCTACCTGTTAAGGATTGGTGTCTGCAACAATGGAAAAGAAAAGAAAAAGGCTTGATCTCTACCCCCAACATGTGGTTTTTGTCTTTCAAGCTTGGTTCAAGCTTTGTTTGAGGCGGCAAGTCTTTTCTTTTCTTTTCTTTTCTTTTTTTTTGTAGGTCATGGGGCTTGAACTCTGGGCCTGGGTGTTGTCCCTGAGCTCTTCACTTCAAAGCAATCATCCTACCCCTTGAGCCACTTCCCATTTTCTAATGATTAATTGGAGATGAATCTCATGTTCTTTAGTGCCCAGGCTGGCTTTGAACCTTGATCCTCATTTCTCAGCCTCCTGAGTAGCTAGGATTGCAGGCGTGAGCCACTGCGCCTGGTTAGAGGCTGCAAAGTCTTTGAGACCAGAGTCCATCAGTAGATCCTGGCTCTCTGATAAAGACACCCAGTTCAGTCTCTCAAAATGTGGCTTCTTTCTTCCTCATCAACCGAGTTACCTTACAAGAGTATATCATTGTCATAATATTTGGTTTATATAATAATAATGGTTTATATAACTACCATAGTATATTTTATTTTTAATGTACCTCCTGTAATTACAAACATAATGCTTCTTGTAGAACATATGCCCTATGCTATGTTTTGAGCTTTTATATCTTCTGTTAAAGTGTTATCATTGAACCAAGGAGTCCTGTAGAATAAATTGTTCCATCTAGTTTAGTGTGAACACAAGATATGATACATTGAGAAAAAAAAACAATTCTAAGGAATGAATTCCTGATGTAAAACAATATATCACTCATGTTTAACTAGTATTGAAATAAGTCAAATTACTTCCTCTTTCTTTTTTCTTCTTTCTAAATTCAGGTGCATTTTCTAAGCAGGTTTTCTACAATTTAACCTCTATTGCTGATGCATTTTACTTTTGCTGTTTTTCAGATAGATTCTCACTGCTTGGAAGGGCTCTAGTTCTGATTCTGTTTTCTACATTTCCTGCCTAGTGCAGATTATAAGTGTGCGTCTCTAAGCCAGCCTTCAAGAACAGATTATTTCTAAATCTTTCATTCTTCTGTTACCAAATTTTGAATTCAGATCCTGGAGCCTTTATGTCATTTTTACTTATTTGCACTTTTACCACTTCTACTCACTTTTTCCTGATTTTTTTTGTGGTTTGTTTGTTTTTGCCAGTCCTGTGGTTTGAACTCAGGGCGTGGGCACTGTCTTTGGATACTTTTTGCTCAAGGCTAGCACTCTGCCACATGAGCAACAGTGCCTCTTCCGGCTTTGTGTATGTGAGGTGAGCATTCTACCACCTGGCTACACTCCTGGCCCCTGGTTATTATGGAGAAAGAATCTCCCCATTTTTTTTTTTTTTTGCCGGTCCTGAGGCTTGAACTCAGGGCCTGGGCTCTGTGTTTGAACTTCTTTTTGCTCAAGGCTAGCACTCTATTGCTTGAACTACAGTGCCACTTCTGGCACTTCTGGTACTGAGGAATTGAACCTAGGGCTTTGTGCATGTTAGGCAAGCACTCTAGTACTAGGCCAAACTCCTGATCCCAGGATTTTTTGGGGGCCAGTCCTAGAGCTTGGACTCAGGGCCTAAGCACTGTCCTTGGGTTTTCTCAAGGCTAGCACTCTATCATTTGAGCCATAGCGCTACTTCTGGCTTTTTCTGTGAATGTGGTACCGAGGAATTGAACCCGGGTCTTCATGCATGCTAGGGAAGCACTCTACCACTAGACCATGCTCCCAGTCCCCAGGAATTAAAATTTTAACTGTTAATTTGAATTTGATATTTATTGATTACAGGATATAGATACTAAAGAGACAAAAGCAAATTCCACAAATTAGTGTACCTTATAAACAGATTCTGGTCAAATTTTAGAATTTTAATCAGTAAATCTGACATATTAAAAAGGTTTCTTGGTGTCAAAGATTTTGAGTGAGGTTTAAACAACACAACAGAAGAAAACAGAGGATATTTAAATGAATTAAGTAAAAGTTCAGTCACACACCCTTTTCTTAAACAAGTAATTGGCTGAGAGTATTTTGGTCTTTTTCTTTTTTGTTGGTCATGGGACTTGAACTCTGGGCCTGGGCACTGTTCCTGAGCTCTTCAGCTCAAGGCTACTGCCCTACCCACTGAGCAACATCACCACTTCTGGTTTTCTGGTGGTTAATTGGAGATAAGAGTCTTTTGGACTTTCAAGCCTGGGCTGGCTTTGAACGCTATCCTCAGATCTCAGCGTCCTGAGTAGCAAGGATTATAGGCATGAGCCATGTGCCCAGCTTTATTTTGGTCTTAAATGTACTCAAGACCCACCCTTTGAAATTATAAACAACTCAGATTATTCTACTTAGATTAGTCAGGGGAACAACACAACTCTAAGAGGATATGACATGGAGTCAGGTGGTGAGGATCTAGTTACATTATCTTTAGGCTCAGACAATCTGTGCCAGGGCTCTTTATTTCTGTTTTATCAACATGAACTCTCCAGTGTTTAGACTAAAGATTACTATTGCATCACCACTTGTCAATTTCACTTTTGTAGGTGGAGAAATTGATTCTAATTTTCAGCCTTTGGAAAGATGAATTCCAACATTTCTCAAGCCTACCAGTAAATACTGAGCTACATTATCTCTATGGCCACCCTTTTAGACACAGTCAACACAGAATGTGGGCACAGCTTCTATTGACCAGGTCTTTACTTGGCCTGCAAAGAAGCCCAGACTGCAGCCAGGTAAACTGTCTGGAGGATGCTTTCCCTGCATGAAGACCATAAAACCAACATAATTCTAGATCATCTGGTGTTTATTTCCCCCAAATCAGCTTCTGGCACATTTTGATTTTGTTATAAATGACTCAGATAATAAGCAACAACAAAAGCAGTTTTTAAAAAGACTCGTTGAGCCTGAAGAAAAGAACATATGATGTCACCAGTTCAGAATCATATTAAAGAATATGAAGTCACTGACTTTTCTGGTTTTTCAGGTGAGCAATTAAATATAAATGGAAAATATTGTTTCTGATTTCTATGAGAAATGAGAGTTAAAGATGTTTGCATTGTTAATATAGGATCATTGGAGTTTGACTTTAGGATTTCAGATATTATACTGTTGTGCCCAGAGGAGGGGTCCCCCAGTGAAGATCACCAAGATTGAGGCATCCAAAATGCAATAGCAAAGCTTTATTGCAGGATACTAGCCAGGCAAGGAAGGCAAGGAACTCATCTGCAGACACTCGGCACAGGGAGGCTGGGAGGAGTTCCTGTTCAGGGTTTACACAATCTTTTTAAAGGCAAAAACCACAAATAGCTGCCAGAGCAAACAGGAACAGGGGTTTGCTTGCCTGGCTGTTCTTTCCTATTTTTGTCCTTTTCTGCCTCCTTGTGAAACTGTTTAGCAAGCATCTTATAAAGCTGACTGTTTAATAAGCATATAAGATCAGGGTTAGTTTGAGGGGGTCATCAATTGAGGTATTGCTGGTACCTCAATACTACTAATTCAACACATCTTGGGCTAGTCTTGGGCTTTGAATTCAAGGCCTGAAAGCTGTCTCTGCATTTTTTTTCTGTACCCTTAAACATACATTTCTACTTCTGTGTTTTTCTGATGTTAATCAGAGGTAAGAGGATCACAAATTTCCCTACCTCAATAGCTTAAAAAATTAAATCTCAGCCTTCTGGGTAGCTAGGAATGCAGGAGTTAGTGATCAATACCCAGTTTACTACAGTTTTATGCATTACCTCATATAAACATCACAAATATGATCAAATATTTTAATAATACTAAAATGAATGTTTACTAAAAGCACATAAAATGCTTCTAAGCAAACACAGAAAAATAAAATACCATTTTTAATTACTCCAAACTAGTTCCATTGCATATTTTTGAAACTTTTATCTGTAACTATAACTCCATGATGCAATAGATAGATGGATAGATAGATAGATAGATAGATAGATAGATAGATAGATAAAGTATGCTTAGACTCTGTGGTTCCACCTCAAAGAGCAATGACAGCAATTCTCTACAAAGAAAATATACTTCATATCTAATAAAAGCACCCAAAAAAGATTTACTCAGATAGTACAAGTGATAGAGAAGTGATGCAGGTCCCACTTAAACAAATTAAGAAAATGCTCACAAGATAATTTATTAGTCACATTTTTAGTACTTGATTACAATGAAAGAAATTCAGAAAAGTATCTTCAAATGTAACATAATGTTTATTTTTATTTATTTTATTGTTGGGGTAATATAGAGGGGTTACAGTTGCATTCATCAGGTAGTAGGTACATTATTCCTCACATATTGATTACCTCTTCTCATCTTTTTGTCCCCGTTTCCCTCCCACCACTGCCTCCCAATCATCTTGTTTTCCCCCTTCCCTTTCCTATTTCACATAAGCAAATGTATATATAATATATCATGTAACACAGTCAGATACAGGAACCACATGAGATTAACCATAAGGGGGAAAAAGAGAAAAGAAATAACATAGAACATTAAGAACAACAATCACAAAGATAAACTTCTTGTTTCCATGTTGTATAGTTCATTTCACTTAGTCTCATCCTATATGATCTTACGTGCATAGCTTTTGAGCTACTGTGATCCTCTGCTAGGAGAGTCCTAGATGTGTACTAATTATTACAAATGAGGAAACCATTAAGCCTATGTTCCTTTGGGTATAGCTTACTTCACTTAATATGATTTTTTCCCGAGTCCTTTTGAATGGGGCAATATCATTCTTTCTGATGGCAGTATAGAATTCCACTGTATATAAATACCACATTTTTGATTCATTTATCTACTGAGCTGCATCTGGGTGGGTTCCATATATTAACTGTGGTAAATAATAGTATGCTCTTGGGGCCAGGAGTTTGGCCTAGTGGTAGAGTGCTTGCCTACTATGTACAAAGACCTGAGTTCAATTCCTCAGTACTACATATATAGAAGAAAGCTGAAAGTGGTGTTGAGGCTTAAGTGGTAGAGCTCTAGCCTTGAGAAAGTCCAAGGACAGTTCTCAGGCCCTGAGCTCAAGCCCAGGACAGGCAAATAATAATAATAGTAATAATAATAATAATGATAATAATAATAGTGTGCTCTTATTTCTGGACATTTGGGTAAATGCCCAAGAGTGGGATTGCTGGGTCATACGGGGACTCTATGTTTAGTCTTTTGAGGAAATGAAACAATATTTATTAAGAATTTTCATGGACAAGTAAAAATGAATGTCCAAATATGCCTTTTTACCTTTAAATTTCATTTTCTTCTTGTTAAAAACTTGAAAACTGAAAGTGACTTGATTGCTTCAGACAAGAGGAGCCAAGGAAATGGGCCCTTCTAGAAATAGTCCAAATATATTTTTTTAAGTAATAAACTGAGTGCTAGTGGGTCATACCTCCAATCTGAAGTTTCAATTCTGAGGATGGTGGTTCAAAGCCATCCCATGCAGTAAAATTAGTTAAAGACCCAGAACTTGCAAGATAAGTAAGCAAATAAGTTAGTATACCTTTCACAGTATCTCACTAAATCTAAATTCAAAATAAGAGTATGCCTATTTCCCAGGTCTGGAATTCTAAGGTCAAACCTCAATAATGACCACCTGTGTTCCCCTCCCCCCCCAAAAAGGGATTAAAAAATAGTTTTTGCCCGAGACTCAGACCTATAATCCTAGCTACTTGGGAGGCTGAGATCTGAGGATCAAGGTTCAAAGTCATCCCAGGCACAAAAGGACCTGAGATTCTTATCTCCAATTAACCTCTACAAAACAAGAAGTGGGGCTTGGCTCTGGGGTAGGGTGGTAGACTTGAACTGAAGAGCTCTGGGACAATGCCCAGGCACAGAAATAGGGTGGTAACCTTGAGCTGAATGAAGAGCTCAGGGACAGCACCGAGGCCAAGTTTAAGCCCCATGACCCGCCCCCCTCCCCGACACACACAAAGAAAGAAAAAAAAATACATGTTGTTTTGCCAGTCCTGGAGCTAGAACTCAGGGCCCGGGGCACTATCTTTGGATACTTTTTGTTGAAGGCTAGTTGCTCTGCCACAGCCCCACTTCGAGCTTTTTCTGAATATGTGGTTGGTACCAAGGAATCTAACTCAGGGCTTCATGCATGCTAGATGAGCACTCTACCATTAGGCTATACTCCTATACATGTTCTTAAGAGGTACTAGTTAATACCTCCTCCTTTCTTCATTTTTTTCTTCCAAATGTACCTCACTTTATTTAAATATCTGCTAGCAAAATCTCAAAAAGAAATAATTAATTTAATACCTATCAGTATGACTGCACAACTGACAGTGCAGGTGATGCTTCTAAGACTCAATGAAACTCTTATTTAAAAGAAGAGTTTCATTTTCCATATTCACTGTTATACCAGGTTTATTTTTTGACTTATCATAAGGACTATACTGTATTTGGTTTCAAATAGAACATTTTAGATAAAATTTTAATAAAGATGCAAAAATACTTTTTTTTTGGGTTAGTTGTGGGGCTTGTACTCAAGGCCTGGGCTTGAGCTCTTCAGCTCAAGTTAGAGCTCTACCTTTTGAGCCACAGTGCCACTTCTAGTTTTCTGGTGGTTACTTGGAGATAAGAATCTCATGGATTTTCATGCATGGGCTGGCTTTGAACCGGAATCCTTAGATCTCAGCCTCCTGAGTAGCTAGATTACTGGTGTGAGCCACCAGTGCCCAGCCAGAGATTACTTCTTTTTTTTTTTTTTGCCAGTCCTGGGCTTGAGCTCAGGGCCTGAGCACTGTCCTTGGACTTTCTCAAGGCTAGAGTTCTACCACTTGAGCCTCAGCACCACTTACGGCTTTTTTCTATATATGTGGTACTGAGGAATCGAACCCAGATCTTCATGCATGCTAGGCAAGCACTCTACCACTAGGCCAAACTCCCAGCCCCCAGAGATTACTTCTTAATGGGTACAGTGGTGGACTTCTTCCAATAATGTGAGACTTACCTCTGTACTCAATAAGTGCATTTACCAGCCAGAAAAGTGATTAACACTGAGCTAGCTAGGTTGCATAGGTTTAGCCCTTGCCCTTAGAAGGAGAAAAAGGGAAGGAACTGATATTGATACAATGTTTAAATATATTTTACAGTATATTAATAGCCTAATTAAAATTTTTTATCAAAAGCATCTTTTATATAGTCTAAGACCATACCATGGATAGGACTATTCTATTCTTCTGTAATCATTCATTCATTTCTTTCTTTTTTTTTTTTTTGGCCAGTCCTGGGCTTGGGCTCAGGGCCTGAGCACTATCCTTAGGCTTTCTCAAGACTAGAGCTCTACCACTTGAGCCTCAGCACCACTTCTGGCTTTTTCTATGTATGTGGTACTGAGGAATCGAACCCGGGTCTTTGTGCATGCTAGACAAGCACTCTACCACTAGGCCAAACTCCCAGTCCCCATTTCTTTTTTTAAATTTTACTTTTTCCTATTATCACTTAGCTAGGGTGTATTCTAAAATGTTTTACAACTGGAAATCTAAACTCACAGACAGCTGTTCTCTTAAAATTTTCACATAAGTTTCAGGAATAAAAAATTCTTTTCTGCAATGGGGGAGGTTAGGAATACTTTTAAAAAGAAATTAACATGGAGTCATATGCCCTGAACAATGACATACAGAATGAATAGATTACAATCTAAAGTATGTTCTTCAGTATTTCAGGGACATACACAGACACACAGAGGCACACACATACACACACATGAACAAAACAAAAAATTACTAAATATATAGGGATTCATTGTTAAAGATAACATAATATTAGATCAGACTATTTTAATAAGACCACAGTAATCATTTGAATATATCCCCCCATCTTTAATATCTGTTTTCCATAATTGAACTAACCACACATTATAAATAAATTATTTAGTATTACTTCTTTTTGCATTTTAAGAATTACCAATGATTTTTCCACAAAAATATTTAATAACAAAAGGATTCCATATGGATTAATATAAAAGAACAATTAAAGATGTTTTAGCTATTAGGGCAAGTCACCCTCATTTTCCTCTTTCTCATAATGCTTTCTAACCATCTTTACACATTTATTCGTTCAGAATGAAGGTTGATTTTTAAAAAAGAAACTTGTATTTGTATTTTGACTAACATTGGGTTTCCCATACGAATAGCTGTACTATTGTGAAACAGTACATCTTATTTCATATTTTTGTTTCTGTTTTAATAATTTGGAGGGATAGGATCACAGTTTTGCCTGATGCCACCTCATTTCTCATTTTACAGTCCCACTAGAAATATATAATAATTTAATTTGCTCTACCTATCTTCCCAATGTTTTCAGTTATTTTAATTTCAGCTCACCTTTTTCTGTTTGTTGCTGTAGTACTAGCCTTGAACTAAGGGCTCTCCCAACCTACAAAAGAAAGAAGTATTAATTCCTTAGAACAACTGCAAACATCTTTGGCAATGGGAAAGAATGTATATTTTTTTTCTGAAAATTTAACAAATAAGTCAAAGCATTTAAGAATGCATTTTGAAAATAAAATAAAATAAACTACAATTTGCTACCAAAAAAAGAAATGTATTTTGAACTGAATACTGATGGCTCAACTCTGTAATTAGTTACTCAGGGGACTAACAGCTGGAGGCTTGGGTTTGCAGACAGATTGAGAAAAAACATCTGATGTATTTGCCAAAATTTCCAGCAAAAAAAAAGACTGAGGGATGGCTCGAGTACCAGAGTTCTAGCCAAGTAATAGTCTGACTTCAAGACCTGATTTCAAATCTAGGTAATCAGGAAAAAATATCATTAATAATAATCTTTTCTGATTGCATGACATTTTTGCACATTCATACAACTCAAATATGCAAATAGGTAGGATGATCCAAATGTGATATTGTATTTAAAAAAGGACTGGTGACCTCACTTAAGTGATAGAAGACAGGTTCACTACATAGTAGCTACTGAGTTGCACACAAAAAAAGAAAATAGATAAAGAAGTAAAAAGCATGCATTTTAAAAAACCAGTCCTCCTTTTATTTGTATAGCAATGGGCAGCTTTAGATTGTTAATCATTAGGATTTCAAACTGAGAAACACGTTGCTATTGTATTTCTGCATTGTGGGGACTTCAAAGCCTCTGTTAACACAGATCTGAACCATGCAGGTCAATCTACATGGCACCTTGGCAAAATCAAGACATTGGAGATAAACAGGACATATACTTTATTTCCTTTTTTCTTTTCTTTCTTTTTTTTTTCTTTTTGTCAATCATGAGGCTTAACTCTGAGCCTGGGTGCTTTCCCTAAGCTCTTCATCTCAACGCTAGAGCTCTACTTCTTTAAGTCACAGGGATACTTCCAGTTTCCTGGTGGTTAACCAGATACAAGAGTCTATGGACTCTTATGCTCAGGCTGACATTGAACTCGGATCTTCAGATCTGAGCCACCTGAGTAGCTATGATTACAGATGTGGTCCATAGGCTCCAGGCTAGAAAACTTTCACAGGTATAACATACTATTCTGCTCCACAGGAAACATTTTATATGTAATTACAGGGAGTACATCCTATAATGCTATTTAAAATATCATGTATTAGAGTGAGAGAGGAGAAAGGAGAGAGGAGAGAGAGGGGGGAGAGAGGAGAGGAGAGAGGGTGCAGCCAGAGTGCAGAGAGATCGAGGAGAGAGATGTGAGAGAAGACAGAGCAGAGAAAGAGGAGAGAGGGAGAGAGAGAGAGGAAAGAGATAGGACAGATACGAGTTTAAAGAGAAGAGAGAAAGTAGCAGGGAGAGGAGAGAGAGAGGAGAGCGATAAGAGAGCAAGGAAAGGGAGCAACAAGAGAGTAGAGAGAGTGGAGAAAGGTCAGAGAGAGCAGAGAGAGAAAAAGAGGGGACAGAGACTAGAGAGAGGACAGACAGGAGTGAGAGAGGAAAAAGAGGGGAGAGAGAGAAGAGAAAGAAAAGAGGAGAGATGAGAGAGAGAAGATAAAGAGTGGAGAGAGGGAGGAGAGAGGAGAGAGAAAGGGAAGAGACAAAGAAAGAGGAGAGAGATGGGAGAGAGGGAGAAGAGTGGAGAGAGAGGAGTGAGAGAGGAGACATAGAGGACAGATTGAGGACAGACATAGGAAAATGAGAGGAGAGAGGGTACAGAGAGAGTAGAGAGATAGTACAGAGAGAAGAGAGAGGAGAGAGGAAGAGGGAGGAGAGAGAGGTGAGAGAGGAGAGAAAAAGAGACAGAGGAGACAGGGAGGAAAGAGAGGAGATGGTGAAGAGAGAGAGGAGAGAGAGAAGAGAGAGAGAGGAGACAGGACAGCGAGGAGAGAATAAGAGTAGACAGAGAGAGGGAGAGGAGAGAGAGGAGAGACACGAGAGGAGAGAGGAATGAGTAGAGAGAGAAATTAGAGAGGAGAGAGAGGAGGGAGGGAAGATTCAGAGATGTTCAAGAGAGAGGAGAGAGAGGAGGGAGAGAGGAGAGGAGAGAGGGAGAGCAGAGACTGGAGACAGAGAAGAGAGTGGAGAGAAAGGGGAGAGAGAGGAGAGAGTGTACAGAGAGAGGACAGACAGGAGGAAGATGAGAAAGAGACGAGGGAGAGAGAGGGGAGAGAAAGAAGAGAGGAGAGGTGAGAGAGAAAGTGGAGAGAGGGAGTAGAGCGATGAGGGAGAGGAGAGGAGAGAGGAGAGAGAGGGGAGAGAGATAGAAGAGAAAGACCTGAGAGAGGAGAGAGGGAGAGGAGAGAGAGGACAGAGAGAAGAGAGAGTGAGTAGAGCGATGAGGGAGAGGATACAGAGGATCTAGAGAAGAGAGAGGGGGAGAGGAGGGAGAGGTGAGAGTGAGAGAGAGAGGAGAGAGCTGAGAGGTGGGAGAGGAGAGGGAGAGACAGAAGAGAGAGGAGAGGCAGGACAGGGAGAAGAGAGAGGAGAAAGAGTGGAGTGAGATATGAGAGAAGGAGATGAGAGAGAGGTTAGGGAGAGGAGAGAGAGGAGAAGGGGAGGAGAGAGACAGGAGGGAATGGAGGGAGGGCACAGCGTGGCCGCATCCTGGGCCCCTCCCCGCCCCGCCCCTGCCCGCTCCCGCCTCGCCCCGCTCCACCCCAGTCTGAGCCGGGCTCGCAGCGGGAATCCGCGCCTACAAGTCCCGCCTGGACACACCACACCCGCAGTGTCCGCAACCCGGGATGGGCTTGGGGCGACCGGGCTGAGAGCCGCACCCCGCCATCACCAAGACCCTCGTCCCCCGCGGGTGCCACAGGCGATGAAGAACGCAACGTCCTGCGCCACCTGGCTGCTCCTGCTGCTGCCGCTGCTGGCCAAAGGTGAGCCTTGTGGGGCGCGTGGGCCTTGGGGTCGGGGTGAAGATCCGATGATCACTGAGATGCGCTCACCAATGGCGTCCCGCAGGCGCAGGAGGGGCAGCGGGGTCTCCATGAACCATGGCTGAGTCCCGGTGGGGGGCAAGGTGACTGTGGCCACCGGGCTGGGTGGATCCCCGGCCCCAGTGGGACTCTGGCCAGGCGTCTGGGACGGGAGGACTGATGGATGGACAGATGAACAGACGGATGGACAGATAGACAGATGCATACGTGTCTCTGGGGTCATGATACTGAGTGTGAATGGACTGGAAGGAGTGAGCAGGTTCTAGGACTGGCAACCCCACCTCCCACTCCCCTGATCCCAGGGAGGTCTAGAATGTATGACCTGAAGCAGGATGCCCACTCCCCTCAGCAGTCCTCTGAGGGCACGCCTTCTTTCCATGGTGGCCTGGGGACACTGCAAAGTCCTGTGGACTGAGCACCCTTCCAGCCTCCTCCATCCATCTCCAGGGAGCTCCAGCCTTGCAGACTGCAGGAAGGGTGGTCCCCTGGAGGACCCCTGCCCTTTCCTTGCCAGGCTGTGAGGCCAGGAGATTCCAGTGGATCCCCAAACTGTCTGCTGTGAGCCCCTAGGCACATAATGAAAAAAAAAAGGCCATCTGCACACCTGGAGTGGCTTGTGCTTCCTTGTAAGCTGGCTCGGATGTGTGTGTGTGTGTGTGTGTGTGTGTGTGTGTGTGTGCTGGTACTGTGCCTTAAACTCAGGGCCTGGTGTTGTCACTTAGCCTTTTCACTCAAGGCTGGCACTCTACCACTTGGCACTCTACCATTGGCACTTCCAATATTTGGGTTATTCACTGGAGAAAAGAGTCTTACAGACTTTCCTGCAAGGGCTGGCTTTGAGGCAGGGTCCTCATATTTCAACCTCCTGAATAGCTAAGAATATAGGAATAGCCACCAAAACTCAGCTGTTCCAGCAGTTTCAAAAAATACATAAATAGTCTGTCAGGAGTCTTGAACTCAGAGCCTGGGCATGGTCCCTGAGCTCTTTTTTCTCATGACTAACATTCTACCACTTTGAGCTACTGCTCTACTTCTGCCTTTTTGGGTTGGTAATTAAAGATACAAGTCTCAAGGACTTTTCCTGGTCAGGCTGACTTTGAGTTGTGATCCTCAGATCTCAGCCTATGGTGTAGCTAGAATTCCAGCTGATTCCCAAACTTTTATTAGCAATGAAGCCAGCAAAACCACAACTGGGGGACTGATCCTGGGTGATTCAGGGGCTATTGCCCACATCCCTGTCTTAGCCCTCCACGATTGCCTGTAGACATTTCCTGTGTCTCAGAAATCAGGGATCTGCCAGGCGCTGGTGGCTCAAGTCTGCAATCCTAGCACCTCAGGCTGAGTTCTGAGGATTGCAGTTCAAAGCCAACTCAGACAAGAAAGTCCATGAGACTTATATCATCAGTGAACCATCTGAAAACTGGAAGTGGAGCTGTGGCTCAAAGTGGAAGAGTGCTAGCCTTGAGTTGAAAAAGCTCAGGGACAGCACCCAGGCCCTGAGTTCAAGCCCCATGACCGAAAGAAAGAAAGGAGGGAGGGAGGGAGGGAGGACTGACTTCAGATATAATCCTCCTTACCTGAGAAAATGGGGTTAACATATTCTTCATGACAGGATAATGGACTTTGCCTCTCCATAAGGGCTCTGCCTGGCTTATGGCCTTGCCCATAAGCCCACAGCTGTCATTCACCTTTGCCAGCAACTCAGGCAGTAGGTCCACAAACATGATTCACAGAGCCTTGAGAAGTCTACACCGAGAAACTCTCCTAATCCTTTTGTCCCCAGCCTTCCTGTCACAAACAGGCTGGCTGGGGTCCTCCTCCATGCATGCTGGGTAGGTGAGCAGCAGCTGTGGCAGCAGGTGACAGCCTGCAGCAGCAAGTGGCATCCTCTAGTGTCTCCATTCCTGTGCCTTAGTTGTGGTGTGGGTTGGGCAGGGATGATTGACAGCTGTCAATCTAGATCTTGAGATCTAGGCCCAGGTGGGAAGTGGTACTTTGAAGTCTCAGGCAGGCTTTCCCAGGTAGTAAAAAAGTCCTTGCTAATTGCCTGATGTCTGTCTCACTTTCTCTGTCACTGGATGGAGGGCCCTGATTGGCTACCATCATCCTGAGGCCCCTCCCAATAATGGCCCTTCTACTTGTGGAGCTTCTGCATCCCCACAGCTGCTCTTATTTCTGTGCTCCACTTCTTTTGTGTCCTGGGACTCAGCAGCTGTACTAATGATAAAAACCGAATGTAGGCAAGGCAGACAACTGAAGAAGCCTTTCCTGGGAGCTGCCCTCCCAGCGCCAGGGGCAGCAGAGGAGGACTGCTCAAAAACTGACCTGAGCCGCTTTGCTTAAACTGCCAGGAAGTGTGACAAAGGTGTCTGTCGATCGTGGAAGCCCCTCATATCACCAGTCAGGACAGTCTCAAGGCTTTCAGACCAGAAATGCTTCCTGTGTGCTCTGGGTTGGAAATGGCCATAGGAGCACAGAGAATTTGCCAAGTTCGGGGCTAGAGTGTTTTGAGTATGATATGCCATGGTCTGTGCTAAGGCATTATTAGCATTAGGACAGTCCAGCTGCCTGCTTAGAAGGCTTTCACTCCACACAGCCAAAGTTCTCATAGCTATAAACAAAGGGGTGAAATCTCCCTAAAACCCGAATTTCAACCCCAAATTTCAACACATTTGAAAGAAAAATAAGCCCAGTGCTTATTGAGACCAATTGTGTAGCCTATACTTTGGCCAGACACGATCGCAATGAAAGATGAGCCGTTTTGGCTTTATGGAGTCCCTGAGTAGAACAACATCTAAAGAGTATAAAAGATACCCCAAGGGGGTGTCCCGGCTTGGGTGAGACTGATGAGACCCCATTGTAGTAAGAAACACTTAAGAGGAAGTGAAGTCTGGTGAGGATGGGGGTGGTGGTCAGTGAGGAGGTAGGGGAAGAGTTAGTGAGGACCTGGGGGGGGGCCCAGTGGGTGAGGACATCAGGGAGGGTGTGGAGTCACTGAACATGGGGCAGTCAGTGAGAACAGAACCATCAGGGATGGAGTCAGTGAGGACATCATTGAGCAGAGTCAATAAGGATGTAGAGTTGGAAAGTAGAGTTTGGGGGTTGAGGGGGAAGCCTATCTCACCTGAACAGATTGGGGGGTGCGGGGCCTTAAACTAGACTCACAGAGAGAGCCCTAGGCAGGGTCGGTTAAAGGAGACAGAAAAACAGGCCTGCAGGCAGGAGTCACTCACCAGGTGCAGACAGGAAACATTGTAACAAATGCACCTCAGAGATCCGGGAGTAGAGTTTGCTTTCTGTGGTTTGGAGGTGGGGGCAGAAGGCGGATTGACCTCTGCCAACTCCTGCCATGTCAGGCAACAAATGTAACACCTGCTAGTTGCCAGGGTTACAGGTGCTGGGCTGGGATTTCCAGGGTGCAGTGGGAGAGAGCCAAGGGAAGAAGTCATTTCTTCCAGGCGGACTAACAACCAGTCTATTTCTGTCTCTATGAATTTGCCTATAGGCACCATTTCTTTTGACTAGACCACACCTGTCTGTTTTCTTTCATTCAATATCATCTTGAAAATTCTTTGGCTTTGCATGACATTCTTTTTTGGGGGTAAGTAATATACCTTTATGTGGATCCTAGGACATCTTTAATCTACTCATTTGTTAGTGGAAGGGGTGGATTTTTGCTACTTTTAGTTACTATTAGGAACAATGTTGCTATTGTTTTCAAATCCTGCTTCTGGTTCCTTCAGACATAAATACCTAGGAATAAAATTGCTAAAAGTGTTCTATTTTGGCTTTTGAGCAACTAACTGATCACAATAAGCGACAGGATCTTACATTTCCTTCAGATATGTGCAAAGGTTACGATTTATCCACTTTCTGTCTCACAGGAAGTTATTTTCTGCTGCAGGGGCGGGTGTTAAAAAATCTAGTAGATGTTTTGGTTTGCATTTTTAGTATAGAGTTAACTGAGAACCTTTTCCACATCCATCTTTGGGGTTTTCAGTCCAGCACCTATAGCTCATACCTACAATCTTAGCTACTCAGGAGTCTGAGATCTGAAGATTGAAATTTGAAGCTAGCTTGAGCAGAAAAGTTTTTTTCTTTTTCTCTTTCTTTTTTTTTTTTGTCAGTTGCCGGACTTGAACTCTGGTCTTTAGCATTGTCCCTGAGCTCTTCAGCTCAAGGCTATTGCCCTACCCCTGGAGTCACAGGGACACTTCCGGTTTTCCGGTGGTTAATTGGAGATAAGAGTCTCACAGACTTTAGTGTCTGGGCTGGTTTTAAACTGAAATCCTCAGATCTCAGCCTCCTGAGTAGCTAGGATTATAGGCGTAAGATACTGTGACTAGCTCTTTTTTTTTTTTTAATGTGCCAGTCCTGATGCTGAACTCAGGGCCTGGGCACTGTCCTTGATCTTCTTTTATTTAAGACTGGCGCTCTGCCACTTGAACCATTCCACCACTTAGGTAAGTCCTTGAGACTTTATGTATTTACCTTTTTTGTGGGTCTTGGGGCTTGATCTTGGCCTGGGCGCTGTCCCTGAGCTCTTTAGCTCAAGGCTACTGACATAACCTTGACTGAAGCCCCACTTCCCATTTTCTAGTGGTTAATTGGAGATAAGAATCTCAGGTCCTTTTGTGCCTTGGCTGGCTTTGAACCTTGATCCTTAGATTTCAGCCTCCTGAGTAGCTAGGATTACAGGAGTGAGCCACTGAGCTCCACCAGTCCTTGAGATTTATTAACTACAGAGAGAGGAGGAAGGAGAGAGACAGACAGACAGACAGCACCAAAGTATATCTGTGGAGCTGTGGCCCAAGTAGTAGAGCACCAACCATGAGTCCAAAAACTCAGGAATAGCACCTAGGCCCTGGGTTCAAGCTCCAGGACTGGCACCCAAAACAAAAAAGTTATTTTCCCATGTCTTTTGCCATATTTAGCCAGCTAGGACAGCTTTATGTGGGACCAGGCTCTACCACCCCACCTCAGATCCTGCAGCTTTCAGATCTGGACTCTGAGGGCCCATCGAATACAAATGCCCCAGAGACAATGACACCACAGCTGGTACAGAGGGAGGCCTGAAGGTGCTAGGAACCAGCGAGGCCCCCACCTGTAGAGCAGCCTGGCCACAGGGCCTGCCCCCTTCCCTCACCCTCAGTCTGGTCTCTAAATAACCAGGTATGTCTGGTGCCAGTTGATTACTGTAATTGCAGCTGTGGTGTCCCACACCTGAGGCTGCCCCCAGGATGGATGCAGGCTGTCAAGGTGGAGAGGCCTGGACTGAAGTGGGGCAGGAGGGCTCTGTGGGACCCTAGCAGATGGGACTTAGGGGTGGCTGCCTTTGACAAGTAGTGTTCCCAGGCCTGACCAAGGGATGAGCTGGGGAGGAATGTAGCTCCCTCAGCAGCTGGGGACAGCAGAATCAGAGAAGTCAAAACACCAAGGCTGAGCATCCAAGGATGCAGCTCAGTCATTCCTCCCTGCTGCCTGGTGGGAATGGCGCTTGAGGATTCTGGCTCCAGGCTCTCTCCATGTTGGCACTGGCCTGGGGGGGGGGGCACTTCGGTTATTATCCTTTCTGGCTCCCTGGACTAGCTGGCCTGGCTGCAGGCTTGTGTGAGACCAGAACTTGTTCTCTTGGAAACTGCTAGCTCCTTTCCCTTCCCCTCTCCCCCTTTCCCTCCTCCTCCCCTTCCCCTCTTGCTTCCCTTTCCCCTTTCCTCTTACTATCTCTTCTCCCTTTTCTTTCACCCTCTCCACTCTTCCTCTCCCCTTCCCTGCTCCCCTCTCCTTCCCTCTCTCCCTTTTCCTCCCCTATCCCTCCCTTTCCCCCTCCCTGTCAACCTTTTCCTTCCCCTCCTCTTTTCACTCTCCCTTCCTCTCCCTTCTCCCTTTTCTTCCCTTCCTTTTCCCCTCCTCCTACAAGAGCAAAGGGCTTCCTGGCCTTCCCTCCCTGCCCCCACTCCCCACCCCAGGGAAGGGTGGCCTGAAGCTCTAAGAGGCTGCCCCCCTCAACTCCTAGAGGCTCAGGCTGCCATTCTGTTTGCCCTGGGAATCTGACTGCTCCCAAGAGCTGTCCCAGATCCCTGGGTGGCCTGGCTGTGCCAGGCAGGGTGGACATGCAGAGACTCATCTCAGGACCTCATGCTCTTGCTTGGCTTTTTGTTGTTAGCAAAATAAGCTCAGGGACAGCACCTAGACCCTGACCTGGGTTTTAGGTCCCAAAACCAACACACACACACACACACACACACACACACACACACACACACACGAGTCTTCATGACAGAGATCACCTTCTATTATGAAACTGGGAAACTGAGTCCCAGAGTTGATCTTGCACACTCAGGGCCTGTCTTCCTAATGTCCTGTGTCACTGTGTCACCGTGTAGCCCTTTGAGGCGGGGCTAGGGGTCAGAGGGGCATATCTAAGTTTGGGGGAGTGACTGGGCATTGGTGGAGCTGGCACTCAAATCTGTGTCCTGTGCACCCAAACCCGCCTCCTGCTCGGAGAGGCATGGTACCCAGGACTTGACCAAGGACGCCTCCCTTTGCCAAGCCCCAGCTTCAGGGGCTCCCAGAAATAAGGGGTACACCTATACACCCACCCAACTGTGATTGCCCAGCTGCTACCAGTTTAATCACTTGCCTGACCTACTCTTCCTTCCCATTTCTAGGCAGAGGCAACTGCCTAATTGATTACAATTCATTTCTTCCCCAAGGGGATTAAGACCTTGCTGGGAAAGGAGTGGCCACCCACACAGCCTTCGTGTGGCCACATGCAGGGCCACCGACCCCCTTGGCTTTGGGGCTCTCTCTTTGGGGTCATGGCCTGCTGCACGGGGCACCTCAGTACAACAGAACCAAGGTGTCATTGGCTTCTGCCTCTAGACTGGGCAGCCATCTCTGGGCCTGGATGCTGTCCATGAACTCTTCAGCTCAAGGCCAGCACTCTGCTACTTGTACCACACTGTCACTTTTGGTTTTCTGGTGGTTAATTGGAGATAAGAGTCTAACAGACTTTCGTGTCCAGAGTGGCTTGGAACTGCAATCCTCAGAACTTAGCCTCCTGAGTAGCTAGGATTATAGCACCTGGCCTACCCAATGCCATCTTTAAAGCCTGTTTATAAACTGCTAGGAAACATCTGGCCTCATGGGCCTTTTTACCGGAAGTGAAAGATGCTGTGAGTGGTGACATTAGAACTGATTCTGGGACCCAAATCTCCATATCCTGACTTCTCTGTGATTATTACAGAGCAAAGAAGCCAGGTTTGATTCTGCTCTAGGTCCTGGTGCACTGTGTTTGGCGCAGCACAACGTATGTTAGCCTTTCTCTGCCTTGGTTTACCTCTCTGTGAAATCATGCCATCTCTACTGCTGAAGGTTATGTTCAATTAGTGGTTTGATGAGTGTGAGATACTTAAAATAATGTGGTAAAGCAGGTGCTGAGGTAGCTAGGATTCCAGGCATGACCACTGGTACCCGCTGAATCTGACATTTACTGGAGGCAGAGTTTCTGTTTTACAGGATATAGGGTGTCTTGGGGGTGGGTGGTCATAGTGGTTCTACAGTATGTGGATATTCACATACTGTGATCAGGCACAGCCCTGGAATCCTAGCTACTCAGGAGGCGGAGATCTGAGGTTTATGATTCAAAGCCAGCCTGGGCAGGAAAGTCCAGGAAACTCCAGAAAGCCCAAAGTGGAGCTGTGGCTCAAGTGGTGGAGTGCTAGCCTTGAGCACAAAAGCATCGGGACAGCACTCAGGCCCTGAGTTCAAGCTCCAGGACTGATAAAAATTTGTGATTTGTAACAGAGTCTTACCATGATCCATACTGTTTTGAGTTTTTCGTTTCGTTTTGTTATTGTTGCTTTTGGTGTGTTATTTTCCTCAAGTAAAAATTAGACTGCAATCTGGTGCAAAAACAGCCTGGGCCAGGTGAGCGTGAGGAAGGAGTATGGTGGGGCCTGGGTGGCAGCTGGCCACTGCTCCATTGCTAGGAAATCTTTTTCTGAGCTAGAAGTGAGTAGTTTTGCTCTAAACCTGGGGCCTGTGAGCTTAGTGCAGGCTGCTGGCTTCATCAGGAGAGAAAACACGCTCACATCTGGATGCCTAGCTTCTCAGAAGACTGAAATCTGAGGATCTGGATTCAAAGTCAGCCTGAGCAGGAAAGGCCTTGAGACTCTTATCTGCAGTTAACCAGCAAAAAAGCTGGAAGAGGAGCTATGGTTTCAGTAGCAGAGTGAGAAAAACAAAAAAAAAAACAAGCAAGAGCATGAAGCCTTGAATTCTAGCTCCCATGCTGGTGCATGCATGTACACACACACACACACACACACACACACACACACACACACACACACACAGAATCATCTGTTAAGGACTTCCTTCTGGGTCATAATAAAACTGTCATCTCCATCACTGGCCACTCATCGAGGGAGAAGTGGGGCCGACCCCATGAGTGATATACAGGCAGGCCTGCCTCTCACCTTGCTCTGGATGGCATCTAACTCTTACAGTCCTTGAGTGCACTGTGATGCAGAATTTCAAATCAGTGGTAGCAGGCCTTTGTGCTCTCCTCTTTTACCCCCCTACCATGGAGGCATATGTTTTTAACTAGAGGTGTCTGGGACATAAAGGAGGAGCTTTCCAATGATAGTGCCTGCTGGGACCACCTGGGACGTATTGTAAGTGTATTTAAGACTCTGGGTTGACAATTACCTTGCCCATAAATTCCTTCTGGGGCTCATGCAATCCTGTAAGGGCCTGGGCTGCTGCAAGGTGTGGGTAGGTGGGCAAAGCAAGAGAAACACTCTCCACGGGGGAGAAGGGGGTCTTTGTGCTATGGCCAACGTGACCCTTGGTTTTGCCTTTTGATTTTTTGTTGTTATTCTCTACTTTTTGTTTTTGTCCCTGTCCTGGTGCTTGAACTCAGGGGCTAGACACTGTCCCTGAGCTTCTTTTCAAGGCTAGAAATATTTACTGTGCTGTCCCTCTGCTTTTGTGCTTTAAGGCTAGCTCTCCACTATGTGAGCTCCACATCTGGCTTTTCTAAGTGGTTAACAGGAGATAACAGTCTCCTGGACTTTCCTGCCTAGGCTAGCTTCCAACCCATGATCCTCAGATCTCAGCCTCCTGAGTAGCTACGACTCCAGGTATGAACCACTAGCACTGCTTTACCCTCCTTGAACCACAGCTCCACTTCCAGCTTTTGGATGACTTATTGGAGATAAGAGTCTCAAGGAATTTCCTGCCTGGGTTGGTGTTGAACTTGCAGCCTCCTGTGTAGCTGGAGTGAGCCACCAGTTCCCCACCTGGAACAGTTCCCACACTGAGCTGGCATCCCTTGCACAGGTGCCATTGCTGGGCCCCCAGCCAGGGGAAGCTGATTCCATCCGAGAGGACCAGGGTTAAGGGCAAAGGACCCAAGTGACAAAAGATGGCAGAGCTATCATTGACAAGCAAGATCCCCCCTAGGGACAAACCTGTGATTGTCACTTCTCTGTGGAGGGTGGTGGTATGGATTTATTGTGAAGACAGTGTGTGGTGAGGAATTGGCTGGGCAGGTCCCTCCTTACCTGACATGGTACTTGGCCTGGCATCCCTACCTGTGCTCTCCCAGGGGCCACTGCTTCTCCGTGGGACAGAGAGCTCTTAGCCACTGCCTTATACCACAGGGGGCATGGAGCATGGGGTCCTGACTCAAAGTAGGTCCTAAGCAAGGTGACCCCAAGACGAATACTGGTATAAGGTGTGTGGCCAGGGCAGGTCCCTGGTCTCCCTGCAGCAGTACATCATGGGAGGGGACATGGCCATCAGGGCCCATGATGGCACAGTGTCCACCTCCCCCAAAGGATCCCAAGTCACTTCACAAAGACTATCTCTGGACCCCAGTTTGTGTGTGTGTGTGGACTCCTAGGGGGTCTCCTAGGAGAAAAAGTCCCAGCTGGGACACCTTATGTCAAATAGCCCAATGCCATCAGCTGTTACCCCCTGGGAACAGCCAGGGACAGGTTGATCCCATGGCCCTCAGAGATTGGCACAGCCCTGGGAGGTACCCGGTGGCCTTCCCAGGTCCAGCAACTCAATGCCCAAAGATGGCATGACTGAGTGCCACCTGAGGGTGGATGGTTCCCATCCTGGCCATCTGGGACCCTCAGGTGGGTGTCACAGGAGACAGGCCTGGCCTGGTCCTCCCTCCCCAGAGGCCCCCCAGGCTTCACAGCTTCTGAGCTCCCTGTAGCTGTCTGTCCCAATGTGATACTCAAGGTGCTTCTAAATCAGAGGTCCTGGCTCTGTCCCTCCATTCTCAAACTCTCTCGGACTTTTCTAGATGCTTCTAGATCCTTCCATAGAGGGTTCTTCTAGGGAAGGGGCTTTCCATGGATGTCATTTCCCCATCCTTGGGCTCCACCCAGGCTACCTTCTACCCATCGACCTCTGGTCCCCTCTCCAACATGGCTTTCCAGTCCAGCTGTCTGTGCAGTTTCCCTGGAGAGACACCCCATGCTTGGAACCCCAAAGATCTGTTTACTTTCTTCACCTCCATCAAATAAGCACCTGCTTATTTTCCACCACTACCTTCACCATCCCCCACCCCCACCCCAAGCCCTGGCAGCTCGTATGCAGCTCTTGGCAGGGAGGGAACTGACTGAGCCTAAGGGAATTAGGCCATGCCTCAGGGCTACCTGGCAGTTTTTTTTTTTAATGATTTTCAACTATTTACATATACCCCCTTTCTTAAATTAGTGGCTCCCATCTGTAATCCTAGCTATTCAAGAAGCTGAGGATTGCAGTTCGAAGCCATCTTGGGCAGGAAAGTCTGTGGAACTCTGTTGTGGGGCTTGAACTCAGCACCTGAGCACTGTCCCCAAGCTCTTTTGCTCTAGGCTAGTACTCTCTACCACTTTGAGCCACAGCACTTCTTCTGGTTTTCTGGTGGTTCATGGGAGATAAGAATCTCATGGACTTTGCTGCCTGGGCTGGCCTCGAATTAAAATCCTCAGATGTCAGCCTTCTGAGTAACTAGAATAACAGGCATGAGTCCTCTACACCGAGCTCAGAATTTTCAGTTCATGATGATTTGGTATTCAAAAAAGCCCTTGTCTCGCCCTCCTTCCCTGCCTCCCCAGCCCCTCTAGGCCTCTACTTCTCCAAAGATGCTTACTGGGAGCGGCTGTACCTGGACCAGCAGGCCGGCACACCCCTGCTCTATGTGCAAGCCCTTCGGGACACACCGGATGAGGTGCCCAGCTATCACCTGGGCAAGCATCTCTACGGGGCCTACCACGCACGGCTGCATGAGAATGACTGGATTCGGATCCAGGAAGACACTGGCCTTGTGTACCTCAACCAGAGCCTGGACCACAGCTTCTGGGAGAAACTCAGCGTCCGAAGTAAGGGGGTGACCAGGCCCACCACCACACCCCACCCTTATCTGCAGCCAGTGGGCATGAGAGTCAGAGGCCAGGGCACTGACTGCTTCTGTGTCCAGCCTAATGCAGGGAGCCGGGAGTTTTGGGGTGCTGGCAGCTTGGGAGCCAGCTGGAGCTGCTGTGAGTTGGGGATGGCCTGTGCATTCTGCAGCAGAGGCCATGTGTGGTGAAGTTGCCAGGTTGCGAGAGCAGGGTGGGCACATGGGCCTGGCCAAGCAGTGCCACAAGGAAGTGAAGCAGAGGAAGAGCCAGCTCAGCACAACCAGGGTTGCAGACGGAGCTGGAGCCCTGCTGGCTCTGTCCTTGCCACACATGCTGTCCTTCAGCCTTCAGTCCCTGCTCACAGGCAAGAAACCGGCATGTGCCCCTATTGCCCAAGATGGGGCATAATGATGGACAAATGTGTCTGCCAAATGCATCCAGGGCTCTGGAGTGCAGAGGATCCCAGGGCAGCTCCTCCGAGTCTAGCTTCCATCATGGCTTTGTCACCACAGTGGCTGTCACGTGCAATCCCAGCTGCTCAGGAGGCTGAGATCTGGGGATTGCATAGGAAAGTCTATGAGATTCTGTTCTCCAAATAATCACCCAAAAAAGCTGCAAGTGGAGTTGTGGCTCAAGTGATAGAGCAAAAGAGGCTCAGGGACAGAGGCCCGGCCCTGCGTTCAAGCCCTAGGGGACTGGCAATAAGAAAAAAAAGTCTTCCCAATGGCACCATGAGGCACTGGAGGCCCCATGTGGCCAGGGAGACTCCCCAGCCCCCCAACTTACTGAAGTTGCGGAGGTTTATCCCTGTGGCAGAACTTACTAGAAATCACTCCCCTGAATGCTTAGGTGTGTGACCAGCTCACCTGGGAGAGCTGCTGGTGGGCACAGAACAGACTGTGAACCCACCAGAGAAGCTGGCCACTCAGCAGGATGTGACAGGGACTCTGGGTGCAGTGCTGTGACACCTCACCACTGGGGGGCACATGTGCTGAGACCTGGCTGAGAAGAGGTGCACAAAGGGAGCACAGGGAGCTGGAAGGATGGGAGTGCTCACATCTTCTCCCCAGGCCCCAGCCCCAGACAGGTGTGGGTGCCACCCCCAGGGGTCTGCCTTCTTCTCTCCCTTCCGTCTGTGCAGATGGCGGCTTCCCTCTGCTTACAGTCTTCATCAAGATCTTTCTGTCATCCCTACCGGTGCGTGAAGGTGAGTGCCAGTGGCCAACCTGTGCCCGCGTGTACTTCTCCTTCATCAATGCCTCCTTCCCGCCTTGTAGTTCCCTCACAGCCCGGGAGCTCTGCTTCCCAGAGACAGGCCTCTCCTTCCGCATCCGGGAGAACAGGCCTTCTGGAACCTTCCACCAGTTCCGCCTGCTGCCTGTCCAGTTCCTGTGTCCCAACATCAGCGTGGCCTACAGGCTCCTGCAAGGTGAGTGTTGGCCCTACGTGTGCCTGCTGCCTGCCTAGTACAGCATTTAAGTGGGAGACATCCACTTTATTTTTCCCTGCTGTGTAATATTCCACATGCCTCTCTGAGGGCCTTTCACAGACCAAGTATGGTTGTAGGAACTAAGAATGCAAATGTGAACCGACAGGCTGGTATCTCCCCTACTTGACTTCCATTGCTCTGGGGGGTTAGAGCTCACTAACATGTCAAGGAAATCAAGTAGCTTCTAGAAGGAGTGAAGTGGGAAGAAAATACAGGAGGATGGGGCCTGGGGAGTGGTAAAGACTTGTCTCGGGTTGGATGGTAGGGCAGGTAAATTGGGGCCAAGTGGGCTTAGGCAGCCCTTTAGGGGGCACTGATGTAGGATCCTGTGTGGCTAGACAGCAGTGAGCTGCGATCAGAAATGTAGACTAAAAACAGGGAAATAGCCAGAAGCTTCCAGAGAGCCCTGAGTGAGCTGAGGTGAGACTAGAGGCCAAGAGGCACAAGGGGCAGAAGCTCAGGGTACTCTGACGGGTGGCCAGCCTAAAACCCGGGGCTCAGTGGAGTCCTTGAGGATGCAAGACAATGCACAAAACATGATGATGCATTCCCGATCTCATGCTGGGATGAGTCGCCATGGCATTCTCCTTCCCGGGTACTGGGTAGGTGACAATGAGTCTGATACTGGGCATGTGGGGAGGGGGAGGACTGCCCCCTCAGCTAACACAAATTCTCTTTTAAATAATTGTTTCTGTGTGCCAGTACAGGGACTTGAACTCAGGATCTGAGCATTGTCCCTTAGCTTTTTTGCTCAAGGCTAATGCTCTACTTCATGAGCCACAGCTTTTTAGTGCGTAATTGGAGATAAAAGTCTCAAAGACAGGGAGCATGGCCTAGTGATAGAGTGCTCACCTAGCCCTGGGTTCAATTCCTTGGTACCACATACACAAAGCTAGAAGTGGAGCTGGGACTCAAGTGGCAGAGTGCTCACCTTGAGAAAAAAAAAGTGTCCAAGGACAGTGCGCAGGTCCTGTGTTCAAGCCTTGGGGCTGGCAATAACAATAACAATAATAATAATAATAATAATAAATCTCAGCTGGGTGCTGTGGCTCACACTTGTAGTCCTTGCTACTCAGGAGGCTGAGATCTGAGGATCAAGGTTCAAAGCCAGCCCAAGCACAAAAGGACCTGAGACTCTGATCTCCAATTAACCTCTAGAAAATGGGGACTTGGCTCCAAGGGAGGGTGACAGCCTTGAGCTGAAGAGCTCAGGAACAGCGCCCAGGCCCAGAGTTCAAGCCCCACGGCCAACCAAAAAAAAAAATCTCACAAACATTTCCTGTCTTCACTGGCTTTGAACTGTGATCCTTCTATCTGAGCTTGCAGAGTAGCTAAGATTACAGGTGTGAGCCACAGCACCTAGCTAAACCATGCCTTTGTCACATTTTTCTTATTTTTTTTCTCTTTGGCCAGTCCTGGAACTTGAGTACTGTCCTTGACCTTTTCTCAAGGCTAACACTCTACCACTTGAGCTATAACACCATTTCCGGTTCTACTATATATGTGGTATCGAGGAATCAAACCCGGGTCTTCGTGCATGCTAGGCAAGCAGTCTATCACTAGGCCACATTCCCTGTCCCTGCCACATTTTTCTAAAATGAGCAAATCTTACTGCTGTAGTTTAAAATTTTGCTATTATTATTATTATTATTATTATTGTAGCTAACCAATGTCCAGCAGAGACACCAGTCTACACAAACCATGTCCCCTCCCTGATGGAGGGTGGAGGTTAGAAGTAGAGAGAGGAAGTGTCAGAGGGGAGGGAGATGGACTAGAATCTTCTGACTGCCTCATGGACATGAGTAGAAGCTACAGCCAGCAAAAAGCAAGAGGAAAACAAGCCGCAGATCTGGCATGGAGCAGAGCACTGGTGCTCACACCTTTAATATAACCCTAGCTACTCAGGAGGCTGAGAGTTGAGGATCGTGGTTCGAAGCCAGCTCTGGGCAGGAAAGTCTATGAGACTCCTATCTCCAATGAACCACCCAGAAAATGGCTCAAATGTGGCTCAAAATGGTCAAGTACTAGCCTTGAGCACAAAAGCTCAGGGATAGCACCCATGACCTGAGTTCAAATCCCACAACAGACAAAAACACACACACCTGATTTGGCTGTGAGGCCCCTTTCCTCTTCCCCATGGAAGCCAGGATGGGGGTGTGGAAGGCAGTGTGGCTTGTCCCTATGTACTGAGTACTGAGGGGTCTGCTCTGCTCGTGGCAGGTGAGAATCTGCCCTTCCAGTGCACGCCCGATAGCATGGAGGTGAGCACACGCTGGAGCCTGGACCGTGAGCAGCAGGAGAAGTACGAGCTGGTGGCCGAGTGTGTGGTACACAACGACACGTGGGAGGAGAAGGTCATGGTGCCCTTCCCTGTGACCGTCTATGACGAGGACGACTCGCCCCCCACCTTCCCCACGGGTGTGGATGCCACCAGTGCTGTGGTCGAGTTCAAGCGGAAAGAGGTGCCTGCCTGCTTGCCTGCCTGTCTCGACTCTGTGTGTGGGTCTCAAACTCAAAGCCTGAGTGTTCTCCTGGAACTTTTCTACTCAAGGCTGGTGCCATACCACTTGAACCACAGCTCCCAGCATTTTGCTGGTTCACTGGGGATAAGCATACCATAGACTTTTCTTCCTCCTGGCTTTGAATTGAGATCCTCAGATCTCAGACTCCCGAGTAGCCAAGATTGCAGATGTGAACAGGCTTTGCCTGCACCTTTACTCCCCAGTGTATTTGACCCTATGGCTGTGCCCTGGTCAGTTCATTCGCCTCTACCTGTCAGCAGCCATTGGGCCCAGCCTGTGGCTGCAGTGATCATGGCTGGGCACAGAATCTTTGCTCGCCTGTGCTGCTGCAGGCCTATGAAGAAGGACACCACAAGCTTCCATTGGAAGGCCTTTGAGGTGCACCAAGGAGGGGCTTAGAGGGAGATGCAAAGAACAGGAAGTCTGTACAGATGGGGTGAGACTGCCACCTGCTGGGAGTGAGGCTATACTGCAGCTGGTGGGCAAAATGGGAATGGAGAGCAGTGTGTGTGTGTGTGTGTGGGGGGGTGGTCGCCTACCTCCCTGGTGATCCTAGCTGTGGATTTGCTGGAGGGTGGAGGGTGGGGGCTGGAGGAAATCACAGCTGGGGGAAAAGACAGTCTGGGTCGGAAGTCATCGGGGGACAAACACTCTTTTGGCTTTGCTCAGAAGTCCTTTTTGCTGTCACTGGTGGCTCACACCTGTTATCCTAGCTTCTCAGGAGGCTCAGATCTGAGGATCATGGGTCGAGGCCAGGGAAGTTCATGAATCTCTTAATTTCCAATTAAGAGAGCCGTTGGGCTCCAGTGGTAGAATGCCAGCTTTGAGGTCACGTGAGCCTGACCCACATCCTTGCGTTCACAGGGCACCGTGCTGGCCACCCTGCGTGTGTTTGACGCTGATGTGGTGCCAGCATCCGGGGAAATGGTGTGGCGATACACAAGCCTTCTGCTTACCGGGGACCCCTGGGTCCAGCAGACCTTCCATGTGGAGCACTCACCCAACGAGACCTTGGCCCAGACCAACAACAGCTTTGTGAGGGCAACCCTACACGACTACAGTATGCACCGTTGGGGTGGTGTCTTCCGACAATGTCCTGTGTGATCACACACACACACACACACACACACACACATCATTCATTCTTACAGCGGGCTGAGTGCTGTTAATGTCGGCACATGTGTCTGTGGGGTTGTGTGTCTGGGGCTGTGGCATGGGCGGGGGAAGAGGTCAATCCTGGACCACAGGGACTTGGTGAGCATCTGTTGTCCTGTCCCCACAGAGCTAGTTCTTAAGCGGACCCTCCCCATGTCAGAGAGCCGAGTCCTGCAATTGGCTGTGCTGGTCAATGACTCTGACTTCCTGGGCCCCGGCTCAGGGGTCGTCATCCTCCATTTCAATGTCTCTGTGCTGCCCGTCAGCCTGCACCTGCCCAGCTCCTACTCCTTCTCCATGAGCAGGAGGGCTCATCGTTTTGCTCAGGTGAGTCCTGATCCTGCTGCATGCCTGGGCCCCAAGGCCTCCAGTGGAGGACCCCTCCATTTGGCAGATTGCAGGCAGAGCTTGTAGTGGGAGGTGAGCCGATGCTCCTGTATTAGCCCACAACATACAGAACAGCCCAGGCATAGCCAAGGACACAGGGACAGGGAGGCGTGGCCAGCGGGCCACTCCTACAAAGGGTACACTCTCCCTTGGGAGAGCAACCAGCCCCTCTGAGCTCCTTGGCCTTCCCACTGGATTCTTTACAAGACTTTTTTTTTTCTTAGGTAAGAGAAATGTGGGGCTGGGCATCCGTGGCTCCCACCTATAATACTAGGAGCTGAGATCTGAGGACCACCATTCAAAGCCAACCCCAGGTAGGAAAGTCCACGAGACTCATAGATCCATATACCACTCAAGAACTAGAAGTGAAGCTGTGGTTCAAAGTAATGGAGCACTAGCCTTGAGCAGAAGAGCTCGACAGTACCCAGGCTTGGGCTCTGAGTTCAAGCCCCACGACTGATACAAAAGCAAAAATAACGCTGGGTGAATCAACAAATTCCTACTTAGACATATATTCTTGTTTAGATTTTTAGGTGAAAAAGTTTATTCTCAGAGCCATTGTTCTTGGGTGACTCTTAATTTGGATAAAAGTAAATCTTCACTGATAAGAATTTGTGGGTATATAACACATCATGGGTAACTGTGGCTCCCTCTAGTGGAGAATGTGAGCTCTCCCAGTTTTACAGTTTTAAATTTATTTGCTTGAGAACTTGTTTATTCATTTGTTGGTGGTTAGAGATAAGTCTCAGGGACTTTCCTGCCCAGACTGGCTTTGAACTGTAATCCTTAGCTCTTAGTCTCCTGATAAGATACAGGCATGAGACACCAGCGCCTGATTAATGTCTTTTTATTTGTCTTTATAATATAGTGCTTAAAAATGAAACAAAGGGTTGGGGATATAGCTCAGTGGTAGCGCTTACCTAAGTAATTAAACCCTTAGTTTCTTTTTCTTTTTCTTTCTTTTTTTTCTGTTGCTTGTGGGGCTTGAACTCTGGGCCTGAGTGCTGTCCTTGAGCTCTTGAGATCAAGACTAGCACTCTACCACTTGAGCCACTGCTCCAGCTCCATTTTTCTGGTGGTTCATTGGAGATAAAAATCTCATGGACTTACAAGTCCTCAGATCTCACCCCCCTGTTTCACTAGGATTACAGGTGTGAGCCACTGGTGCCCGGCTAAACCCTTGGCTTCATCCCCTGTGCTGCTATATTAAATAAACAAGTGGAGAAACAACTCATAAAAGATAATGAAAGGATATAGCTCAGTGGCAGAACATTGGCATAGTATGTACAAGGTCTTGAGTTTATGTCCCAGCACCACCAAAGAGTTTGACCACAGCAACACTAATGTATTAATGCTGTGCACCGATGGCTCATGCCTATAATCCTAGCTACTCAGGAGACTGAGATCCGGAGGTTTGTAATTTGAAATCAACCACATAAATATAAAGAAATAAATTCCTTGAGAGTCCCAGTCTAATTAACCAGCAAAAAAAACAAGGCTGGAGGTGTTATTCAAGTGGTAAAGTGCCAGGAATGAGCAAACAAAGCCCCAAAAGAAAGTGAGGAAAGGGTAAGAATTCATTAATGTTGAGCATTCCACCATTACTCTTCTTGATTGTTTTCCTTACTTTGCTTTCTGAATTTCTTTGCAATTTCAACAGGTATAACTTTACAGATTGAGTCATGGGGATATAATTCTTATTGGAGATAAGAGTCTTAACAGCTGGTCCTTCCCTGCTTGGCTTCAACTTTCAATCCTCAGATCTCAGACTCCTGAGTAGCTAGGATTACAAGCCACTGGCTCTGTTTCTGAGTATTTGCTCAAGGCTAGTACTCTCCCACTTGAGCCACAGCTCCACATCAAGCTTTCTAACTTGGGTTGAGAGCCTCACAGACTTTATTGTCTGGGCTGACATTAAACCACTATCCTCAGATTTCCTGAGTAACTGAACACAGACATGAGTCACAAGTGTTTGGCAAGCAATTGGCTTTTAACTATGGAATGGCAACTCTTAACTCTAGTGAGCAAGTGGACTGGAAGTCCAACAAGACCAGCTTGAGGACAGGACATTGCCAGAGGAAGAGGTGTTTTGATCCCCAAGTGCCCCTCTAAAAAGCCCCTGGGGAAGTGGAGCTGTGGCTCTAACTTAGAAGAAAAAGCTAAGGGACAGAGCCCAGGCTCTGAGTTCAAGTCCCAGCACATATGCATGCACACACACACACACACACAGCCCCTGGCTGAGGCACAGGTGGTTGGAGACAGTGGCCTAGGCAACTCTGGTCAGCAGGACTGGGCAAGGGGGTGGGGTGGAGCCCCAAAAGAGCTGCCATCTCCAGACCAAGTTGGGGTGTGGGTGGGGACAGCCCAACAGCTGTTGGGGAGCTTCTCCAACCACTGGCTAAGAAATGGTTGGTCGGTACCCCCCTTTCCACCTCAGATCGGGAAAGTCTGCGTGGAAAACTGCCAGGAGTTCAGCGGTATCCAGGTCCAGTACAGGCTCCAGGCCTCCAACACCAACTGCAGTGGCCTGGACATGATCACCTCCACTGAGGGCGCCTTGGGGATGCTGTTTGTGAATGACACCGAGGCACTGAGACTGCCTGAGTGTGGGGAGCTCCAGTACACCGTGGTGGCCACTGACCGCCACACCCGCAAGCAGGCACAGGCTTTGCTCATCGTTGCGGTACAGGGGACCTGTGAGTTCTGGGTGTCACAGAGGCATTCTGCCCCCCACCCCCCACCACATCCACCCAAAGCCTGGCTGCTTCCACAAGTGGGAAGAGCAGTGCCTACAACACGGCCCTGTTGGAAAGATGGCAGCATGAGGGAGCCCTTTGCCAGACAGCCCCACTCCTTATTAGTGCAGGCAATGGTCCTTACACACATCGGCTCTGGAGGCTGCCACCTGAAACTGGAGCCTCTAGCTGCACTGTGGTGATTCATGTCTGTAATTCTAGCTGCTCAGGAGGTTGAGAACTGAAGAGGTCTGAAGCCAGTCTGGATAGGAAAAACTGAGACTTATTTCCATTTAACCATCAACCAGGCTGGGAGTTTGGCCTAGTGGTAGAGTGCTTGCCTAGCATGCACAAAGATCCAGGTTCAACTCCTCAGACCACATACACAGAAAAAGCCAGAAGTGGTGCTGTGGCTTAAGTGGTAGAGCACTAGCCTTGAGAAATCCCAAGAACGGTGCTCAGGCCCTGAGCTCAAGCCCCAGGACTGGCAAAAACAAGAAAAAACAAAAAACCCACCACCCGGTCAGACATGGAGATGTGTGATAGTGCACTGGCCTTGCGTGAGAAAGCTCAGGGCAGTGCCCAAGCCCTAAGTTCAAGATCCAAGGTGAGTATATACACACACACACACAAACACAAACATACAAACACACACAATCGAGGGCCTCTGGCTCAATTTGAATTTCAAATAAAAGAGAAGCAGCTTGTTGGCATAGGCTGAGTATTCTTTTGGGGGGGCACTTTTTTTTCTTTATTAACGTTGATTTTTACATCATATTTTAAATGACAGGTTTAACAAATGAGTGTTCAAGAAGGGAATCTCTATTTAAAATCACTGGGACTTAGTATTTAGAACTTAATCAAAGTTAGGCTAAGGGTTTGTATGTCAAAGAAACATATTAATTTTAGAAAATAAAACATTATCGGGCCGGAAGTTTGGCCTAGTGGTTAAAGTGCTTGCCTAGCATGCACGAAGACCCAGGTTCGATTCCTCGGTACCACATACATAGAGAAAAGCTAGAAGTGGTGCTGAGGCTCAAGTGGTAGAGCTCTAGCCTTGAGAAAGTCCAAGGACAGTGCTCAGGCCCTGAGCTCAAGCCCAGGACTGGCAAAAAAAAAAAAAAAAGAAAAAGAAAATAAAACATTATGTCTATAGAGTCATAGGTTTTTATATCTATACAGTTATGTTTATATTTCTATTACCATGTCTGTAGCATTGGATATGCAGATATTGAGTCCTCACTCTTGTACTCTTTGCTGAGTATTTTTAAATCAGCAAATCCAAACTCTTTGAGATCTTCCAAACCCTGAAATTTTCCAGATGACACCTAAGTGGAAAATTCCAGCCTTTGCAGCAAGTCACAGTCAAAATGCAAATGCAGGAATTTGGGCAAGGACAGTTCACACCCAGAATCCTGGCTGCGCAGGAGGCCGAGATCTGAGGATGGAGGTTTAAAGCCAGCTCCTACTGACAAATCTGAGAGACTCTTATCTCCAGCTAACCAGCAAAACACTAGAAGTGGGGCTGTGGCTCAAATGCTAGAGTGCTAACTTTGAATGATAAAGCTCAAAGACAGTACCCGGTCCCTGAGTTCAAGCCCCAGAACTGACCAAAGAAAGAAAGAAAGAAAAAAGAATACTTAATGTTAAGGACAAACATACAGATGTTCAAATGTGCACAGAACAGGTGTTCATTACATATCTAAAACTCGGGGTGCAAAAGACCCTATTATATGTCTTTCCCTGAACCTGGTCACTATCCCTGTCTTTTCCTATGCCCCTGACACCCCATCCTGAAGCCAATATTCTCATCACCCCTAAACTTCCCTGGGCTTAGCCTTTTAGGGGTAATGTGGCTGCAGCATCTCCATCTCTGGATGCTGAGCCCAGAGTGGCATCTTGTAACTGTGACCTCTGTTTGTCTGTTCTCCCCAGATGTAACTGAGGAGGTGGGGTGTCCACTGTCCTGTGCTGTCAGCAAGAGGCGATCTGAGTGTGAGGAGTGTGGTGGCCTGGGTTCTCCAACAGGCAGATGTGAATGGAGGCAGGGAGATGGGAAAGGTAAGGCCCAGGGACCCCAGGGAGGCCATCGCTGGTGGCCAGTAGTGGGGGGAGGGGAATGGCCAGTGGACCCCCCTGGCCCCTGTGACACCCCTTCCTATCCTGTTCCCTAGGACTTTATCGGTCCTGGGGCTCTAATACCAACAAAGGGGGAACGTGCAGGGTCCAGGGGGCCAATGCTATCTTTGGAACTAGAGGTACCCTTGGCTGGATTCACTGCGGGCTTTCAAAGGTCCAGGCCAAAGTTGGAATATATGGAAGACCAAGTGGTTTTTCCAGAAGTTTCTAGGCCAGGGTCCACGTGCAGCTTTGGTTGTGGATTTATTTGTTTATGTTTCAGTACCAGTGCTGGGAATTGAACTCTGGGCCTAAGTATTGTCCCTTAGCTCATGGACTTTCTTGCCCAGGGTTGGCTTCAAAGCACGATCTTGAGATCTCAGCCTCCTGAGTAGTTAGGATGACAGGCGTGAGCTGCCAGTGCCTGGCCGGAGGTTTAGCTTTGACAGTTCCAGCCTCCCCTGGCTTCCCTGATGGAAGACTGTTGGTATCCTTAGCACCGGCAGTCCCTCCAGCTCTGGGGACCCATGTCCCCAACATTCCTCGAAGATTCATCATCCCCTGCTGGCCAGGATTTATGTGTTAAGTCCCTGCTTCCATGTTTTCCCTCAGGGGAGCAGGGCTGGCAGCAGAGGGCCAGCGTGACCAGATCAAGGCAGGTCCATGTGGGGGGGGAACAGCCTCATGTGTTTTGTCCCATAGGGATCACCAGGAATTTCTCTACCTGCTCCCCCAACACTAGGACCTGCCCTGACGGCCACTGCGATGCTGTGGAGATCAAGGACCTGAACATCTGCCCCCAGGACTGCCTCCGTAAGCATCCCGCCCCACACTGTGTGCCATCTGTGAGCGGGGCCAGACATGGCAGTCATGACCACCGTGCCTGGACATAGCCAGAGGAGCCGCATACATTGTTGTATGGCATAAATGAGGCTTGGGTCTGACTCAGAGGCAGAAGACTGAGAGTGCATGATGAGCTAGGCCTATCGTCTTTATTTTTCATTTTTGTTATTTTGCTGGTTGTGGGGCTTGAACTCTGAGCCTGGGCGCTGTCCCTGAGCTTTTGTGCTCAAGGCTAGTGTTCTGCTACTTTGAACCACAGCTCCACTTTCTGTTTTCTGGTAATTAAGAGATAAGAGTCTCATGGACTTTCTTACCCAGACCGGCTTTGACCCAGCCTCCTTCAGATCTCAGCCTACTAAGTAGCTAGCATTATAGATGTGAGCCACTGATACCCAGTGGGACCTCTAAATCTTGGTTACTTAGAAGGCTGATATCTGAGTTTCATAGTTTGAAACCAACCTCGGAAGGAAAATCCATGGGACTCTTATCTCCAGCTAACCAACAAAAAAGCCAAAAGTGGTGGTGTGGCTCAAGTGGTTAAAAAAAAAAAAAAGCTAAGTTAAGAGACAGTGCCTCACCCTGAGTTCAAGCCCCAGTATAGCGCGCGCGCGCGCGCGCTCTCTCTCTCTCTCTCTCTCTCTCTCTCTCTCTCTCTCTCTCTCTCTCTCTCTCTCTCTCTCTCTCACTATGGCAGTTCCCTGAGTTTATTGGAAAGTGGGTCTGTGCCTGCAATGGTATTGCCTGGTAGCCTGCCCTCTGCAGTGTCTGCAGGGCCTGTGTCCACTGGCATGCCCTGAACTGAGCCCCCTCCCTGTCCCATCACCCCTCTCTGCCCCCCCTAAACCACTTGTACTCTCTTCTGGACAATCCCCTCTCCAGCTGAGGAACCAGCGTGGGGGGAATTGCAATGACCTCTGGGCAGGGCTGTGGACATGGCTGCCTTCCCTGGGTCCAGTGGCCAGTGCCAGGTGAGGTGGGCGCTCACCTCCTGGCACCATGGCCCTTGCAGTCTAGGGGTCCTGGGTCGTCAGCTGCTGAGCATGCTCTTATCTGTTTTCAGGGGGCAGTATTGTTGGGGGACACGAGCCAGGTAAGAGGCGAGGGATTAAAGCTGGCTATGGCATCTGCAACTGCTTCCCAGAAGAGAAAAAATGCTTCTGTGAGCCCGAGGACCGCCAAGGTGAGTGGGGAGTGGTGGCAGGTACCAGCTCTGGCCCTCCCCAGGTGCCAGGGAGGTGTGCAGCTATAGGTAAAGGCCCAGGAAGGGAGCAGCAAGGAGGAGGTTCTCTTCCTCCAGATCCCATTTCCCCATTGGTGCAGCCCCAGGAGAGGGGTGGAGCCTACAGAGTAACTTCTGATCTAAATTCTCAAAGTTGAAGAGGCCAAGAGCCAGGCACTGGTGGCTTACACCTGTAACCCTAGCTACTCAGGAGACTGAGTGAGATAGGAGGATCATGATTCAAAGACAGTTTGGAAGACATTTGCCAAGATGGGACTTATTGCCAAATAGCCAGCAAAATGTGGGGAATGGAGGTATGGCTCAAGTGGTAGAACTCCACCCTTGAGCAACATAAACCAAGCAAGAGCCCAAGATTATGAGTTCAAACCACATATGCACATGGAGAAACACACAGAAACACACACACACACACACACACACACACACACACACACACACACCCCACACACACACAAGAATTGCTTATGGGACAACTATGTGAAACTAAAAATTTTAAAAGATAAAGAATTGGCTAGGAAAGTGTTCTTTCCTTCAGAAAACATGTCGTTAGTCAGACTGTCCTTGTGCCAGGACCTTGCTGATCCCAGTACATCATCTGGGGACCCCATCTTTTCTGCCAGAGCACCAACAGTGTATGGGGTAGGAAGCAAAGGTGCCACACTAGGGGGTACTTTCTGGCCCATGTCCAGGGGCCCTCTCTTGGTATCTGAGTTATCCATTAGATCCTTTATTCCTCTCCTCCTACCTGCTTATGGAGACATTTCTAGATATTTGAGACAGAGGAAAGCCCTGCCCTCCTCCCCCAGCCCCACTGCCAGCCCTCTAGAAGCAGCTGATGGTACCCTGCTTTGCTGTGGGACCCCTCTGGGCTCCCCAACCTTGCTGGACTTGTTTCCATCACTAGAGGGCACTAAGCGAGCTGTGTAGGGTAGAATGCACACAGCATCTACACCCAGTAGGTGGAACGTGGTGGGCCCTCGGTGGGCGTGTGCCAGGCTCTTGAGGCTCACCACATGTTCCTGTTGCAGGCCGACTGTGTGATGAGCTGTGCCGCATAGTGATTGCCACCACAGTCCTGTTCTCCTCCATTGTCTTCATTTTGCTGTCCACCTTCTGCATCCACTGCTACCACAAGCATGCCTACAAGCCGGTCATCGCCTCTGCCGAGATGACTTTTTGCCGGCCTGCTCAGGCCTTCCCAGTCAGCTACTCCTCATCTGGTGCCCGCCGACCCTCACTGGACTCCATGGAGAACCAGGTGTCTCTGGACACCTTCAAAATCCCGGTAAGGGTCCCCCTCCACTCCCCCCCCCAAAAAAAAACCCAAGACAGGGAGAGCCATAGAAAGGAGAGTTGAGCTAGGTACTGGTGGCTTACACCTGTAATCCTAGCTATTAAGGAGGCAGAGATCTGATGATCTTGGTGTAAAGCCAGCCCAAGCAGGGAAATCTGTGACAGTCATCTCCAGCTAAGGAAGTGAAAGTGACAGAGCACCAGCCTTGAGCAAAAGAAGCTCGGGGACCATACCCAGTCCCTGAGTTCAAGCCCTAGGACTTACACAAAGAGAGGAAGTGGGGGTGGATGGTGGGCTGATAAGGTTTTTTTCCCTAGTTGGGGTATTTGTCACCACCTGGGCTACAGTATGCAGGCCTTGCCAAGGGGCCTTCAAGGCAGAGAGAAGATTGGGGAATTGGGCTGTCCAGGGTGAAAGTGGAGGAAATGATTTTAGACAGCACTTGGCAGGATAGTTGGGAGCAGAGAGCCCTAGGTTGGGGTAGCTGAGCAGTGAGGAGCCCCCCCCCCCAAACCCCTGCACATTGTTTCTCAGAGGCCATAGCCCCTGGGGCAAGAACTGAGCAGAAGAGACCTGTGTTTTGTGGTCATTCCCATAATCTCTTGGGAACAGTGGAGGCAGAGGGGTCTACAAAGGCCCGGGATGTGATGCTGTCCCAAAGGCTTGCCCTTGGCTTTGGTGTTGGCAGCTCTGGGCCAAGCAAGACCATGGGCATGGAGAGAAGTCTCATCTAGCACCCCAGCCATTTGAGGGTGTCCTCTCCACTGTGGGGCTCTGCTGCTAGAGCAGACTGCCATGGAGCTTGTCAGTCCTGGAGAGGCCTTCTGAACCTCCTTAGACATTCTCCGTTTCTCTCCTCTGCCAGATAGGCTGGGCCTTTTAGTGTCCTGCTGAAGAGGCAGGGGATAAGCAGGATGTGAGAGGAGCCTGGGGCATAGAAATAGAAAGAATAGATCTCTGAACTAGGCGAAGAAGGCTCATACCTGTCATCCTAGCTGCTCTGGAGGCTGAGATCTGAGGATCAAAATTCAAACACAGTCTGGGCAGGAAAGCTGGTGAGATTCTTGTCTCCATGCACACACACCCACCCACACACACACCACCACCACTACCACCACCACCACCACCAGTACTGGGGCTTGAACTCAAGGCCTGGGTACCATCCCTTAGCCTTTTTTTTCCCCCGCAAGACTGGGGCTCTACCACTTGAGCCACACCTCTACTTTCAACTTTTGGCTGGTTAATTGGAGATAGGAATTTCCTGGGCTTTCCTGCCTGGTATGGCTTTGAACTAGGATTCTTAGAATTCGGCTTCCACCACCAACATCAGGCTTTATTTTTTATTTTGTTAGCTTCAAGTAGTTGTGCAAAGGGGACTCAATTCAACATGTTAATTTATGAATATACTGTGTCATCATCAGCTCACCCTTCCATCTTTCTCCCCATTTCCTCTTAAATGAGAAAGCCAGCTGGGCACGGTGGCTCACACCTGTAATCCTAGTGTGTCAAGAGGCTGAGATCTGAGGATCAGGCACAAAAGGACCTGAAATTCTTACCTCCAATTAATCTCTAGAAAATGGGAAGTGGGGCTTGGCTCAAGGGTAGGGTGGTAGCCTTGAGCTGAAGAGCTCAAGAATAGTGCCCAGGCTGAGTTCAAGCCCCATGACCCACAAAAAAAAGGTGGGGGCGGGGGATAGCCAGACTGGTCTATAATCATACCTGTGGGGAAGAAGAGGTGAGAGGATTTAGAGTTGAGGGCCAGTGTGTGTGTGTGTGCGCGCGTGTGTATATGTGTGTTTGTGTGTGTTCATGTGAATGCGCACTCCAGTGCAGGGGCCTGAACTCTGAACCTAGGTTCAGTCCCTTAGCTTTTTTATTCAAGGATGATTACCACTTGAGCCATGGCTCCACTTGTGGCTTGTTGTTAGTTTTCTTGATATGAGTCTCATGGATTTTCCTACTTGGCTGGCTTTGAACCACGATCTTCAGATCTCAGCCTGCTGAGTAGCTGGGATTACACCTGTGACTTGCCTCATGGTTTGTTTGTTTATTGATTGATTATGGGGCTTGAACTCTGGGTCTAGGCACTGTCCCTCAGTTCTTTAGCTCAAAGCTAGTGCTCTACCACTTGAACCACAGTGTCACTTCCAGTTTTCTGGTGGTTCATTGGAGATAAGGCTCTCACAGATTTTTGTACCTGACTGGCTTTGAACTATGATCCTTAGATCTCAGCCTCCTGAGTAGCTAGGTTTACGGGCGTGAGCCACTGGCACCCGGCTTTGTCTCATGTTTTTAAGAGGCGCAAGTAGATGGCATTTGTGTGTGCTTGGTGAGGTTCTGAGGCCCAGTATGGTGGTATTACCATGTCCATGTTGACTTGTGTTACTGGTTCTGAGGGAGTGTGAGACAAGACTATGAGTGATCCAGGAATCTGTGTGATGGCACCACTTTGTCTAAGAGGAGGCTGTCCTCAGACCCTTGCATGTGACACAGGGTGCCCCTGACTTGGGTCATGAATCCCTAATGGACTAGCTCTGTGGATAGGGCAGCCTGGAAAGAGACATCAAGAGCAGGACCCTTGGCCACACCCAGCTTTGAGGAGACTGGGGAGTGAGAGCAGAGGGGAGAGGGAGTGCTCTTGTAGTCTTTGGCATCCAGAATTCACATACAAGGGCGACATGCAGAGCATGTAATGATGACCTGACATGTGTGGGGCCTGGCTGGAAGGGCCATGGGGGTGAATGCTAGCAAGAGCCTGAACCACAACCTGGGGAGCCAGATATGCAGGGTAGACTGAGGCAGGCATAGCCATCCACACCCTTCAAGGTGGGGCGACCCAAAGGGCTCAGTGACATCTTTCTTTGTAGGTATACTGTCAGGGAGTTGCGTGCACGTGCCTGCCCAGCCTCCTGAGTAGTTAGTATTACAGGTGTGAGCTACCATGCCTGGCCTGTGCACTAGGCAGTGGCCTGAGCAGGGGCTGGTACTGGTGAGCTGGTCATCAATCAGATGCTGGAGACTTTCTGTATACTTGTACTTGTAGCCAAGATCTTCTCAACTGTACCCATCATCCCTTTTCCCCTTTCCTCCCCACCAATACAGGAAGACCCAAAGTGGGAGTTTCCTCGGAAGAACTTAATTCTTGGGAAAACTCTGGGAGAAGGCGAGTTTGGAAAAGTGGTCAAGGCATCTGCCTTCCGCCTGAAAGGCAGAGTGGGGTACACTACAGTGGCTGTGAAGATGCTCAAAGGTACTGTCTAGTTGTGCGGGTACTTTCCAGATGTTATACGGCACCTGGGCTGGCCTGCCCTTGCCTCCACCTTAGAGCGTGCTGGTATGGGGCTGCACTGTGTCATTATATCAGTGAAGAACTCTGGACTTCTGAAACCTTAATTAATTTTTATTGTTTAGGTTTTTGTTTGTGTGTGTGTGTTTGTTTGTTTTTTTTTTCCAGTCCTGGGCCTTGAACTCGGGGCCTGAGCACTGTCCCCACACTTCTGTATCTCATGGCTACCATTTGTGTATCTCAGCACTACCATTTGAACCACAGCACCAGTTCCAACTTTTTCTGTTTATGTGATACTTAGGAATCGAACCCAGAGCTTCATGCATGCTAGGCAAGCACTCTACCACTAAGCCACATTCGCAGCCCGTGTGGAACTCAGGGCCTGGGTGTTGTCCGTGAGCATTTTGCTCAAGGCTAGCACTCTACCACTTGAGCCTCAGTACCACTTCCTCCTTTTTCTGTGTATGTGATATGGAGGAATCAAACCCAGGGTTTCATGCATGCTAGGCAAGCACTCTTACACTAAGCCACATTCGTAGCCCACTTAGATTTTCTTGTCATTTGCTTTTTTTGGAGAGGAGGTTTCTTCTGCTGGTAGCGAGGCTTGAACTCAAGGCTTGAGTGCTGGCCCTTAGTTTTTTGCACTCAAGGATGGTACCATGTAAATGATACCTCTGTTTTTTTGGTGGATAATTAGAGATGAGAGTCTCCCAGGACTTTCCAGGCTTATCTAGAACCATGATCTTCAGATCTCAGCCTCTTGAGTAGCTAGGATAACGGGCATGAACTGCCAGCAATGGAAAACTCCTGCTCACATGGAAGTTTGCTCCTGGTATGGAGCATACAAAGTCTCCCATGACTGCTCTCTGGCCCTGGGAGGATCCTGGAATAGCTGAGTGCCTCATATTTCCTAGGGACCTGAGCTGGGTGCTGGTAGGGAGGGTGTAGTCTGTTTGTTCCTTAGCTTTATAGAAGGGCCTGTGTGGAGCCAGTTGTGTGTTTGCTGTATTTCAGAGGATGCTTCCCCCAGTGAGCTGAGGGACCTGCTGTCTGAGTTCAGTCTTCTGAAGCAAGTCAACCACCCTCACGTCATCAAGCTATATGGTGCCTGCAGTCAGGATGGTAAGGTTGTTTCCAGGTGTCATCAGCTGTGCCTGGGCTCAGGGCCTCCATGCTCTCTTCTGTCCTTCTGGGTCTCCATGACTGCTCTCCTTCCTTCTGGAGGCCTGAGCTCCCGGCCCCATCCCCAAGCTGATGTGACTGTGTCCTCAGGCAGGTGAGCATGGGCTACAGAAGGAGCTTTGGCCTACAGCCCTCCCATCAGCTCGCCCTGCTCAGCTCCACGTTCAGTGTGCCATCATCCTTCTTAAGGCAAGCAGCCATGGCAGAGATTCCCAAGATGGCTTTTTCTTTTCTTCTGGATACAATTGACATTTATTGAACACCTAACAAACAACAGTCGAGCGTACATTCTGTTCGAATGTAAATAAGTCATTCATGTTTGGTAGATGACTGTATTGTGGCTTATAAATAAAACTATTGCACATTTAAAGTCCATTTAAGGTCCCCCTTCCTTCCTCCCTCCCTCCCTCCCCCCCCCCCCCTCTCTCTCTCTCTCTCTCTCTCTCTCTCTCTCTCTCTCTCTCTCTTCTTTTTCTTTCCTTCTTTTGGCAGTTATGGGGCTTGAACTCTGGCCCTCACCCTTAGCACTGTCCCTGAGCTTTTTTCCTATATATATAAAAATAAAAAAAATATATATATATTTTTATTTTTTTTGCCAGTCCTGGGTTTGAGCTCAGGGTCTGAGCACTGTTCTTGGACTTTCTCAAGGCTAGAGCTCTACCACTTGAGCCTCAGCACCACTTCCAGCTTTTTTCTATGTATGTGGTACTGAGGAATCGAACCTGGGTCTTCATGCATGCTAGGCAAGCACTCCACCACTAGGCCAATCTCCTGGCCCCTTTCCATATATTTTTATTGTAATTAATAGAAGGGTTACATTATATTCACCAGGTAGAAGGTGCATTACTTCACAAACATTGATACCCTTTCTCATGTCTTGGTCTCTATTTCCCTCCCCCTACCCTGCCCCTCATCTTGTTTTCCCCTCTTCCTTATTCAATTTCAAATAACCAAATATGTATATATATATAATATATCAGATAACAAGGTGAGATACTGTAACAATATGAAATAACCAAGAGACAGCAAAAGAGATGAGAGATAACATAGTACATTAAGGGCAACAATCATTCATTATATGGCTTTTGTTTCTATATCTTGGAGGTTCTTTCATTTAGCATGGCTTTATGTATCTAGGTTTTGTTCCCTGAGCTTTTTTTTTTTTTTGCTTAAGGCTAGTGCTTTATCACTTTGAGCCATAACTCTATTCCCACTTTTCAGGGGAGCTATGAGTCTCACAGTCTTTCCTGTCCTGACTGGCTTTGAACTGTGCTCCTCAGTTCACAGCCTTCCGAGTAAGCTAGGATTACAGATACGAACCATCAACACCTGGCTATTTAAAGGAATTTTAGCTATACAAAGTATATTCTGTACATATATGGAATTAAGCTAATGATTAGTAATCCAAAGAAAACAAAATAGTTTTTTAAGAATTCAAGGAGCAGGGCTGGGAGTTTGGCCTAGTGGTAAAGTGCTTGCCTAGCATGCACAAAGACCTAGGTTTGATTCCTTGGTACCACATACAGAGAAAAGCCAGAAGTAGTGCTGTGGCTCAAGTGGCAGAGTGCTAGCATTGAGGAAAAAGCCCAAGGACAGTGCTCAGGCCCTAAGTTCAAGCCCCCAGACTGGCCAAAAAAAAAAAAAAAAGAATTAAAGCCGCCATTTCTAAGTAATCTTCAAGTTGAATACTACTAGAAAACATTAAAATATTTTATTAAAATAGTGCTATTTTACAATTGATGTGTGTATGGAGGGGTTATAGTTTTATAAGTCAGGTAATGAGTACATTTCTTTTTTTTTTTTTTTTGCCAGTCCTGGAGACTCTACCACTAGACCAAACTCCTAGCCCATGAGTACATTTCTTTTTGGACAATGTCACCCCTTCATTCATTCTCTCCCAAGACCATCCCAAGATTTGAGGGGAAGGTATATTCTAGGCACTTCCAGAAGCACATGATACATTGTCATTGGTGACACCAATGCGTGTGTGTGTGTGTGTGTGTGTGTGTGTGTGTGCAATAATTCAAGACTGAGCTGGACCTATTAGCTCGAGTGACAGTGCCCACAGCCTCCCCTTTCCTAAAATCCCTCTGGCCCAGAGCTGGCAGGATGCCCCATGCCCTGAGCGCCTCCTTCCTGTGCCCAGGGCCTCTTCTCCTCATTGTGGAGTATGCCAAGTATGGCTCTCTGCGGAGTTTCCTGCGGGACAGTCGCACGGTGGGGCCCAGCTATGTGGGCAGTGGAGGCAGCTGGAACTCTAGTTCCCTGGACCACCCCAACAAGCAGACACTGGCCATGGACGACCTTATCTCCTTTGCTTGGCAGATCTCCAGGGGAATGCAGTACCTGGCGGAAATGAAGGTATGTGTCCCCAGAGCATGGGCTCAGCTCTGGCTGCCGTGTGGCCCTTATGGAGGGTCTCCTACAGTCTTGTCCTTTGTTCTATTTTGTTTTCCTTATAGTTTGTCCATCGGGACTTAGCAGCCAGGAACATCCTGGTGGCTGAGGGGAGGAAGATGAAGATTTCTGATTTTGGTCTATCTCGAGATGTGTACGAAGGAGATACCTATGTGAAGAGAAGCAAGGTAGCTTGTCCCCAAGATATACTAGGGTGTGTGTGGGAGCTCCTGGATGGGATGGAGAGGCTCCTGGCTTCACCCACAGCTGTCTGATACCCTAGGAACAGCTAGAAACTGAAGCAGATCGTTCATAAGCTTTTTATTGTTAATATAAAGGTGTTATACAGAGGGGTGACAGTTATTTAAGATGGATCATCAGTACCTTTCTTTTTGGACAGTGTCACTCTTTCCCTTACTCTTTCCCGGTTGTCCTCTCCTGCTCCTACCCACAAGTTGCGTGGTTCATTTCAACACAGGTGGGTGAAGCAGATTTTGAAAGCGATTTTCTGGCCATCACTTCCAATACCTACCCTACCCGTGGGTCCCCAGCTACCCCACTCAGGTTCTTTCTGCATTTGATCCTTCCTTCCCCAAGGCTTCACAGGTCCCCTCTTGACTCATTGTCCATTTCAAAGTGACACCTGATCTCAAAAACCCCACCTGAAACTATTCTACAGAAACAAGAGCCACCATTTTGCCGGGCATTGTGGCACATTCTTATAATCTTAGCTAGTCAGCAGGCTGTGGATCACAGCTCAAAGAAACCCTAGGCAGGAAAGTCTGTGAGATTTGTATGTCCAATTAACCAGCAAAAAGCTGGAAGTAGAGCTGTGGCTCAAGTAGTAGAACACTAGCCTTGAGCCCTGAGTCCCTGAGTTCAAGCCCTAGGACAGGCACATAAGAAAGGAAAGAAGAAAGAGGGGAGAAGAGAAGGAAGGAAGGAAGGAAAGAAAGAGGAAGGAAGGAATGGAAAGAGAGGGAGGGAAAAGAGAAGAGAACAGTATATACATCTTGCAGAGGTTGAGATTATTTCACCATGATCTGTAAAATCATTTGCTACAGGATTGGACAGCCTCATATGCTTTTCACTGTCTGTTTGTACCAATAGTTTTGTAGTAGGGACAAAGGATATTAATGTCCCAATGGCCCTTGACCAAAAAAAGTTTTCCCGCTCCAGTGGTCTGTAAGGGTTTAGCTGTTTGTGTTGCCACAGGTTACAAGGTTCATATTTGTTTCTTCTGAGGTTTCTGTGAGACCACAGATTTCAACACTACTGAAAGAGAAATGGAAGTGGGTATTTCCTGCTCTGGTGAGGGTATAGTACTGTGTTCTCTCTCTCTCTCTCTCTCTCTCTCTCTCTCTCTCTCTCTCTCTCTCTCTCTCTCTCTCTCTCTCTCTCTCTCTCTCTCTCTCTCTCTGTGTCGCACACATACACACACTCTGTAGGAAGCTGTAGAGGCACAAAGCATTGCCCACACCCCCCACTTAGCCCTGTACAGACTGCTACACCACAGCCAGCTTTGTTAGGAAAATGGCCACATTTTATTCTTTATAAAGGCCCTGAAGAACTCTTTGGAGAGCCAATCACCAGTGACTCATGCCTGTAAGGCATGTAAGTCTGCCTGTGCAGGAGGCTGTGATTTTTAGTGCCTAGCCTGGGCACTAAAGTCTGAGAGACTCATTTCCCCTGAACCACCAGAAAACCGGAAGTGGTGCTATGGCTCAAGTGGTAGAGCCTTGAGCTGAAGAGCTCAAGGACAATGTTCAGGCCCAGAGTTCAAGAACCATGACCCATTAAAAACAAAAAACAAACCTTTGGAGAAAGTGCAGTCAATGTTAGGCTCTGAAATACATTTTTTTTGCCAGTCTTAGGCTTTGAACTCAGGGCCTAAGCACCGTCCTTGGGCTTTCTCAAAGCTAGACCTCTACCACTTGAGTCCCAGCACCACTTTCGGCTTTTTTTTCCTATGTATGTGGTACCGAGGAATTGAACCCAGTTCTTCGTGCATGCAAGGCAAGCAAGCACTTTACCACTAGGCCAAAATCCTGGCCCCTGAAATACATTTTTTTTGTTTTAAAATACCATAAAGTTTTTTAAAATTGTAATTAATAGAGGGGTTACAGTTATATTTGCCAGATAGTAGATACATTACTTCACACACAGTGATACCCCTTATCATGTTTTTGTCCCCATTTCCCTCCCCCACCCCCTCCCCTCATCTTGTTTTTCCCCTTCCCTTTCCTATTTCAAATAAACAAATAAATGTATATATAGTATACCAGATAACAAGGTCAGCTACTATTACAATATACGAATAATCAAGGGGCAACAAAAGAGATGAGAAATAACAATCATACATTATAAACAACAATCATACATTATAAAGCTCTTGTTTGCACAACATTTTATAAGAACATTCATGATAAGAAATATCCTTTCAGTAACTGATATGATTAATACAAATGCATTCTTCATTGTCTGAAATACATTTTTTAAAACTGATACGCATCAGACTTGTCCAGGGATCCGAGTGTTGGCACGTGTCTACCGTCTCCGCTTTACTCAGATCTGAGGTAGAATGATCACTTGAGCCTAGAAATCTAGGCCTGGTATGAGCAACATAATCAGACCCCATCTCAACAACAAGAAAAGAAAGGGAAGAAAGGACACAGAGAAGGAGACACTGAAAACTGATAAATTTCCCTGTGTGGCCTTGGGCTTCCCATCACCCCACTAACATCTCAGCAAAGCCTGGAGGTTCCGGCTGGAGCTCAGCCTCTTCAAGCTCTGCTCAGCTGGTTCTGGCCTCAGGATTTGGAATTCCACACTATCTGCAGAGGCAAACTCAAGTGGGGCACTGGTGGCTCCAGTCTGTAATCCTTGCTACTCAGGAGGCTGAGATTCAAGGATTGCAGTTCAAAGCCAGCCTGAGCAGAGAAGTCCATGAGACTCTTATCTCCAGTTAACCAGCAAAAGGCAGAATGGAGCTGTGGTTCAAGTGGTAGAGTGCTAGCCTTGAACAAAAAAGCTCACAGATAGTTCCCAGGTCTCAAGTTCAAGTCCCAAGACTGGCAGATGTGCACACACATACACACGCACACACACAGGACAAAGCAGACCTTTTCTGCTCTGGTTCCAAGACTTCTTGTTAACATTAATTCCTTTCTTTCTGTACCATCTGTAGGGCCTGATTCCTATCAAATGGATGGCAATTGAGTCCCTTTTTGATCATATCTATACCACCCAAAGTGATGTGTAAGTGTGGATGTTGTTGTCTTGGGGTGGGGGTTACAAGAAGCCCCCAGTGAAGCTGGCCAGGGAACAGCGATGACCATTTCTTCCAGACTGAGCTCGAGGGGCCCTCATGGATTCATCTAATGATATTCCTGCAGCAGTTCCACAAGCCAAGGATGGGTGGGAGAGGGTGCAGAGGCCACAGCCTCCCTCTCTCCTCCCTTTCCTCTTCCACACCTCTCTCCCCATCCATGGACAGGCTCAGCCAAATCATTCCTTTGCTGGAGTCCTGGGGGCAGGTTTGGCTCCGGCAGGCTGCCCTACAATGTCTTCATTCCCACGGATGGAGCTTGGGGACTCTACCCAGATGTGGTATGAGTTGGCAGACAGATAGCTTCCAAATTGCTCCAAGGTGGGAAGGTAGGAGCCAAAACTCACTCTTCCAGGTCAGATGACAAGATGCAATCATTTCTGTTTTACACTGACTTCTAGAATGTTCAGTAATCCACAGACATGGATTTTCAGTAGCATAGGATGGGAAGACTCAATTGCTAAGCAGTTTTAAACAGAACTCTAAGCTGGATGCCAGTGGCTCATACCTGTAATCCTAACTTCTCAGGAGGCTGAGATTTGAAGATCCCACTTCAAAGTCAACCCAGGCAGGAAAGCCCACAGGACTCTAATCTCCCATTAGCGGTCATATAGCCAGAAGTGGAAGCTCTGGATCAAGTGGTAGTACACCAGTCTTGAGTGAAAAAGCTAAGAGACAGCACCTAAGCCCTGACTTCAGGCCTCAGTACATGCACAAAAATTAATAAATAGCTAAAAATAAGCAGTAGTCTGCTGAGTACAGAGAGATGATTGTAGAAGAATTGAAAATGCAAAAGAAAACTGCCAGGAGCACACTTAGGAACCCCTAAGGCCGCTGTAGCCCAGCCTCTCCTGTTGGCCTCTTTTCAGGCATGGAATCTTCTAGAGCTTTCTGTGATATACACAAACAGCCTTCTTATCTTCACAAGTGGGCTCAAGTGACCTGTGCCATTTTATGATCATTTTTTTATTGTAATTAATAGAAGGGTTACATTATATTCACCAGATAGAAGATGCATTACTTCACAAACATTGATACCCTTTCTCATGACATGGTCCCCATTTCCATCCCCCCCTCCCCACACCCTCCCACTCATCTTGATTTCCCCCCTGCCCTATCCAATTTCAAATAACCAATTAAGCACATATAAAATATATCAGAAAGCAAGGTGAAAAATTGTAACAATATGAGATAACCAAGGGACAGCAAAAGAGATGAGAGATAACATAGTACATTAAGAACAACAGTCAATCATTATATGGCTTTTGTTTCCTTATCCTGGAGGTCCTTACATTTAGTATCATACTATATGGCCTTATGTCTCTAGATTTTGTTCTATTGTCATTTATTCCCACTTCACGTGTACACTTTCACTCACAGTAAATTTTTTTCTAGACTTTTCCTTTTTTTTTTTTTTTTGCCAGTTCTGGGCCTAGGTGCAGTCCCTAAGCATTTTTACTCAAGATTAGCACTCTAGCACTTAAGCTACAGCTCCACTTCTGGCTTTTGAAATTATTATTATTGCCATTTAATTGGAGATAAGTTTCCTACACCTTCCTGCCTGATCTGGCTTTGAACCATGATCCTCAGAGCTCTGTCTCTTGAGGAGCGAGGATTACAGGTATGGCTGTTTTGAGTTTTAATGGAAGTCTTGTGGCCACAGGAAAGGTGAAAGAATTGCTGAGGACCCCTTAAGCCCCATCACCATTCCCAGGATGACGGCGTTGAAGCAGCTGTCTCACTGGGTCTCACTGAGGAGACCTCTGAGCCAGAGGGTGAGAGAGGGTCATTCGCATCTCTGCTTCTCCCTGCAGGTGGTCTTTTGGGATTCTGCTGTGGGAAATTGTGACCCTGGGGGGAAACCCCTATCCTGGGATTCCCCATGAGCGGCTCTTCACCTTTCTCAAGACTGGCCACCGAATGGAAAGGCCAGACAACTGCAACGAGGAAATGTGAGAAGGGGTTGAATTACCCAGATGTCTCCATCCCTGAGATCCCAGGCTAGGGCCACTGGGGGCAGGTGGGGGTGGGGGAGCAGAAGGCCACAGTTATAACAGAATCCTCCCTCAGCTATGAGGCAGATGCTGGGGACTTGAGTGGCATAGGGAAGTGTGGGTGGGGTGGAGTTCTTCTGAGAACAGATGGGCACAGGAATCCAGTTGATATGAATGGAAGGCCTTGGGGAGGACCTACGTTGGGGAACACTCAAGTGGAGGTGCCAGGGGCAGGCAGAGCAGTGTAGACTTCAGCTCAACAGCCTAGTAACTCCGGTTGCTGGAATCTGAAGGATCGCTATTTGAAGCCAGACAGGACAGAAAAGTCCTTGAGATTTGTGTCTCCACAATAGGTAGCAAAAAGGCAAGCTGGAGCATTGAGGTCTGGCTCAAGTGGTAGAATGCTAGCTGAGTGAGCAAGTAGACCAAGCCTGAGGTCTTCAGTTCAAATAGCAGTATCAATACCAAAACAAAAATGTTATTAAAAAAGGAAAACAAAACCCAACATAGGCTCATACCTATAATCTTAGCTACCCAGTAGGAGGCTGAGCTCTGAGGATCACGGTTCAAAGCCGCCTTGAAAGGAACATCCATAAGACTTTTATATCCAGTAAACCAGCAATAAACTGGAAATGGAGGTATGGTTCAAGTAGTAGAGCACCAGCCTTGAATGCAAAAGCTAAGGGACAGTAGCCCGGCCTTGTGGTCAAGTTCTAGTACCAGCACCAAAAAAAGAAAGAGGAGGAGGAGCACTAAGGTCTGGAGCTGAGGCCATGCTCATTCCTAGCAAGTCAGTCTTGGATGGTTAGCGATACACTCACAGCATTGGGGCTGGCATTGGAGCAGGGGTTCACTACGCTGGGGAGAGTGCCGGAGGCCTGGCCCTGCCGGCTCATCACGGCAACTATGCTCTTCCTTGCAGGTATTCCCTGATGCTGCAGTGCTGGAAGCAGGAACCAGACAAGAGGCCAGTCTTTGCCGACATCAGCAAAGACCTGGAGAAGATGATGGTGAAGAGCAGAGTAAGTCACAGAGCGGCTGCCCAGAGGCTTTCAGCCCTGATGTCCCAGTGTGGGGAGCAGGGAGGCTGGCTACAAGGAGAGGTGCATGTGTCCTTCTCAGAGAAGGCCTTGAACAGTCTCTTTGGACTTCTTTGCAATGCAAGAAGAGAACAACCAACAATAAAAACCCATCAATTCCTAGTTTGAATCTGTCACCCAAGGGGAGAGGAATTCCAAGCCCCAAAGGGATCACTTGCACTACTGGAATGTTAGAATGTTGCATAATGGGTGTCCTGAATATATGTGTCCTGTGGGAAGTGAACGGGGGAACTGAGGTGCCCAGTAGCATTCAGCCCTTCGAAATATCCTCTTGCTGTCACCAAACTTGTCTGAGTATCTGTCAGCCCATACACTTCCAACTTACAAACCTGTAAGTAGCCAGGCAACAGTAGCTCACACCTGTAAATTTAGCTATTTTATGAGGTTCAAAGCTAACCCAGGAAGAAGAGCCTGTGAAACTCTTAACTCCAATTAACCACCAAAATGTTGGGAATTGGGCTGTGGCTCAAGTGCTAGAGTGCCAGGCTTGAGAGAAAAAGCTCAGGGACAGTGCTCAGTCCTGGAGTTTAAGCCCTAGTACTGGTACAAAAATAAACTAACAAACAGGCCTTGGGGCTCTAGACATGGCTGGGTGTGGCAGGCCTCAATGTCAGCATGCTGGGAGAGGGGCTTTGGTCTTGCTTAAAGGCCAAGAGCAGGTTGAAGAGCTGATGTCTTGAAGCTCAGAATGACTTCAAAAGGGAGCTTATAGCCCACGCCTGTGTCCCAGCTACTCAGGAGGCTGAGATCTGAGAATGGCTGTTTACAGCCAGCCTGTGAGATTGATTGATTTTGCTGGTCCTGGGGCTTGAACCCAGAGTCTGGGCACTGTCTTTGAGCTTTCTCAAGGCTAGTACTCTACCACTTGAGCCACAGCACCACTTCCAGCTTTTTCTGTATATGTGGTACCTAGGAATTGAACCTAGGGTTTCATGCATGCTAGGTAAGCATTCTCCCACTAGGCCACACTCCAAAGCTAGTCTGTGAGACTTTTATCTTCAAGTAACCACCACCTGCAACTGCAAGTGGAGCTGTAGCTCAAATGGTAGAGCACAAAAGCCTTGGGCACAAAAGCTTAGGAACTGTACCCAGGCCCTGAGTTCAAGCCCTCAAGACACACACACACACACACACAAACTGCACCCAGGTCCTGAGTTCAAGCCCTCAAGACACACACACACACACACACACACACACACACACACACACACACACACACACACACACACACACGAATAGTGGTAAAGTGCTTGCCTACCATGCAAAAAGCCCTGGGTTCAATTCCTCAGTACCACATACACAGAAGAAGCTGGAAGTGGTGCTGTGGCTCAAGTGGTAGAGCTCTAGCCTCGAGAAAGCTCAAGGGCAGTGTCCAGGTCCTGAGTTCAAGCCCCAGGACTGGCAAAAATATAATAATAGTAATAATAATAATAATAATAATAATAATAATAATAGCAGCCAAGGGCCATGGGAAGCAGCCATCTTTTCCTCTCTTACAGCATTACTTGAACCTGACTGTGTCAAAGCCATCTGACTCTCTGCTTTATGACAATGGCCTGTCAGAAGAGAAGATCCCCTTGGTGGATTGCAACCAGGTGCCCCTACCGCGTACCCTCCCTCCACGTGGATTGAAAACAAACTGGTAGAATTTACCAGATTCTAGCAGCTAGCATTTCCTCTGCTCTCCTGTCCATAATGCTTTTTCATTTTTATTTTTTATTTTATTAAGAATGTCTCTGAAGGGTCCTTTCTGGACAGGCTCCCCCCATTGCCAGGGGAGTCTTGTCACTCTAGATGGGACCTTTGAGGGATTTGGTTCTCTGCATCTATAACCTGAGGTGAAAAGGTTTCAGAATGGCTTCCATCTTGACTTACACCTTTAAGACCCTTCTTAGTACATCAAAATGGGCTCTCAAATTTTCTGTGAGATCTTTGAGCTGTTCTTCACCATTACAAGCTGCCCCAGCTGTCCAAACCAATCAAAGAAGACCTTGGCTAAACCCAACGTGAGAAATATTGTGGTGGTGGAGGGTGTCCGCATACCGATTTTGCTGTCAGGCACTTCATATAAAGACCTGATGCCACATGATTGGGATTGTTGCATCAGACCAATGTTCCAAAGGACATTGTGGATTATATTATCTTTGGCACAGTTATTCACGGTTATTCAGGAAGTGAAAACAAGCAATGTGGATAGAGAGGCTGCCCTCGGAGCTGGCTTCTCTGACAAGACCTCTGCTCACACTGTTTCCATGGCTTGCATTCCATGGCTTCCAGCCAAGCCATGACCACAGCTGTTGGCCTGATTGCATCTGGCCAGTGTTATGTGGTTGTGGCTGGTGGTGTTGAATTAATGTCCAATGTCCCTATACGTCATTCAAGGAAAATGAGGAAAATGATGCTCGATCTCAATAAAGCCAAGACAATGGGTCAGCGACTGTCTTTACTCTCTAAGTTCAGGTTGAATTTTCTGGCACCTGAGCTCCCTGCAGTGGCTGAGTTCTCAACCAGTGAGACCATGGGCCACTTTGCAGACTGACTAGCGCTACCTCTGGTGTTTCTTGAATGGAACAGGATGAGTACGCATTGTGCTCTCATAGTCTGGCCAAGAAGGCTCAAGATGAAGGATACCTTTCTGATGTTGTACCCTTCAAAGTACCAGGAAAGGACACGGTTACCAAAGATAATGGCATTCGTCCTTCCTCACTGGAACCGATGGCCAAACTGAAACCTGTATTCATCAAGCCCCAGATCCAAAAGATCCTTACTTGGACCAACATATGCTACTTCAAAAGTTCTAGAAAAGGCAAGATTAACCATGAATGATATCGATGCATTTGAATTTCATGAAGCCTTCTCAGGTCAGATTTTGGTGAATTTTAAAGCCATGGATTCTGACTGGTTTGCGCAAAAGTACTTGGGTAGGAAAACCAAGGTTGGCTTGCTTCCTATGGAGAAGTTTAATATCTGGGGAGGATCGTTGTCTCTGGGTCATCCATTTGGAGCCACTGGCTGCCGGTTGGTCATGGCAGCCGCCAACAGGTTACAGAAGAATGGAGGCTAGTACGGCTTAGTGGCTGCCTGTGGAGCTGGAGAGCAGAGCCATGCTGATAGTAGAAGCATATCCGAAGTGATTGATTTAGAAGAGAAGACCTGGTTTCTGTCTGTGCAGCACTTATACTGGGCAATGCCATTTCAATGCATTCCTAGCTCCTCATAGGAAAATGATATTTGTGGCCTTCTGTTAAATACTTTGCAATTAAGACTTGCCAGTGTTCTGAGCTTTTCAGTAATCACAGCTTACTGTTTTTTCAGGGATTTCTAAGTAACCAGAATATCACACAGATATGTTAAACAGCTGCTTCTAATATCTTGTCATTGGGCACTAAATGAGTGGTTGCAGTTCAGAAAAGAGGCAGCTGAGATTTGGAACCATCTTTGTAACATTTGCAAATTGTATACTTGTTCCTATCTGTGTCCTAAAGATAATTATATTCTTTGCAATACAAACCAATGTGCCTATATTAATTATGGAAAAATAACTCGTAATCCCCTAAACATCACTGAAAACTTTCAGTGTTTAGATACAAAAATACTATATGGGCAACCTTAATAAAGCAGAGAAATATTGGAGAAAAAAAAAAGAACGTCTCTGAAGTGGAAGAAATCAAAACACCCAATCTTTTCTTTGTTAAATGTCTGACTTCGCATCCAGTTTTGACATTCAGGCATTTTTAAAAATTTATTTATTCCATGTCCAGAATAAGGGCGATTTTGACACACTGGCCAGGACCCAGCCAGGACCCACTCATTATTCACGTATGAGCATTTGTCCTTGTTGGAACTCAGTGGCTCCCTCTAAAGGCAGATATCTTATTTGTGTTAAATACATCCATATGTTTAATGATGATTTGCAATCCTGAAAATTCACAGTAGAATAACCACATCCTTGAGAGGCTGAGTTTTACTTTTTGTTATTGCAAATGCTCAAAACAGCTCAGCTGACTTCCATGGCTCTCCCCTCCCAGAGCCAGGGCAGGGGGCTGTGGTGCTGCTCACCCTCCACAGAAAATGCCTTTTTGTCCACACTGGGAGGAGCAGAAGCCAAGAGAGAAAGAACCATCAATCCAAGGGCAGAAATTGAAATCAAGACTATCAGATGCTGCCACGCACCTGTGGCTCACGTCTATAATCTTTGCTACTCAGGAGACTGGGATCTGAGGATCATGGTTTGAAGCCAGCCAAGAAAGGAAAGTCTATAAGACTGTGAGCTCCAATGAAACAGCAAAAAGCCAGAAGTGGAGCTGTCATTTAAGTGGTAGAACACCAACCATGAAAGACAACGGTAAGGGATAGCACCTAGGTACTGAGTTTAAACTAGTACTGGCACAAAAAAAATAAAACCAAAAAAGAGAAAGATGGAGGCTACCTAAAGCGATGGAGACCCCTTTCCACATCAGATCAGGCAACGGAGAAGCTTTGGCACTGAGATCTCTCCCCGGGCTCTCTGCTAGCACCACTGTCTCCTGCTCTTTCCTGGGGAAAGAAATAAGCTGTTAAAACTGCTGAATTTTAAATGATTTTAGTCTTGTCTTAAAATTTAACACCTCCTTTTTATTCCTGCTTCCTGCTTGCAGCCATGACTAGACTGATGGAAATGTGGGGTCCAGGTGGAGAGACTGGGTAGTCAGGGGAGGGGGTGGATCTAGCATGGATTTATGGTTGGACAGGGGGCAGGGGAAACTTTCCTAGAAGGCACCTATGAAGGCGCAATACTTGATTGAAATGCAATAACAGCAGACAGGTTGGGCGCTGGCGGCTCCCACGTGTTATCCCAGCTACTGAGGAGGCAGAGATCTGAGGATCATGGTTTGAAGCCAGCCTGGGCAGGAAAATGGTGAGACTCTAAACTTTAAATAGCCAGCAAAAAGCTGAAAGTAGATATGTGGCTCAAGTGGTAGAGTACCAGCCTTGAGTGGAAAAACCAAGCAAGGGTGTAAGGCCCTGAATTCAAGCCTCAGTCCTTGCACATACACACACACACACACACACACACACACACACACACACACACACACACTGGAATGGAAAAGTAGATGTTCCCTCCACCCCAGAGCAAAACCTATTGATGCTTTATATTCAAAGAGAAAAAATATCTTTCATAAATCCTCTTCAGGAGGAACGTGGGTGGAAAATTGGGGACCAAAGCAAGGCAGGTCTCCAGCAGGTGAGAAGGGCCCCCCCACCTCCCTCTTGCTGTGAAATGACCTCGCTGAACTTTGGTTTGCTAGTCCTCTCTCCTGGGTCTCTGGGTCACATGGACCGTAACTGAGAATGACATTCCTCCAAGGACTCGCATTCTCGACTTCAGTGGCTGGTGGCTGCTGCAGCCTTCCTCTTGACTGAGTTTGAACTCAGGGACTTCAACTTGCTGAGCAGATCCCAAGGTCTCTTGGCTTCAGTTATTTTTCAAGTGTTTCTGGATAAGCCCCATGGACTGTGGTTCTATTTCTACAGGGATGATGGGAGCACACTATACTACCAAATCTAGCTGTTCACTTTTTGTCTGGACTGGCTTTGAACTGTGATCCTCTGATGTCCACTTCCTGAGTAGCTGGAATTCTAGATGTGAAACACCACACCCGGCCCTAGAGCCTCTTTGGAAAGTTTATGTGGCCAGATTGTTAATCGTTCTTCATGTTGCTTCTGGAAAATTAGACTAGTCAAAATATTTTGCCCACTCCATATTTTGTGTGTGTCACCTTTGCTTGTCACCTCAGTTCAGATTTCTGGCTCCCTCTTTCCATGCTCCAGCCTCTCATCTTCACACATGGCTTTTTCAGTTTGATTTTCTGTTTTGATTTCTACGCTTCCTTAAAGCCCACTCTGCAGCTGTAGGTCTCTGGGGCATTATGTTGTTTGTAGTAGGTATTTAATAAATACTGTTGATGGGAGAATGGAGGTTATTTATTTGTCTAAATGTGCTAAGACCTCAGAGCTGCTTTTCAAATGCTGGTGTGTTTGTTACAAGTTGTGTTCCTGCTTCTGCCAGGCATGAGACATTTGACCCTGAGCCCTAAACCTTTTCCTGCAATTGTGGACTAGTTGCTAGAGAATGAGTTCATGCGAAATTTCTATGCTCCATGTCAGAAGATCTCAGCTCTGTCCATCCAGAACACATCCTAGCTAGTATTTTGAGAGGAGTTAATTTGGACTTTCCCTCCCCACCCCCTCTCTCTCTGCGCTGCTGTCTCAGAGCTTTTATGTTCAAGGAGAGTTCTCTATCACTTTGAGCCACAGCTCCACTTCCAGATTTTTGGAAGTTAGTTGGAGAGAAGGGTCTCATAGATTTTCATGCCCTGGCTGAGTTTGAACAATAATCCTCAGATCTCAGCCTCATTAGTAGCCAGAATTACAGATGTAAGCCATTGGCACACAGTTTACATTTCTCCATCGTGGTGACCCCATCCTCCTGGATGCTTGTTCTGCAGCCTTATATGTCCAGCCTGTGGCAGCCCAGTAGCTAAGCAATGGGTGACATGTGCTGGCATTGGGATACACAGATTCCTTCATAATCCACCAATTTCATACCTGGCTCTTACTCTGAAGGGAAATAAGTAACTCTACCAAAACCAAGCTCTGCAGGCTTGGACTACAAAACTTCAGGGCACATGAGAAGGCTGAGAGCCCGGCCAGCACACTGGGGCCTCTGCCTGGGATTGGACTTCTTCAGGTCAAAGCATGGGGAGGAAGAGTATTGCCCAGCTCCTGCAGGCCAAGCTGCCAGCCCTCCAACCACTGCACTGTGGTGAACTTCACTTTTCATCTCATTTAGGTGAGGTTTATGGACTCACTGCTCTCTGAAATGCGCTATCTCCAGAGCTAGATGTTGGGCAGATAAACTAGACAGTTTTAAGCCAATGCATCTAAATCCATGCAGAAATCAACTGGAGGGCTTTTATACATTACAGTGTCTGTGAGGTCAGTTAAATCAGAAAGGACTTCTGGCTGGACAGGATATCAGTATTTTTTTTCTTTTTGATGTCTATCCTGTGGCTTGAACTGAGGAATTGAATGCACTCATTGGACTTTTTCTGCTTATGGCTGGTGCTATACCATTTGAACCATGCCTCCAGTTTAGATTTTTGCCAGTTACTTAGAGATAAGAGTCTCATGAACTTTCCTACCCAGGTTGGATTAAACTGTGATGCTCAGAGCTCAACCTCCAAAGAAGCTAAGATTATAGGTATGACTACCACCATCAATCTGAGATAACAGTACTTTTATTAATAACAATATATTTAAAGCTCTCTAAGTGATTCCTAGAAAGAGAAACAAAGTAGGACTATGGCTGACATGAAAATGTAACACCAGGGCTTTTCTTTTTATTCAAATTTCTATTCTATTCTAACTCTCGCATTCTAGAAATCTGAAGAGAAGTTAATGTAAAATTCAGATGTTCCCTCTATGCCAGGGCAGAATTCACTGATGTATTATATACAAATGGAAAGCCTGGAAAGCATTCTTCACGAGAATTTTCTGGCAGGCTGCCGGGACACACCTGTAATCCTGACTACTCAAGATGCTGAGATCAAAGGATGCAGTTCAAAGTCAGCCTGAAAGAAAAGTTCATCTGCCAAACTCTTATCCCCAACTAACTACCAATAATAGAATAAAATGTAACACGTAAAGCTGAGGCTCAAGTGGTAGAGCATTAGCCTTGAGCACAAAGCTAAGGGACAATTCCCAGACCTGGGAAATCTTGAGAGCATGATGCTAAAGGGAACAAGCCAGAGTAGAGCAGATACCATATGTTGCCATGTACATGTGCTGTCTAACCAAACCAATAGGATTTTCCACTCCTAGAAAAACAGAATGGCATTCATACCATTTTGTTAAGTTTCAGCTCTGATCAATACACTGAACATGCCCATGTCCCTTGCACCACCTAAGCTCAGTACCAGCCATTTGCTCTCTGTCCCACAATCCCATACAGGGCTGTGCCCCGGCCTGCGGGGTAGTCAACTAGAGCCCAAGGAGGAGCAGACCTGAATGAGAGACAAACCAGACAGAGAAAGGAGACCAAGAGAGTATTCTGATCAAGGTCTCAAACTTTATTTTCGCACGGCTGCTTATATATCTCAGGAAAGGTAGTTGACCTAGGACAGGTTACTAAGCAACGCTATTTGCTCCTACTCTCCAGGAATGCACCAAGGATGAGAGTTAAAGATTATTCTACAAGGTAGGATATTAGTCAAGCTTATCTTACATGGATGAGGTTTTGCAACCACTAGATGTTCTTATCAGTTAGATAAACACCAGGTTGTCTTATCAGTTAGATTCCACTATATGGCAGCTTAGCTTGTCTCCTGACAGGGCTGTGCAATGGGCCCAGAATTGCAAGGTCTCTGAGACATTTCCCTGGATGATGGGGTCAGGAATTTACTTCCTTTCACTCCACACTGGTCTGGGGGTGCTGAGTAGCTTTACCTGTCTGGGTGACAGGGTCCCGTTAGTCACTGGGACCATTTGAAGGGATTGATACAGAAGAGGAATACTGGCCACAGAGTGAGAGGGTCTCATCCAATCAGTTGAAGACCCACCTGGAACAAGAAGTCTGACTACCTCACAAATGAGGAAGAAGGAACCCCCACTGCGACACTGCTTAAGTTTCAGTGTTGGCTGTTCTGTTCTGTTTTGTTTTCCTTTAAATTTGGATGGAGCCATCTGCAGTTTGGGCTGCTGAGTCTGCCAGGCTTCAGATTGGCCTTCAGCTCTCCTGCTTTTGGGCATGTGGGACTAACTATCCCTGCTTTTCCCTCTTCACATCTCCCTCCCATCACTCCCCCCACCTCCCTCCTCATCCCCATCCCAGCTCCCTTTCTTCTTTCTACTAGTTCCATTCCTCTGAGAAGTCATAACTCTGTGGCCTGTTTCTGCACTGATCCACTGAGTGGTGGGCCATCTCAGCATTGGTGTGCCAGCCCTGGTGAGCATCTCCATCAGGTCGTGTCACACCCATGGCATGCCACTCCCAGGCCAAAGCCCAGAGTCTGAAGGCTGAGTCCTGGCCTTGTTACTAGCTTGTGGAAAATTTGAAAAAAAAAAAAGACAAAAAGGAAGGAAGTGAGGGGGGGGAGGGAGGAGAACTGGGTGATGATGGCTCACCTGTAATCCTAGCTACTTAGCAGGCTGAAATCTGAGGATCATGCTTCAAAAACAACAGCCCAGGCAGGGCTGTTAACAGGGAAAAAAAAGTGGGAAGTAGAACTGTGACCCAATTAACAGGAAAAAAAAGTGGGAAGTAGAACTGTGACTCAATTAACAGGAAAAAAAAGTGGGAAGTAGAACTGTGACTCAATTAACAGGAAAAAAAAGTGGGAAGTAGAACTGTGACCCAATTAACAGGAAAAAAAAGTGGGAAGTAGAACTGTGACCCAATTAACAGGAAAAAAAAGTGGGAAGTAGAACTGTGACTCAATTAGTAGAGTGCTAGCCTGGGAGTAAAAGAAGGTCAGGGACAGTGTCCAGGCCCTGAGTTCAAGTCTCAGGACCGGCGCACAAATACAAAACAAACAACAGCAAAGTGTTTTTTGGTGTGATAAGTGATATCCTCCCTCACCAGCATAGGTGATGATGCTATGTTGTTTTTCTCATTTCAGCCTCTCTGCCAGAGACAGAGCATTCTCATTTTAGGTTTCCCTGTTTGGACATTACTGGGGCTTGAACTCTGGGTCTTATGCTTGCTAGGCAGCTGTGCTATTTCACAGAATCACACTTCAGCCTTGTTGTTTTGCTGGGCATTTTAAAGACAATTTCTGTTTCTTCTCCAGCTATGGGTATGATTCGCCTGTTAGATTCTTGACAGGACAGCAGGAACACACGGTCTCTCCCAGTACCTCATTGACAGTGGGTTTCAAGAATATTTCTGATCTGAGCTGGCCTCAAATCTTCAGCCTCCGGAACTTAGTTTCCCAAGTAGCTAGGATTACAGGCATAAGCCACCGGCTCCTGGTGTTGATTTTAGCTTGTATAAGCATTTCTTCAAATGGACTATGGATGACGAGTATTTTATCATGGGCTTATTTGCTGCTTACATATCTATCTTTGGTGAAATGGAGAATCATGGTTTTGATTCCTTTCCTAATTTGATTTTATTCTTGGCTGTTAAGTTTCATGAGTTCTTTCCATCTTCTAGACCCCAGTGTTTTGGCTGATGTGTGGCTCTCAGATACTCTCTGTGACTTGCTGTTTGTCTTTCTGCAGCCATGGGGTGGGGAGGGCAAGAGGAGGCGATAGGGGAGACAGGCCAGGGCTGGTTCTCAGCAGCAGCAGCAGCAGCAGCAGCAGCAGCAGCAGCAGCAGCAGCAGCAGCAGGACCTCACCCTCTCAGCGGGAAATGTGGCTCCCCCTTGAACTTGCCTCTGCTTCAGAACACCTGCTGTGTGGCTGTCTGCATGGACCCAATGCCTCTGCTTCCTAAGACATGGCTCAGGACCAGGCCTTGGTGTCTGATTAGCACTGATGAGAGTTGATGGGTTGATGGGTGTTGATTGGTATTGATCAGGGTTGATCTGTGTTGGAGTTGATCAGAATTGATTGTGGAACCACACAAAAGGTGGCTCAGAGTGCGATCAGCTCCAGAGAGATGACTTGGCCAAGGCCATGGAACTCAGCTGGAGCCAATGTTTCCTCCTGGCTGCCAAGGCAAGGCAGAGATGGCTTTTCATGGAACAGTGGCCCAGCTGTCACAGGCCCCGCTAGGACTGAGCCTGACCCAGGCCTCAAGGGTTTTTGTTTTTATATTTTTGGTGGTTACTTAGAGATAGAGGGCTCATGGACTTACCTGCCTAGGCTGGCTTTGAACTGCATTCCTTGTTAGGATTATAAACACTTCTCATGATTTTTAAATGTCTATTTTAAAGGCAAAGCAAGTCTTTTGAATCAAATTCACTGGACTGGAGGAGGTTCTGGGCTTTCCTGCCCTCTCCTGGCCTACTCTGAATTCCATTCCCACTCAGCTGTGGAGCTCCAGCCCTGTGGCCCCCAGTCCCTATGGTGCAGATGCCAGGTTCAGACTCAAACCCCTCCATTGTTTTGTTTTCCCCTATGGACATGTTGCACAGCCAGGCCTTTCTTAGAACAGGAACCCTATCACACTTGGTCTTGTTTCCGGGGGTGAAGAATACCAGGGGAGACTCTCCATCTCCATGACCAGCATGAAGCTGGATCATTAAGCAGAGCAGGTTAGCCATTAACAGTAGGTCTTACTGAGAAGTAGATTCTGTAAGGCTTCTCCTGAGGGTCTGTCACCCCAGGAGGTGCCACAGCAGAGTAGTGTGCCTGTGACAACTGCCAATCCCTACGAGACAGTTTTGCTGGCATTATTGTTCAGTGGGGCTGAGAGAGAAAAAGGAAAGCATGTAATAAGCAGTCTGTTATGATGCATGTTAAATGGCAGAAGGAAGGAAAATAAAGCATCAGCTTACAAAAGGGTCTTGATAAAGGTTAGACTTGGATATGTGAGGTGACCCAGGGATGGTGAGTACCCAGTCTGTCCCTGTCCTAGAGATTGGTTAGAGTCACAGGACATGAGAAAGGCAACTGAGAGGAAGATCCTCAGACCCCCAGCACAGGAACACTCCTAAACAGGTGTACCCTTGGGCCTAAGGTCTTGGCAGATGGAGGGTCTTTAGAAAACACACCTGTGTGCCTCGCCCATCTGGATTACAATGGCTGTGAGGAATGTAGGTGAAGGGATGTCTGTCCAAGCTTTATAGGTAAAAAGCCTAAAATGCTACTTGTACCTCTTATTGAGCCTACAGAGCCCCAGTGTCATGTTCTGCTCAGATCCTATCTCATGGTGCTAAAATGAAGCCTCCCAGTTAGAATATTAAAACTCTCAAATAAATGGTACCAGGTACCAATGGCTCTTGACTATAATCCTAGTGACTCAGCAGGCCGAGATCTGAGCTCATAGTTTGAATGCAGCCCATACAGGAAAGTTAATGAGACTCTTCTATTCGATTAACCAGCAAAAAGCTAGAAGTAGAATTTTGTATTAAGTGGTAGAATGCCAGGCTTGATAACAAAAAGCTACGGGATGACACTCAGGCCTTGAGTTTAAGCCTCAGTACTGACACAAAAAAGAAAATGGAGACTCAAATTCTTATTCAGGCTGGGAGCTGATCAGGACGAGGAGTGTTAGAAACAGCCTTGTTAGCCAAAGGAATTATTTGATTTCCAGTTCAAAAGAAGGCAGAGAAAGGGCTGGAGGCTAGTGCCTCACACCTGTAATCCTAGCTTCTCAGGAGGCTGCGATCAGAGGATCTGGTTTCCTGCCAACCCTGGGCAGAAAAGACTGTGAGATGCATATTTTCAGTAAACCACCCAAAGTCCAAAAATGGACTTGTGTTTCAAGTGGCAGAATGCCAGTCTTGAGCAATAAAACCAAAGCACAAGGCCCCAAGTTCAAGCACCAGTATTATCAAGAAAAAGAAAGAGGAGGATGAGGGGAAAACAGGGACAGAGACAGAGGAAATGAACAGTTCACCTCTAGGATGCAATTTCAGAGCAAATACCCAGATTCTTTTGCACATGGCTTTGGTGCATCTCAGGGTCCTGCTCCTTGGTCTGTTAATGGACAGTCCTGGAGGGCACCTTTCTCTTGAACCTGAAGAAGCCTCCACAGCTCCAGAGGTGATTCACACAGGATAAGCTGGATGGTCTAAGACAAGTTAAGCCTCTACATAGGCTGTGCACAGCTCTCCATCAGTTGACAGCAGTCGATCCTCCTTTTCTTCTGTGGGAATGGAGTGCTCAGGATTCCAATCCCTCTTAGACTCTCTCCACACTTTAGTGGCGGGGGGGGGGGGGAGGTCCCCTTCTGGTGGAATTGATTTATTCTCTTGTAGATAAGCTTAAACCTTGAACTCAATTATCCATGTATTCACAGTGGTCATAATTGGGCATCTTCTGGAAAGACTGACAGAAGGACTTTGATCTCAATTATGTAGTATATATGCAAATACCAGCTCTTCCTAGCTCAGCCCAGCACCCTGCATCCCCAGCCAGGACCCACAGCCCTGGGCTTTGGCCAGCAAAGCCACTAGGTGGCCTTGTAACATGGAGGGTAGCGTGTAACATGAAGGGCTAGTCACCAGACAGACATGGGATTTTGGTGTTTATTTTGGTGCTTGAGTTTCAATTAAAACTCAATGCATTGTCCCCTCCTTTCAGTCATTTGTTTAATTAGGAGATTAGGGGCCATTCATCATAAAGCCTTTATTGTACTCATATTCCTTTCTGGGAAGGTTGAGAAAAGTTAATTTGGGATTTTTTTCCAGAAGTGTTTTGACCCAGCTTCCCTGCTCTCTACCATTCCAAATGCACTCACAGTGAGAGGTATATATCACTTTATAAATAAGTGCTACCCCTAAGAACTGCCAGTCAAGTTCCCAGTGAAGGAATAATGAGAGCTGGTGAAATAGGCCTGGCTGCTTTACCAGTGTACCCCAGACTTAAGGAGACAGTCAATGGGTCACTATTGACCCATGCAGGGCTCCTGCAGGTGACAAAGACATTTGTCAGCCAGGCGCTGGTGGCTCATGCTACTCAGGAGGTTGAGATCTGAGGATCATGGTTCAAGGCCAGCCAGGGCAAGAAAAGTTCAATTAACCATCAAAATGCTGGCAGTGGATCTGTAGCTCAGTTGGTAGAAGGCCAGCTATGAGAGAAAACGCTAAGGAACAGTGCCCAGGCCTTGAGTTCAAGCTCCAATACTGGCCTGCACACACACACACACACACACACACACACACACACACACACACACACACACGAGAACAGTGTAAGAATACAAGTCCAGAGCTGAACAAAGCAAAGTTGTACTTGTGTGAGAATTAACAAGAGAAAATTTATGTCTGATGGCAGAGGAGCCGGCAGGCTCTGCAGGGAGGGGAGCTAAAGGTACTGCTGGAACAGTGGGAGAGGTGACAGGCAGGCTCTGCCAGTCAAGGCCGCCAGCCCCTTCTCTGTGGCTCAGAGAGAAGCACACATGTTCCCGGCCCTAGGAGGCCAGTCTGTGCACACTCCATCCCCACCTGCATCTGTGCTTATTTGCAGATTTGTGTGTGTGGAAGCAACATTCTCTTGACGTTGTCTCCACTTTCAAGCAAAAACAACACAAAAATGGTGTCTTGGACCTCTTATCAGGGAAATGCAAGAGATCTGCCCATCTCCCCATTAGCATCGAGCCCAGTTCCCCATCTGGCCTGGAGTCTACCTGAGAGCAGCTCCGAAGGCCATGCCCACTAAGCCACACCGCAAGACCATGCCCCAAGACCAGTTCACGGGAAGGAAGGACTCTTGCAGTTGCAGCTCCAAGACAGAATTGAGCAAGGTCTCAACATCCATGTGGAAGACATCAATATTTGTTTCATGCACATGAAACATAAAAGTATTTTCATAGACAACTGAATGATACAAGAGAGGAAAAACAGAATTTTCCTCTTATTTTCTGCAATCTGTTTCCTTCCTAAGTCTATTGAAAAGTGTTTTGTATGTTTGTCTGTTTGTGCCGATCCTAAGGCTTGAAAACCCTATGACTCTATAAACATAATGTTTTATTTCATAAGTTAATATGTTTCTATGACATACAAACCCTTAGCCTAATTGTGATTAAGTCCTAAATACTAAGTCCCAGTGATTCCCTCCTTGAACACTTGTATGATGTAAAAATCAACATTAATAAATTCTTTAAAAAAACCAAAAAACAAAAAACGATTTACACCAGGTATCTGCAATCCCAACTGATCAAGTGGCTGACATGTGAGGATGGCAGTTTGAAGCCAATCAGGACAGGAAAGTCCATGAGACTCTTTCTCCAATTAATCACCAAAATGGCGTAAGTGGAGCTATGACTTGAATTGTTAAGTGAAACAAATGAAACAAAACAAGCAAGAACATAAACCACTGGATTCATATCCCAGTACTGTCACTGATAAAAAAAAAGAGGGAGGAGAAACAAGGAGAGGTAGAAGAGAGGAGGAGAGGAAGAGAAGGAGGAAGAGGAGAAAGGCTTAATATCCCTTCTTTTAGCAACGACCTTGGAAAGCACAGTTCACATTTAATAGCCTTATTGTGGTCATTTAACATCTCTGCCATAGCTACAGGGACATTCTTCCCTGCTTGGGTTGTTTTCACACACACACACACACACACACACACACACACACACACACACACACACACACACACACACACACCAGCTCCCTGGAAAGGGAAATGGGAAAGAATTGGAGCCAGCTGTGCTGGTGTGCCACTGGACAGACATGCTACAGACACTTGCTTGTCTCCATACACCCCATTACACAGCTGCCTCTCCTCCATAGTGGCCATCTGTGACTCTGTGACAGCAGAACACTCCCCCCACTCATTATCAGCCTCACTTTCATCAGCCTGAGTAATACACTCAAGTATGTAGCTGAGTTTTACCTTTGTTTTGGTCACTACATTCCTTCTATGAAAGCACCTTCTAGGATGCCTTCAGTGGGACATCAGTAGGTTAAGTATGGGAGCTGAGCTCTTTGGGAGGCTAAAATCTGGAGGATCCAGCTTGGAGGCCAGCCTGGCTAATACAGGAAAGACTTTTTTTCTCCAAAGCTGGCACAGTCCTTCTGACTGTTGACCCAGAGCAACCCTGAGTGGAAAAGTCCATGAGACTCCATCTCAGTGGAAAGAAGCTGAGCATAGAAGCATGCAGCTGTCATCCCAACTACCACAGAAAACCCCTAGTAGAGGGAGCATGGATAATGGATGTAACCAAGAAGTGAGATGCTATCTCAAAAATAACCAGTGTGAAAAAGAGCTAGGGATGTGACTCACTGGTAGAGTACCTGCATAGCAAGCACACAGATCCTACCTTCAAACTCAGTACTGCAAAAAGACAATAACAAAACAAATGAAAAACAAAACACAGAAAGGAATGGCCTCAATGTATCACCTGAAAGGCGGGGGTAGACATGGAGGTGTGTGAAGAATGCCAACTGATAACCAGGAAATGCCAGCTTGATTCTTCAATCTCAGAAACTAGAGATTCATTTGGTAAGGCCTCTCATTTTATATGTCTGGGGGAAAATGATAGAATTGGCTTATTGGGAATGAAAAGAGAGGTGACATGGCCTTGTGACATCCCTTCCTCTTTTTGCCAAATGATAAATGACTTCATAGAGGGTTGAAATGAGATGTAAAGAAAATCAGAATCTCAGGGACTTTACTGACTCGGCTGGCCTCCAACCACAATCCTCAGATCTCAGCCTCTTGAGTAGCTAGGCTTACAGGTGTAAGCCAGTGCCTGGATTCAATCCTTTTGACTCCACAGGGGGTGGTATCAGGCTACTATATCTCTTTTCTGATCTGCAGAGATTTACGGATCTTGGCCTGCTTTTACCATCAGCTCCTGGACCTCTGAGTGAAAATCAAGGCACGAGCTGATATGGTGGCAAGTTACTGGAGAGCCACAGGTCTGTGGACAGTGCAAAAGGGTCCAGGAAGCTGACACTGGGCTTGCTCAGTTCAGGATACCACCCCAAAGTAACAGCCCCAGGGAACAATGCTAGGTGACGCCCAGACAGCCCAGATAGCTCTGAGCATGAGATTTCTGTTCTTCCTTGAACAAAGGAATTCTGTTTCACCCAATGCTTACACAGTCTATTCCCTAGTTGCTCTTGAGAAAGGAAGTCAGCTAAGTGAAATGGGATACTTTCACAAACAGGGAAAGCACAGTGAATTCTGCACATGTGACTCATGGTGTGTACTTGCTATTTCATTTTCTGGTAGTTAGAGATAACAGAGTTTCAGATATTGATGAAAGGCAGGCTTTGAACTGTAATCCTCAGATCTCAGGCTCCTGAGTAACTAGGATTACAGTGTGAGCCACCAGTGGCTGGTTCCTTTTGTGGCAAACGTGACTCTACAAATGAGCCTTAAGTCCTCAGATGAGAGCCCCAGCCTCTCTTCTCCTCTCACAGAAGGGCCCTTGCAGCTCTGTGCTGGAGGGAAGCAAGGGTAAAGTCATTCCAATGACCGAGATACTCTCCTGTTCCAATTTCTGTTTGTTTCTATAGTTAACTGGAATAACTTTACCAAACTGCATGTGGTGTCTGCAGAAACCACTTGGGAGATGTCTATTGAATGTGTTCACTCATGCAAAGATTGCTCATAAAAATGAGGAATTAGTCTTATGAAAAGCTATCTCAGGAGCCAGATCCTGATGGCTCAAGTCTGTTATCGTAGCTACTCAAGAGACTGAGATCTGAGGGTTGTGGTTCAAAGCCAGCCCAGGCAGGAAAGTCCGTGAGAGTCTTTTCTCCAATTAGCTACCCTAATAAGCCAGAAATGGAACTGTGGCTCAAAGTGGTAGAGCTCTAATCTTGAGGAAAAAAAGCTCAGGGATAGTACCCAGTCCCTGAGTTCAAGTCACATACACACACACACACACACACACACACACACACACACACACACACACAGCCACCTTAGGAATGCTGGTTTTGCTCCTCTTCACTCTGCTGCCCTGTTACACCTGCCTGCCAAGCTCCTTCTGCCTTGCTACCTCCCTCTGTGCCTTGGTTCTATTGTCCTGACACAGAGGGTGCACAATGTGGACCAGAGCAGCCCAGGGCTCCAGCATCAATATGAAACTCCTGCCTCCATTTTGCAAAGAGCCTTTTGGAGGTCTCACTTGGGGCCTAGTGGACTGGCTTTCCATATACATAACAAGCTGTTAATTCACCCAGTTCTGGCCTTTCTGCTCCCACCTCCACTCCTCCACCCCCTGCAACCCACCAAGTGAAGAATTCTGCCTCAAGTCAAGAAAAGTGACTATATGCCTATATTTCTATAAACTAAAACATAATACTATAGAATTTAAATGAGCCGTAAGAAAACCAGTGACAAAGGCATGTGTAAGTACACATGCTTTTTAAATGTATTTTACAGCAAAATCCTGGAGATTTTTGATAATCTCCAAACATACCCCATGAAAAGAAAAAAAAGAACACAGAGACTGAGCCCAGAAGAAGCCCAGCTTTATCCTAGGCTGAAGTAAATTCAAGCCACCACAGGATCATATTTATTACTATCTAAGCCATGTGCAATTTATGGTAACTAAGAATCTTTAACACTATAGATTTCTCTAAATGCTCTTTTGAAAGCCTCTAAAAACTAATTCACACTAACAACTTGTTACTCAACTTGTTTCAAACCCAGTCTTCTACCATGGCTTCAAGTGGGACATGGCACATGGGCAATGTATGTGCACAGGAGCATACACGTACACACACATATACATGCTGAGATTCAAGATGTTTGGCACATAGCAGTGTCCACCGAAATTACCTCTGACGTGAAGAATGGCAGTCTTCCCGGTGGTGTAACTGGCAGACAGACGATACACATAGGAAAGGACATAGAATTGGTAGTGGTCCCAACCTTTCTAAAGCCAGATCTTCTTGAATTAAAATGGAGGCAATAATAACACACATGCATGGGCTACAGCTCAGCCAGCTTTTAAATGTGGGGACAGGAAGAGTGACAAAATAGGAACCTGAGGAGAGGACCAAGGAGGCATATAAAGAGCTCAGTTTCACGCCAGTTGCTGCATGGGCAGAGTGAGAATTTGAGGAGGGACCTGTCTCCAGTCTTGGCCCACCCTGGAAATATACTCCTTTGTACACACATTTTTGATGGTGTCTAGCCTGGACCTCCCTCCATTCCATGGCTCAGTGGATTTCCATATGCAATTGAGGCTCGCCATGCTATACCACTTCTGGTCCTCTAACTTCCTGTGGAAGGTGTTGGCCAGCATGAGAATGCTGTCATATAGGTAGAGGTTGGAGATCTACAAAAAAAAAAAAACAAAGGAGGGATGAGACATTTTTCGATTGGTCCAATTCAGGAGAGAGGGGGAAAAGCCAGCAGAAAGCAGTGGTAGGAATTAAGACAGGGTGATTGATAGCTGTCCACCATCCTCTGGCTCCCTGTGTTTCCTCAACAGCTCAGTAAGGTGGTAGAGTTCCAGAAAGTCAGACCCAGTCCTCCAGGAACAAGATTGGCAAGTGTACTGGCACATCAACACAGAGAACAAGCATGAACAACACCTTGACTGAGGCTTTAGATCAGACAAGTAACTTGCTCAAGTAACATAAAGTGATCCTGGCCATTCTAACTGGAGTGAGGTGGAATCTTAGAGTTGTTTTGATTTGCATTTCTTTTATGACCAGAGATGTCGAGCATTTCTTCATGTGTCCATAGGCCATTTTTGTTTCTTCTTCAGAGAAGACTCTAAGTCTTTGGCCCATCTTTTAATGGGACGGTTGTTTGGAGATTAGTTTTGGAGTGATTCAATTTTTTGAGCTGTTGATATATTTTAGATATGAGGCCTTTGTCTGTTGTATGGTTAGTGAAGATTTTCTCCCATTCTGTAGGCTTCCTGATTAATTTACTAGCTATGTCCTTTGCCCTACAGAAGCTCTGAAGTTTAATGCAGTCCCACTTACCAGCCTTTCTCTGATTTGTTGTATTTCTTGGTCCTTATTGAGAAAGTTTCGACTTGTGCCAAGGAGGCCTAGTGTGTCTCCTATTCCTTCTTGTAATGTTTTCAGTGTCAGCTTTTACCTCAAGGTCTCTGATTCATTCGCCTTGCTTCTTGTGCTCTGCCTTGCTCCTTGCTTTTTGCCTCTTGTGCCTTGCCTTGCTCCTTGTGCCTTGCCGTTTGTGCCCTTATGCCTTGACTCTTGCACACTGTGTTGCCCCTTGCCCCTTGCCTCTCCTGCCTAGCCTTGCCCTTTTCCCCTGGTCTATTGCACACCAAGTGGCCCCTTGCGTCTTACTTCTTTTGCCGACCTTAGCCCCTTGTGCTTTGCCACTTCTGCCATTCCTTGCTTGTTGTGCCTTGACTCTTCTCCATGCCTTGCCCCTTGTGCAATGTCTCTTATGCCCTGCTTTGCCCCTTGTCCCTTGCATCTTGCACCTGACCTTGACCCTTGCACTTGGAATCTTGTGCCAAGCCAGGCCCCTTGCTCCTTGCCTTATGTGCCCTGCCCTGTCCCTTTGCTCTTAGCATCCTTGGTCTTGCCTTGCCAGTGTGCCTTGGCTCTAGTGCCTTGCCTTGCCACTTGTGCCTTACCTCTTGCACTCTGCCTTGCCCCTTGTGCCTTGCCTCTTGTGACCTGCCTTACTCCTTGTGCCTTGCCTCCCTCTCCCTGCCTTGCCCCTTGCTCCTTGCCTATGGCCCACTGCCTGGCCCTTTGCAACTGGTATCTTCCACCCTGCCTTCCCTTTGAGACTTGCCTCTTGTGTCCTGCCTTGTCCATGCACCTTGGCCCTTGTGCCTTGCCTCTTCCACCCTACCTTCCCCTTGAGCTTTGCCACTTTCAACTTGCCTTGCCCCTGGCACCTTGCTTCTTGGGCCCTGCCTTGCCCCTTGCCCCTTTCCTCTTGTGCCTGGCCTTGAACCATGCATCATGCTTCTTGCACCCTGCCTTGCCCCTTGTGCCTTGCCTCTTATGCCTGCCTCCCCTCTTGCGCCTTGTCTCTTGTTCCTTGCCTCGCACAATGGACTTGAGCCTTGTCTCTTGAGTCCTGCCTTGCCCCTTGTGCCTTACCTCTTGTGACCTGCCTTGCCCCTTGTTCCCTGTCTCCTGCGCCTTGCCTTGCCCTTGCACATTGCCTCTTGTGCCCCGCATTGCCCCTTGAGCCATACCTCTTGTGCCCTGCATTGCCCCATTCGCCTTGCCTCCTTCAACTTGCATTGCCCTTTGCCCCTTGCCTAATGTGCCCTGCCTTGCCCCTTGTGCCTTCCCATTTGTGCCCTGCCTTGCACTTTTGCCTTGCCTCCTGTGACTTGCTTTGTCACTTGCGACTTGCCTCTTGTGCCCTGCCTTGCCCCTTGCACCTTGTCTATTGTAACTTGCTGTGTCCTTTGTGCCTTGCCTCTTGCGCCCTGCCATGCCCTTGCACCTTGCCTCTTGGGCCTTGCCTGGCCCCTTGCGCCTTGCCTCTTGTGTCTGGCCTTGAACCATGTGTAATGCTTCTTGCACCCTGCCTTGCCCCTTATGCATTGCCTCTTATGCCCTGCCTCCCCTCTTACACCTTGTCTCTTGTTCCTTGCCTCGCTCCATGGACTTGCGCCTTGACTCTTGTGTCCTGCCTTGCCCCTTGTGCCTTGCCTCCTGTGCCTTGCCTTTCCCCTTGTGCCTTTCCCCTTGTGCCCTGCCATGCCCTTGTACCTTTCCTCTTCAGCCTTGCCTGGCCCCTTGCGCCTTGCCTCTTGTGCCTGGCCTTGAACCATGTGTCATACCTCTTGCTCCCTGCCTTGCCCCTTGTTCCCTGCCTCCTGCACCTTGCCTTGCCCTTGCACTTTGCCTCTTGTGCCCTGCATTTCCAATTGCCCTATGCCTCTTATACCCTTCATTGCTCTATTCGCCTCGCCTCTTTCGACTTGCATTGCCCTTTGACCCTTGACCCTTGTGCCTTCCCATTTGTGCCCTGCCTTGCCCCTTGTGCCTTGCTTCTAGAGCCTTGCCTTGCCCCATGTGCCTTGCCTCTTGTGCCTTCTCATGCCCCTGATGGCTAGCCTCTTGAGATCTGCATTGCTAGTTGCACCTTGTGTCTTATACCCCGCCTTGCCCCTTAGTCTTGCCTCTTGCAACCCACCTTCCCCCTTGCACATGTACTCTTGAGCCCTGCCTTTCCCATTGCCCCTTGCCTCTTGTGCACTTCCTTGCCATTTCACCTTGCCTCTTGCACCCTACCTGTCCCAATGAACCTCTCTCTCCCTCTTACTCCCTCTCTATAGCTCCCACACAATATCTCATTTTCCCCACAGATACCTTTTCCAGTTTTTAGACCAGTATGGGTTATTTAGTTGCAAGACCCTAACTCAAATTATTGAGGTAGAATAAATCATAAATATAAAGTGGTAGCTACAGAACTGTTTTCCTCACAATGGAAAAGAAAACAATACAGGCCAAAGAAGCCATTTTACATCAACAGCTAATTTGCACTAATTTGAGACCTAATCATTTGTAACAAAAAATAACTCATCTTATTAAATTGGGTTTTCAATTAACTCAATAATAAACAGAAGTAATTGATCATTTTAAAGACAGAATTCTCACAGAATTCTTGGATCAGAGTTTAAGAAATACATTGATACTATTTGAGGGAAAAGATCAGAAAGAGTGGTCTGATATGAACTAGTTCTAAGTATTTAAAATATAAAACTTTATATTGAGAGCTTGGACCTAAGTTTTTCCTCTTCCATATCATAAGTTTTATGTGATTTAGAGAAAACCATAAACAAATTGTGCAAATTTTCAAGATTTTTACCCTTAACTTGTACTTTATAATTCTTCACTTTCTAAATTCATTGTACTTAATTTTATGCTAATGACAGTAACAACCAAGAATTCTGTGATAGATGAGGAAGCTTAGAAAATGATATTTTTACATAATGACAAATCTAGAAAAAGATTCCAGTTCTATAGGCGTCTTCTATTCTGCCAAGTTATCCTGAAAATATAAATTAAAGCCAGATGCAATAGCTAATGCTTATAGTCCTGGCTACTCTGGGGTGTAAAATTGGAGGCTTGAGCTTCAAATACAGCCTGTGTGATTCTTATGTCCATTCACTAGCAAATATCTGGAAGTAGAGCTGACTTAGTGGTACAGTGCCTGCCTTGAGAGAAATGCGAAAGGAGAGTGCCAGACCCTGAGCTCAAGTTGCAGTATTAGCGTTTTTTAGATTGTATTTTATTCTTAGGGTGATGTAAAGGGGGGTTAGAGTTGCATTGTAACATTAGTATTTTTCAAAGTGAGTATTCTATAGTTGTATCACTAAGAGGAAAGACAAGTCTTATCAAAATCATTAGGCAGTGAAAATTTTACTAAAATTATTCTTTACAATCGTTTCTAAAATTTTGTCTGGAGAGTGGTAAATCTGGAAGAAACATTAATAAGGGTGAGAAATTAGTGATTTTGAATCAAATTCTTTAAGCCATTGGTAATATTTATATAGATTTTTTAATTGGGTTACTTCCGGGGGGAAAATTTTAATTTAATATCTGAAAATTCCTGACTACAAACAAAAAATTCATCAGTTTACCAGATTGCTCCTCTGACTCTGTCTTAGTGCTGCTTAAGATGTATATTTCTTTTTCATATTTCTGTGCAGAGAACTGTAGTGTGTACAGCTCTTTTTTAGCAAGGTTGAATTGACTTAAAAAAAGTCTCTGAGAAATAGTCTAAATTAAGGTAATTTGTTTTCAATTCAGAGTTTGATGACTTTTTAAACTGTCATTAGTTAATAAATATTAAGGATTTAATGCAACTGTATGAAATCAGTTTTCCATACTACTGCTTGGTATATGCAGGGCCTATTGAACTTTATGATATCTACATATGTATGTATATATATATATGTGTATATATATATTTAATTTTTTGCCAGTCCTGGTCTTGATGTCAGGGCCTGAGCACTGTCCTTGGGTTTTTTTTCTCAAGACTAGAACTCCACCACTTGAGCCTCAGCAGAACTTTTGGCTTTTTCTTTTTTCTATGCATGTGGTACAGAGGAATCGAACCTGGGTCTTTGTGCATCCTAGGCAAGCACTCTACCATTAGGCCAAACTCTTGGCCCTCTCTCTCTTTCCCCCTCCCAATCATCCCCTTTTCCCCAATGATATCTTTTGCAGAGTTTAGTCCAGTATCGGTTATTTAGTTGCAAGATCCTATCTCAAAATATTGAGGTAGACCATAGCATAATTATAAAGTAGCAGCTATAGAGCTGTTTCTCTCACAATGGAAAAGAACACAATACATGCCAAAGAAGCCATTTTACATCAAAAGCTAATTTGTACTAGTTTGAGACCTAATCCTTAGTAACAAAAAATAACTGATCTCATTAAATTGGTATTTGGTTTTTATTAACTCAGTCATAAACAGAAGTAATTGATCATTTTAATGCCATAAAGACAGACTTCTCACAGAATTCTTGGATCAGAGCTTAAGAAAGACATTGATACTATTTCAAGGAAAAGACCACAAGAGTGGTCTAATATGAATTACTTCTAAGTATTTAAAATATCGAGAGGTTCCAAAATGGCACTGAAACAATAGGGACCCAGCCTAGCTCTCTCCTATAAAAAGAGAGAACCATGGAATCCCAGGAGCCAACTACCTGAAGAAATCTACAAAACAAATTCAAGAAGCAATGGAGAAGGACTCAAACTGGAAAATATATCCAGATAAAGCTTACATCCAAGTATCTCATAGAATTCCAAGCGCAAGGACACACCCCATCCCTCACCGCTGGCTCCAAACCATGTAAGCTGCAGCAGAGGGCGCCAGGCTGGGAAGCCTCAAGCCCCACAAAAACCAGCATAACAGGGCTAGGGAGTGGTAGAATCCAGACGCAGGAAACAACACAGACCAGGCCAGCAAACAGTGAAACCCAGATGCGGAGCACAGGCGGCGGCTGAGATCAGAGGGGAGTGAATGATTCTCTAACACCGTGGAGGCCCAGCGCATATTCCTGGAAGCAGGGTAGGAAAATCAACCATCTGCCCAGTGCACTGAGACTGAAGCACACCGATCCATCCCATGGTCCACTGTGAGGCCACTGGTTGGGCTGAGAGCTAGTTGTGCAGTGGCACACAGCCTCTGGGAACAGGCCGAACACATGCAAAAAATGCAAACTCTGACCTAGTCAGTAGCGGAATCAATTTGGCTGAGAATCACAGGTATACAGAGATTCCCAGAACCACCGGTCCCAATGCAAGTAAAAATCACCAACTACCAACCACAAAGCGAACCTACAACAACAGCTCCGAGGCCTAGGAGAGGGCAAAGAAAAATTACGACATTCATAAATAATCAAAATCCCACACAAAGCCCAAAAGGAAACACGAGCGAAGGGACAAGAGAGATTCACCATCCCAGGTAATAACACCTAAAGAGACACGAAATATGACTCTAATCAAGGAAATGATTTTGGACATGACTAATGCAAGTAAGGCAGAATTCCAAAAACAAAAGAAATTTCCAAGGAACTCTTTGAATTCAAAAGAGAAATGGAAGAAAAGTTCAGTACCCTCTCAGCAGACATGATCAGCTCAGTGGCCACAATTCAAGCAAAAATGCAGGCATTAAGCAGTAGATTGACTGAGACCGAGAATAGAACATCAGCAATGGAAGATAAAACACAAGAGATGCAACAGAGAATCACCACCCTGGAAAGATTAGTCAGAATCCACCAGAGAGAATTCCAGGATTTGGCAGATGCAGCCAAGAAATTAAATATTTGTATAATAGGGATTGACGAGGGCGCCAAATTCCAGGACAAAGGAATGCAACCCTTATTCTTCAAAATCATAGCAGAGAACTTCCCCAACCTCAAAAGTGAAAATACTCACATTATTGAAGGTTTCAGGACTCCAAACAGGCAAGCTCCTAGAAGGAACTCATCTAGACATATCATAGTAAAGACACTAGACCCGAATAACAAGGAATTGATCTTGAATGCTGCAAAAAAGAAAGAGCTATACTACATTGGAGAAAAAAATTAGAATTACCTCAGATCTCCCCACACAAACCCTAAATGCAAGAAAAGCTTGGAAAAACATCATTCCTGTCTTGAAGACCAACAACTGCAAACCCAGACTGATACATCCAGCAGGACTAACATTTACATTTGAGGGTGAAACAATATTTCACTCCAAAGAGAAGATTTATGAATATGTGCACATTAAACCAGCATTAAAAATATTAATTAATTGAGAACAAATTGAAGAAATCAGGAACCCCCATCAAGAAGCAAATATCTATAATTCACTAAACACAAAAGGGAAAAAAAGAGAGAAACTTAGAAGTAAAAATAAATAATGACAATGGACACTGACAACTTCTCCATAATTTCCCTAAATGTGAATGGGCTAAACAATCCAATCAAAAGACACAGAGCAGCAGATTGGATTAAGAAACACCACCCATATATATGTTGCCTCCAAGAGACCCAACTCACTGCCAAACAAATTCCAAGTGAAAGGATGGAAACGAACTTTCCACTCCAATGCACCATGCAAAAAAGCAGGAGTAACAATCTTAAACTCCAACAAAATTAACTTCTCAGTAAAATCAATACATAAAGATAGAGATGGCCATTACATATTAGTAAAGGGTCCAATATTACAGTTATAAACATTGACTCCCCCAACACGGGAGCACCCAAATTCGTCAAACAAACTCTCTTAGAATTACAGAACAAGATAGATTCAAACACAATCATAGTGGGAGATCTCAGTAAAGCACTCTCAACAAGTGACAGGTCAACTCAACAAAAGTTAAGCAAAGACACCATCAACTTAAAAGTCACCATAGCCCAGCTGGCCTTAACAGATATACACAGAGTCTTCCACCCAATGGCGAAACTTTTACATTTTTCTCAGCAGCACATGGAACACACTCCAAAATAGATCATATAATAGTTCATACAGAAAACTTAAGCAGATAAAAGAGGACTGATATAATCTCATGCATTCTATCAGACCACAGTGGAGTCAGACTAATTCTGAACAATGCAGTCAAAGTCAAAAAACATTCAATCACTTGAAGCTGAACAACACACTTCTGAATAACTCCTAGGTTACAGGTCAGATCAGAAAAGAAATTAAAAACTACCTTGGATGTAATGACAATCAAGAGATATCACAAAGGAAGTTATGGGCCACAGCAAAGGCAGTTCTAAGAGGCAAATTTATCACACTAGGAGCACATATTAAAAAGACAGAAGAAGATCATGTAAATAACCTAAAAAAACCCTGAAACACCTAAAGGAGCAAGAAAAAGTTAATTCTAAAACAACTAGAAGGACAGAAATAACAAAAATAAAATCAGAAATATCAGATCAAAACTGATCAATGAAAAAGTTGGTTCTTTGAAAGAGTCAACAAAATAGACAGATCCTTAGCAAGATTAATTAAAAAAACAGAGAGGAGAGACTCAAATAAACAAGATTAGAGACCCCATGGGAACAATCACAACTGATAGCCAAGATATTCATTCCATAAGGAATAAGTACTACCAGGGCCCATATTCAAAGAAACAAGAAAATCTAGTAGAAATGGAAGATTTCTTAAATAAATATAGGCTACCCACACTGAACAAAGAAGAGGGAAACAAATTGAACAAACCAAACTCTTACAATGAAATTGGGGAAGCAATCAGGGAAATGCCAACCAAAAAGAGCCCGGGTCCAGATGGATTCACTGCAGAAATCTACAAGACTTTTAAAGATGAAATAACACCTATACTCTTGAAACTCTTCCAAGAAATAGAAACAGAAGGAGCAATACCAAACTCACTTTATGAAGCTAATATTACTCTCATGTCCAAACCAGGGAAAGACCCAACAAAAAAGAAAACTACAGACCTATCTCTAATGAACACAGGCACAAAACTCAGTAAAATATTTGTTAATAGAATCCAGAAACAAATTTAAAAAATCATACACAGCGATCAAGTAGGCTTCATCCCATAGATGCAAGGCTGGTTTAACATTTGTAAATCAATCAATGAAATACATCACATCAATAGAGCTAAGGATAAGAATCATATGATAATTTCTCTGGATGTGGAGAAGACATTTGACAAAATACAACATCAATTCATGTTGAAAGCACTAGAAAAAACAGGAATAAGACATACATTCCTCAAAATAGTTAAAGCCATATATGAAAAACCTACAGCCAGTGTTATACTAAATGATGAAAAACTGGAATCATTCACCTTAAAATCAGGAACTAGACAGGGATGCCCACTCTCTCCACTTCTCTTCAATATAGTGCTGGAACCCTTAGCCAAAACAATAAGGCAAGAAAAGGACAACAAAGGGATCCACATAGGGAAATAAGTAATTAAACTATCCCTAGTTGAAGATGACATGATCCTCTACTTGAGTGACCCAACAAACTCCACTCCCAAACTTCTAGAAATAATAAATTACTTTAGCAAAGTGGCAGTTAACCTCCAGAAGTCAGTAGCCTTCTTGTACACCAACAATACACAAACAGAAGGCCAAATCAGGAAAATGATCCCATTCGCAATAGCCCCAAAAGAATAAAATACTTAGGAATATACTTAACCAAAGAACTAAAGGGTTTATTCAATGAAAACTAAAAAAGCCTACTGAAAGAAATTAAAGAGGACACTAGGAAATGGAAAGACATACCATGCTCATGGCTAGGGAGAACCAACCTAGTGAAAATGGCTATATTGTCAAAATTTGTATATAAATTCAGTGCAATCCCCATCAGAATCCCAAGGACATTCTTTACAGAAATAGAAGGTATAATCCAAAGATTCATATGGAACAAGAAAAGACCTAGAATAGCCAAAACAATTCTAGGCAAAAAGAGCAATGCTGGTGGTATTACAATACCAGACTTCAAACTCTACTATAGAGCCATAATACCAAAAACTGCTTGTTATTGGCACAAAACAGACCAGAAGATCAGTGGAACAGAATAGAAGACCCAGAAATAGAACCACCTATAGTCAACTTGTATTTGGCAAAGGAGCCGAAGATACACAGTGGAACAAATACAGCCTAGTCAATTATTGGTGCTGGAAAAATTGGGCAGCCACATGCAGAAAACTAAAAATTGACCCCAGCCTTTCGCCATGCACAAGCATTTACTCAAAGTGGATCAAAGACCTCAACGTCAGACCGGAAACCTTGAAACGGCTACATGATAAAGTAGGAGAGACATTGGAACTCATAGGCACAGGCAAAAGATTCCTGAACAGAATCCCAGGGTTACAACAGAGTGGAGAGAGACTCGATAAATGGGACTACCTAAAAATAAAAAGTTTCTGTACAGATAAAAACATAGTCGCAAAAATAGAGAGACAGCCAAGCAACTGGGAAAAGATATTCACCAACAATACATCTGACAAATGCTTAAAATCCAGTATCTACAGGGAACTCATGAAACTAATCCCCCCCAAACCCAATAAACCATTCACTAAATGGACAAGGGAACTAAAGAGAGATTTATCAGAAGAAGAGATTAAAATGGCAGAAAAGCATATGAGAAAATGTTCATCATCTATGGTCATAAAGGAAATGCAAATAAAAACAACTCTAAGATACCACCTTACCTCAACAAGAATGGCCAAGATTTTTAACTCAGACAATGACAGGTGCTGGTGGGTTTGTGGAGAAAAAGGAACCCTACTACACTGCTGGTGGGAATTCAGACTAGTTCAGCCACTTTGGAAAGCAGTGTGGAGGTTCCTTAAAGAACTGAAAATAGACATTCCCTACGATCCCGCCATACCACTTCTGGGCATATATCCTGAACATCATGACCCAAGATATTATAAGGACACCTGCTCAGCTATGTTCATCTCTGAACCATTCACAATAGCCATGCGATGGAAACAATCCAGATGCCCTACTGTAGATCAATGGATACAGAAAATGTGGTATATATACACAATGGAATTCTACATAGCTAACAGACAAGATAAAATAATGGCATTTGCAGGGAAATGGATGAATCTAGAGCAAATCATGTTAAGTGAGACAAGTCAAGACCTAAGGATCAAAATGTGCATGTTATCCTTAATATGTGGCTATTAAATCCAAAGAGTACAAGAGTGAGGACTCAAAAACTTCATACCCAAAGCTATAGACATGGTAATGGAAATATAAACATAACTATATAGACATAAAAACCTATGACTCTATAGACATAATGTTTTATTTCATAAATTAATATGTTTCTATGACATACAAACCCTTAGCCTAATTGTGGTTAAGTTCTAAATACTAAGTCCCAGTGATTGTAAATAGAGATTCCCTCCTTGAACACTTGTATATTAATCTTGTCATTTAAAATATGATGTAAAAATCCATGTTAATAAAATCTTTAAAAAAAAAAAGAATCCCAGGAGGGGGGGTGAAGGCGTCCCTTCACCACCCAAGCCTTAGAGAGCTTGTTGTGTCCAGTTTTTTCCTCTCTGTTTTAGGCTCAGCACTAAAAAAAAAGAACAAAACACAGACATACAGGGGGTCGGCTGATTTCTACTTACTTCCAGAGGCCTTTGCTTTTCACCTGGGCATCCTTCCCAAAAAAGGTTGTTAAGAGTGGGGTGGTAAAGACAAACTACTGCTTATCCAATAAGTTAAGGGGAATAGGATAAAAGGAATAAAAACAATCCTTTATCTCAATAGCATACAAATTATTAGGAATTGATGAAAGACTTGGGAGACCTGGTTGGGCTGCATAAACCTGTATTTTTGACCCTTTTGATAACAAAAATAGGGAATTTTGAAGCTGTTTCTATACTAATTTTAATAGGTCCAATTGTTTTTTCTCCCAATAGGCCACTGCTCCATCCATACAAGGTAACGTGATTTCCAAGTTAACTGTGGTCCCTAGAATTGAGTGGTAGTTTTATACCAATTTTCTCATAAATAATGCAGTCATCATGGAATGTCACAACATCCATATCTTGTCTCGCCCTGTAGATTATTGGGCAGGTCCTCTTTAAGAACATTGGCTGAATGGTGAGAGGCTCTCATGGGCCTGTTGTTTGCTAAGAAGCTGCTAGGCCTGGAGCTGGGACCTGCTGCTAGGAGGCTGGACTTAAGGCCTGGGAGGAGATCTGAATTCCAGTCAAACGCATTGTTGTTGCCCCTGCCTTCAGATTTATCATAATAGGCTGCTTTCCACTGTAAAAAACTTTCTCCCAGAAAGAATTGCCTAAAAGATTGTCTTTCAAGGTGGTAGGCATTGTTTCAAACATTTGTTTTACAAAAAAGATGGGGGAATGGGAAGGTTTAGGAGAATCTCTTTGAAGAGAAGCCTTACACCCCCTTTTTTACATTTTTTCTTTACTAGTTTACATTTTCACATTTTTTTTTTACAACTTTACATCTTTATATTTGTTCTTTACTAAGTTACATTTTTACATTTTTCTTTACTACTTTATATTTTTCCTCGTGGACCTGTATCACAGGTGGGCTGTCTGCAGTGTCCCCTATGTGATCTACTAGTTTCCTTTTCTTAACTTGTGTTCCTCCTTCAGTGAGGCTTTAAGCCCCTGAATAAATAACTCATGTTTACTAAATGTTTGTCCCATATCGCGTCGATTCTCTTACCTTCTGGACTTACACCAAAGGTGGGTTCTCTGCGATGGGTGATAAATAACTGCTTGGCAGTGGCAATCTGGTGAGGAAGCACTGCTCCGGTGGGCGACGTGTTCAGTTTGGCTTCCATTCCTTGGGCCCCACGTTGGGCGCCAATTGCCCGGGCCTGAAGTGTTGTCAAGTAGAGCTCCAGGAGGAGCAAACCTGAATGAGAGTGACAAACAGACACGAGAAAGGAGACCAAGACAATATTCTGATCAAGTTCTCAATCTTTATTTTTGCACAGCAGAATCTATACGTTTAGCAGAAAGGTGATTGACGCAAGCAGGTTGCCTAATGATATTGCTTAGCAACCATCTCTATACAACATGTACCTGAAAAAAACCTGCGGAGGGGGTCAGGAGGTGATCAAACTGTTTGGCAAACAGGATACATAAATCAAGTTCTTTTTGCTTACAGATTATTGTAGTTGGGTCGTCATGGAAGGGGTAGTAGAAACAATAAGCAATTCTTTCAAGTTACAGACAGAGTCTTACAGTTACTAAGTTCTTTTAGTTTACAGAAACTTATCATTTCTGGATATCATACTAACAGCTACTTGGTTCCCAGAAGTTTAATATCTGGGTTCTCAGTTCTATTCCATTGGTCTTCAGGCCTGTTCTTGTGCCAGTACCAAGCTGTTTTGATTTATTATAGCTCTGTAATAGAGTCTAAAGTTTGATATTGAAATTCCTCCGCTCTGTTCTTTCTGCTAAGAAGTGTTTTTGCTATACAGGGTCTTTTATTATTCCATATGAAATTTTGGATTGCCTCTTCTATTTCTTTAAAGAATGACATGGGAGTATTGATGGGTATTGAGTTGAATTTGTAGATAGCCCTTGGCAAGATTGTCATTTTCTCGATGTTGACTCTTGCAATCCAGGAGCATGGGAGGTTTTTCCATTTCCTCAGTTCTGCTTCAATTTCCTTTTTCAGGGTTTTAAAGTTTTCATCAAAAAGGTCCTTTACATTCTTAGTTAAGGTAATTCCTAGGTACTTTATTTTCTTTGAGGCTATTGCAAAAGGAGTTGTTTTCCTGATTGTTGCCTCCTTCCTCTCACTTTTGGCATAGATAGAGGAAGGCAGTTGAGTTTTGAGGGTTAATTTTAGTGGTCATAAAAGAAATGCAAATCAAAACAACACTAAGATTTCACCTCACTCCAGTTAGAATGGACAGGATCAGGAAACTAATAACAACTGATGCTGGAGGGGATGTGGCCTGCTACACTGTTGGTGGGAGTGCAAACTTGTTCAACCACTATTGAAAGCAGTATGGCAGTGCCTCAAAAGGCTAAACATAGAGCTCCCCTATGACCCAGCAATTTCACTACTTGGCATTTACCCAACCATCCAGAAACTAGGGCATACTAAATCCACTAGCACAACAATGTTCATTGCAGCACTATTCACCATAGCAAAAATATGGAACCAACCTAGATGTCCCTCAGTTGATGAGTGGATCAACAAGTTGTGGTATTTGTACACAATGGAATTCTATGTTGCTGTCAAAAAAAATGACATCTCCCCATTTGTTAGGAAATGGAAAGTCTTAAAAAAATCATATTAAGTGTAGATAGAGTGTCTGTGACTTTTCTGCCTGGCCTGGCATTGAGTCTTGATCCTGTAATCTTGGTCCTCTGAGCAAATAAGATTATTGGCACTTGGCCCAACACCTGCTTTTTGCCAGTCCTGGGGCTTGACCTTAGGGCCTAAGTACTACCCTAGGGCTTTCTCAAGGATAGAGCTCTACCACTTATGCCACACCACTGATTCAGGTGTTTTCTATGTATGTGGTACTGAGGAATTGAACCTAGGTCTTCTTGGATGCTAGGCAAGTATTCTACCACAAAGAAACACTCCCGGTCCCTAGATAGGCTGATTTTAATGGACTTTTTTCTTGTAAGCTTGAGGCATACCAACAGTGTAATCCTATTCCATTCTCTCTCTATATATTAATTTTGTCAGTTGTGGGCCTTGAACTCAGGGCCTGGATGCTGTCCCTGAGCCTTTTTGTGCTCATGGCTAGGGCTCTACCATTTAAGCCACAGTATCACTTCTGGATTTGTTGTTGTTGCTTTCCCAGTCTTGGGCTTGACCTCGGGGCCTGGGCAATGTCCTTGGGCTTTGTCAAGGCTAGTGCCCTCCTATTTGAGCCACAGCATCACTTCTGGCTTTTTCTATGTATGAGGTACCGAGGAATCAAATCTGGGACTTAGTGCATGCTATGCAAGCACTTTGCCATTAGGCCAAACTCCTGGACCAATTTCCATTTTTTTCTGAATATGTAGTACCAAGGAAACAAACCTAAGAGATCATATATGCTAGACAAACATGCTAACACTAGGTCATGCTCTCGACCCCCACTTCTGGTTTTGAGGGGCTAGTTAGAGACAGAAATTTCATGGGGACTTTTTCTGCCGAGACTAGCTTTGAACTGGGATTCTCAGAACTAATAATTGCTAGGATTAGAGGCATGAGCCACCATCCCAGTATGTATATTTTTTATTTCTTTATTTGTTTTTGCCAGTCCTGGGCTTGAGCTCAGGGCCTGTTTTTTCTCAAGTCTAGAGCTCCCAACTTGAGCCTCAGCAACACTTTCGACTTTTTTTTCTATGTATGTGGTACCAAGGAATCGAACCTGAATCTACGTGCATGCTAGGCAAGCACTCTATCATAAGGCCAAACACCTGGCCCTCCCTCTCTCTCCTTCTTTCTCCCTCTCTCTCTCTCCCTCTCTCTCAATGTGAAAAACAAGATGAATGAGAGGGGGTGGGTACCCTGTTTCTAGTCCAGTATGGGTTATTAAATTGCAAGATCCTATCTCAAAATATTGATGTAGAACATATCGTAAATATGAAGTAGCAGCCACTGAACTGTTTTCCTCACTATGGAAAAGAAAGCAATACAGGCCATAGAAGCCATTTTACATCGATAGCTAATTTATATTAGTTTTAGACCTAAACATTTGTAACAAAAAATAACTGATCTCATTAAAGTCTTATTTGGTTTTTATGGAGTCAATAATTGATCATTTTAATGCCATAAAGAAAGAATTCTCACAGAATTCTCAGGTCAGAGCTTACCTTTTATTAATTACAATATATATATATATATATATATATATATATATAAATACATTGATACTATTTGAAGGGAAAGACCACAAAACAGTGGTGTAATTTGAACTACTTTTAAGTATTTAAAATATTATACAACTTTATATGGAAAGATAGCTTGGACCTAAGTTTTTCCTCTTCCATATCATAAGTTTTGTGTGATTTAGAGTAAGCCATAAACAAGTTGTGCAAAGTTTCAAGATTTTTAACTTTATCTTGTACTTTATAATTCTTCACTTTCTAAATTTCATTGTATTTAATTATTTGCTAATGACCGTAATAACCAAGAATTCTGTGACAGACAAGGAAGCTTAGAGACTTATGTTCTTACATAATGACAAATCTAGAATAAGATTCCAGTTCTTTAGGCATTTTCTATTCTGCCTAGTTACCCTGAAAATATAAATGAAAGCCAGATGCAGTAGCTAATGCCTATAGTCCTACCTACTCTGGGGTCTAAAATTGAAGGCTTGAGCTTCAAATCCAGCCTGTGTGATTCTTATCTCCATTTACCAGCAAATATCTGGAAGTAGAGCTGACTTAAGTGGTAGAGTTCCAGCCTTGAGAGAAATGCAAAAGGAGAATGCCAGACCCTGATATCAAGTTCCAGTATTAGCAATTTTTACATTGCATTTTTTAGGGTGATATAAAGAGGGTTACAGTTACATTTGTAATATTAGTATTTTTTCAAAGTGAGTATTCTATAGTTGTTTCACTAAGAGGAAAGACAACTCTTATCAAAATCAATAGGCAGTGAAAATTTTATTAAAATTATACTTTACAGTAGTTTCTAAAATTTTGTCTGGAGAGTGGTAAATCTGGAAGAAACATTAATAAGGGTGAGAAATTAGTGATTTTGAATCAAATTCTTTAAGCTATTGGTGATTATTTATATCGATTTTTTAATTGGGTTTCTTCTGGGGGGAAAATTTTAATATAATATCTTAAAATTCCTGCCTACAAACAAAAAAATTGATCAGTTTACCAGATTGCTCCTCTGACTCTTTCAGTCCTGCTTAAGATTTATATTTCTCTTTGATACTTCTGTGCAGAGAACTGAATGTCTATAGCTCTATTTTAGCAAGGTTGAATTGACATTTAAAAAAAACAGTCTCTGAGATATAGTCTAAATTAAGGTAATTTTTTTTCAATTCACAGTTTGATGACTTTTTCAACTGTCATTAGCTAACAAAAATTAACCACTCAATGCAACTGTATGAAATAGGGTTTCCAGACTATGGTTTGGTATATGCAGGGCCTACTGAACTTTCTGATACACACACATACACACACACACACACACACACACACACACACACACACACAGGCAAACACACACACACATACACACACACATATAATTTTATTTTATTATTTTTTGCCAGTCCTGGGCTTAATCTTAGGGCCTGAGCATTGTCCTTGGTTTTTTTTTGTCAAGACTAGAGCTCTACTACTTGAGCCTCAGCACCACTTTTGGCTTTTTCTTTTTTCTATGTATGTGGTACTGAAGAATCGAACCTGGGTCTACGTGCATGGTCAAACCGGAAAATAAATCCTGATATAGCTTACATCTAAATATCCATAGAACTCGAAATGAGAGGACCACTTCCCCGCCCTCACCAAGCTGTGGATCCAAGCTGTGAAAGCCGCGGCAGAGGGTGCCAGGCTGGGAAGCCCCAAGCACCACAAAAACAAGCATAGACCGGGCCAGTGAATGGCAGAATCCAGACACAGGAAGCAGCACAGACCTGGTCAGCAAGCAGCAGAACCTAGATGGAGAGCACAGGCGGCGGCTGAGATCAGAGTGGAGTGAATGATTCTCCAACACCGCAGAGCAGCTCACAGCCAAACACAGAGGAGTGAGTAGCCAGAGAGTAGACCAGGGGGCAGCCCAGAGTGTTCCCCAAACCCATTGGGAAAGCAGAGCTGGTGGCGAGTTATAGAATTTAACTCAGACCCTCCCCCCGCCCTGCCTGAGAAAGACTGGCAACTGAAGGCTGGCAAGGAATATAGAACCCTGTCCCTTCCTCCAACAGCCCCCTCCCCCAGGCCATTGACTGGAGACAGAGAGGGTGAGGGTTAGGTTTAGGGTTAGGGTGAGGGTGAAGGTTAGGGTTAGGGTTAGCTTGAAGGTGAGAATGAGGCTAAGGATGATGGTGAGTGTGAGGGTAAGGGTGAGTGTGAGGGTGAGCATGAGGTTTAGCCTTAGGGTTAGGGTTATGATTAGGGTTAGGTTTAGGGTGAGGGTTACAGTTAGGGTTAGGTTAGGGTTAGGCAATGTTTAGGGTTAGGGTGAGGGTGAGGGTGATGGAGAGGCTTAGGGTTAGGATTAGAGTTAAGTTTAGAGTTAGGTTGAGGGTTAGGGTGAGGGTGAGTGTTAGGGTGATTGTTCGGTTTAGGTTTAGGATTAGGGTTAAGTTTAGGGTTAGGGTTAGGTTCAGGGTTAGGTTTAGGGTTATGGTTAGAGTTAGGGTTAGTATTAGGTTTAGAGTGAAAGTAAGTGTGAGGGTTAGGGTTAGGGAGAGGGTTAGGGTTAGAATTAGGTTTAGTGTGCAGGTGAGGGTTAGGGTAGTGTGAGGGTTAAGGTTAGGGTTAGGTTGAGGGTTAGGTTTAGGGTTCTGGTAAAGTTGAGGGTTAGGATGCGGGTTCTGGTGACGGTTAGGCTGAGGGTTGGGTTGGGGTTAGTGTTAGTGTTAGGGTTAGGGTGAAGGTTAAGTTTAGGGTTGTGTTAGGGTGAGGGTGAAGATGAGGGTTAGGATGAGGGTTAGGGTGAGAGTTAGGGTTAAGGATAGGGTTAGGTTTAGGGTTAGGGTTGGGGTTAGGATTAGGGTGAGGGTTAGGGTTGGGTTAGGGTAAGGTTTAGGGTTAGGGATAGGGTGAGGGTGAGGGTTAGGATTAGGGTTGGTGTTAGGGTGAGGTTTAAGTTTTGGGTTAGGGTCAGGTTAGGATTAGAGTTAGGGTGAGGGTGAGGGTGAGGGTAAGGGTTAGGGTTAGGGTTAGAGTTAGGGTGAGGGTTAATGTGAGGATGAGTGTTAGGGTTAGGGTTAGGGTTAGGGTGAAGGTTGGGGTGAGGGTGAAGGTTAGGGTTAGGTTTAGGTTTAAGGTTAAGTTGAGGGTTAAGGTATGGTTTAAGGTGAGGGTGAGGGTGAGGGTAAGGGTTAGGTTTGGGTTAGGGTTTGTGTTAGGATTAGGGTTAGGGTTAGGGTGATTGTTAGTTTTAGTGTTAGGGTGAGGGTGAGGGTTAGGGTTAGGGTCAGGGTGAGAGTTAGGGTTAGGGTTATGGTTAGTTTTAGGGTTAGGGTGAGGGTGAGTGAGGTTTAGGGTTAGGGTGAGGGTGAGGGTTAAGTTTAGGGTTCGGGTTAGGATTAGGGTTAGGTTTAAGTTTTAGGTTAGGGTTAGTGTTAGGGTTAGCGTTAGAGTTAGGTTAAGGGTGAGGGTGAGGGTTAGTGTGAGGGTCCGGGTTAAGGTTAATGTTAGGGTTAGGGTCAGGGTTAGGTATAGGTTTACGGTGAGGGTTAGGGTTAGGATTAGAGTTAGGATGAGGGTTAGGGTGAGGGTGAGGATTAGGGTTAGGCTTAGAGTTAGACTTAGGGTGATGGTGAGGGTTAGGGTGAGTGTGATGGTTAGGCTTAGATTTAGGGTGAGGTTGAGGGTGAGGGCGAGGGTTAGGGTTAGGGTTAGGGTTAGGGTTAGGAAGAAGGTGAGAGTGAGGGTTAGGTGTAGGGTGAAGGTGATGGTGAGGCTTAGGCTGAGGGTTAGGTTTAGGGTTAGGGTTAGGGTTAGGGTGTGGGTTAGGATTAGGTTTAGGGTTAGGTAAGGGTGAGGTTTAAGGTGTGGGTGAATGTGTTGGTGAGTGTTAGTGTTATTGTTAGGGTGAGGGTGAGGGTTAGGGTTAGGATTATGGTTTGGGTTAGGGTTAAGTTTTGGGTTAGGGTTAGTATTAGTGTTAGTGTTAGGGTTAGGGTTAGGGTTAGAGTTAGGGTGAGGGTGAGGGTGAGTGTCATTTTGAGGTTTAGGGTTAGTATTAATATTGGGGTTAGGGTCAGGGTTAGGTTTAGGGTTCTTTAGAGTTAGGATTAATGTTAGGGTTAGGGTGAGGGTTAGGGTTAGGGTGAGGGTTAGGATTAGGATTAGGTTTAGTGTGCGGGTGAGGGTTAGGGTAGTGTGAGGGTTCGGGTTCGTGTTAGGGTGAGGGTGAGGTTTAGGGTTAGGGTGAGGGTCAGGGTGCGGGTGAGGTTTAGGGTTAGGGTGAGGGTTAGGGTTAGGGTTCGGGTGAAGTTGAGGGTTAGGGTGAGGGTTAGGGTGATGGGTAGGCTGAGGGAAAGTGTTGGGGTTAGTGTTAGGGTTAGGGTTAAGGTGATGGTTTGGTTTAGGGTTGGGTTGGGGTGGGTAAAGATGAGGGCTAGGGTGAGGGTGAGGGTTAGGATGAGAGTTAGGGTTAGGGTTAGAGTTAGGCTTAGGCTTAGGGTTATGGTGAAAGTTAGGGTGAGTGTGAGGGTTAGGGTTAGGGTTAGGGTGAGGATGAGGGGGAGGGGGAGGGCTAGGGTTTGGGGGAGAGTGAGGGTTAGGGTAAGGGTTAGTAAGAAGGTGAGAGTGTGGGTTAGGGTGAATGTGAGGGTTAGGGTGAGGTTGAGGGTGAGGGTTAGGGTTAGGGTTAGGTTTAGGATTAGGGTGATTGTTAGTGTTAGTGTTAGGGTGAGGGTGAGGGTTAGGGTTAGGGTCAGGGTGAAAGTTAGGGTTAGGGTTAGGGTTAGGTTTAGGGTTAGGGTGAGGGTGAGGGTGAGGGTTACGGTTAGGGTGAGGGTGAGGGTTAAGTTTAGGTTTAGGGTTAGGATTAGTGTTAGGGTAAGTTTTGGGTTAGGGTTAATGTTAGGATTAGTGTTAGAGTTAGGGTAAGGGTGAGGGTGAGGGTAAGTGTGAGGATTAGGGTTAGGGTTAATATTAGGGTTAGGGTCAGGGTTAGGTTTAGGTTTAGTGTTAGGGTTAGGGTTAGGATTAAGGTTAGGGTGAGGGTTAGGGTGAGGGTTAGGGTGAAGGTTAGGGTGAGGGCTAGGGTTAGACTTAGGCTTAGGCTTAGGGTGATGGTGAGGGTTCGAGTGAGGGTTAGGGCTAGGTTTAGGGTGAGGATGAGGGTGAGGGTTAGGGTTTGGGTAAGGGTGAGGGTTAGGGTTAGGGTTAGGAAGAAAGTGAGAGTGAGAGTTAGGGTGAGGGTGAAGGTGAGGGTGAGGATTAGGTTGAGGGTTAGATTTAGGGTTAGAGTTAGGGTTAGGGTGAGGGTTAGGGTTAGGTAAGGGTGAGGGTTAGGGTGTGGGTGATTGTGATGGTGAGGTTTAGTGTTAGTGTTAGGGTGACGGTGAGTGTTAGGGTTATGGTTAGGGGTAGGTTTAGGGTTAAGTTTGGGGTTAGGGTTTGTGTTAGTGTTAGGGTTAGGGTTAGAGTTAGGGCAAGGGTGAGGGTGAGGGTGAGGGTCATGTTTAGGTTTAGGGTTAGGATTAATATTGGGGTTAGGGTCAGGGTTAGGTTTAGGGTTACGTTTAGAGTTAGGATTAATGTTAGGGTTAGGGTGAGGGTTAGGGTTACGGTGAGGGTTAGGGTTAGGATTAGGTTTAGTGTGCAGGTGAGGGTTAGGGTAGTGTGAGGGTTAGGGTTAGGGTGAGGGTGAGGGTGAGGTTTTTGGTTACAGTGAGGGTGCGGGTGAGGTTTAGGGTTAGGGTGAGGGTTAGGGTTAGGGTTAGGTTTAGGGTTCGGGTGAAGTTGAGGGTTAGGGTGAGGGTTAGGGTGACGGGTAGGCTGAGGGTTAGGGTTAGGGTTACTGTTACGGTTATGGTTAGGGTGAGGGTTAGGTTTAGGGTTGGGTTAGGGTGAGGGTGAAGATGAGGGTTAGGGTGAGGGTGAGGGATAGGGTGAGAGTTAGGGTTAGGGTTAGTCTTAGGCTCAGACTTAGTGTGATGGTGAGGGTTTGGGTGAGTGTGAGGGTTAGGGTTAGGGTTAGGGTTAGGGTTTGGGTAAGGGTGATGGTGAGGGTTAGGGTTAGTAAGAAGGTGAGAGTGAGGGTGAGGGTGAGGGTGAGGGTTAGGCTGAGGGTTACGTTTAGTGTTAGGGTTAGGGTTAGGGTGAGGGTTAGGGTTAGGTTTAGGGTTAGGTAAGGGTGATGGTTATGTTGTATGTGATTGTGACAGTGAGGGGTAGGGTTAGTGTTAGGGTGACAGTGAGGGTTAGGGTTATAGTTATGGTTATGGTTAGGGTTAAGTTTTGGGTTAGGGTTAGTGTTAGTGTTAGGGTTGGGGTTAGATTTAGAGTGAGGGTGAGGCTCCTGTTGAGGTTTAGGGTTAGGATTAATATTGGGGTTAGGGTCAGGGTTAGGTTTAGGGTTAGGGTTAGGGTTAGGGTTAATGTTAGGGTTAGGGTGAGGGTTATGGTTAGGATGAGGTGTAGGGTTAGGATTAGGTTTAGTGTGCGGGTGAGGATTAGGGTAGTGTGAGAGTTAGGGTTAGGGTGAGGGTGAGGGTGAGGTTTAGGGTTAGGGTGCGGGTTGGGGTTAGGGTTCGAGTGAAGTTGAGTGTTAGGGTGAGAGTTAGGGTGACGGTTAGGCTGAGGGTTAGGTTTAGGGTTAGTGTTTGTGTTAGGGTTAGGGTGAGGGTTACATTTAGGTTTGGGTTAGAGTGAAGGTGAAGATGAGGGTTAGGGTGAGGGTGAGGGTTAGGGTGAGAGTTAGGGTTAGGGTTAGTCTTAGGCTCAGACTTAGGGTGATGGTGAGGGTTTGGGTGAGTGTGAGGGTTAGGGTTAGGGTTAGGGTGAAGATGAGGGGGAGGGGGATGGTTAGGGTAAGGGTTAGGAAGAAGGTGAGAATGAGGGTTAGGGTGAGGGTGAGGATTAGGCTGAGGGTTAGGTTTATGGATAGAGTTAGGGTTATGGTTAGATTTAGCGTTAGGTCAGGGTGAGGGTTAGGGTGTGGGTGATTGTGACGGTTAGGGTTAGGGTTAGTGTTAGTGTTAGGGTGACGGTGAGGGTTAGGGTTATGGTCATAGTTAGGGTTAGGGTTAAGTTTTGGGTTAGGGTTAGTGTTCGTGTTAGGGTTAAGGTTAGGGTTAGAGTTAGGGTGAGAGTGAGGGTCATGTTGAAGTTTAGAGTTACGATTAATATTGGGGTTAGGGTCAGGGTTAGGTTTAGGGTTACGTTTAGAATTAGGATTAATGTTAGGGTTAGGGTGAGGGTTAGAGTGAGGGTTAGGGTGAATTTTAGGGTCAGGGTGAGAGTTAGGGTTAGGGTTAGGGTTATGTTTAGGCTTAGGGTGAGGGTGAGGGTGAGGGTGAGGGTGAGGGTTAGGGTTAGGGTTAGGGTGAAGGTGAGTGTTAGGTTAAGGGTTAGGGATAGGATTAGGTTTAGGGTTAAGTTTTGGGTTAGGGTTAGGAAGAAGGTGAGAGTGAGGATTAGGGTGAGGGTGAGGGTTAAGCTGAGGGTTAGGTTTAGGTTTTGGGTTACGGTTAGGGTGAGGGTTTAGGGTTAGGTAAGGGTGAGGGTTAGGGTGTGGGTGATTGTGACGGTGATGGTTAGGTTGAGGTTTAGGATTAGGGTGAGAGTTAGGGTATGGTTAGGGTTAGGGTTAGGGTGAGGGTGAGAGTTATGGTCAGGGTGAGGGTTAAGTTTAGGGTTAGGGTTAGGTTTAGGGCTAGGTTTAGGGTTAGGGTTAAAGTTAGAGTTAGGGTGAGGGTGAGGGTTAGGGTGAGGATTAGGGTTAGTTTTGGTGTGAGCATTAGGGTTAGGGTAACGGTTTGGGTTAGGTTTAGGGTTTGGTTTAGGGTGAGTGTTAGGGTAAGAGTTAAATTTAGGATTATGGTTATGGTTAGGGTTAGGGTTAGGATTGTGGTTAGGGTGTGGTTGAGGGTTACGGTGAGTGTTAGGTTTAGGGTTAGGGTCAGGGTTAGGTTTAGTGTTAGGTTTAGGGTTAGGTGAGGGTGAGGGTGAGGATTAGGTTTAGGGTGAGGGTGAGGGTTAGGTTTATGGTTAGGGTTAAGTTTTGGGTTAAGGTAAGGGTTAGGGTTAGATTTAGGGTGAGGGTGAGGGTGAGGGTTAGGGTTAGGGTTAATGTTAGGGTTAGGGTCAGGGTAAAGTTTAGTGTTACGGTTAGGGTTAGGGTTAAATTTAGGGTTAGGGTGACAGTTAGGGTGACAGGGTGAGGGTTAGGGTGAGGGTTAGGGTGAGGATTAGTGTTAAGTAAGGATGAGGGTTTGGGTGAGGGTTAGGGTTAGTGTTAGAGTATCCGTGAGGGTGAAGGTTAGGGTTAAGGTTAGTGTTAGGCTTAGAGTTAGGGTTAGGGTTATGTTTAGAGTTAGTGTGAGGGTGAGGGTGAGGGTCAGGGTGAGGTTTAGGGTGAGAATTAATATTAGGGTTGGGTCAGGTTTAGGTTTAGGGTTACGGTTAGGCTTAGGGTTAGTGTTAGGGTTAGGGTCAGGGTTAGGTTTAGGGTGAGGGTTAGGTTGAGGGTGAGGGTTAGGGTTAGGGTGAGGGTTAGGGTGAGGGTTAAGGATAGGGTGAGGGTGAGGATTAGGGTTAGGGTGAGGGTGAGGGTTAGGGTGAGGGTGAGGGTTAGGATTGGGATGAGGATAAGGTTTAGGTTTACAGTTACACTTAGGGTTAGGGTTAGGGTTATGATGAGGGTTAGGGTGAGGATTAAGTTTAGGATTAGGGTTAGGGTTATTGTAAGTGTTAGGATTGGGGTTAGTATGAGGGTGAGGTTGAGGGTTGGGGTAGGTGTGAGGGTGAGAGTGAGGTTTAGGTGAGTGTGAGGGTGGGGTTTTGGGTGAGGGTTAGTGTGAGGGTGAGGGTTAGGCTGAGTGTTAGGATTAGGGATAGGGATGGCTTTAGGTTTAGGATTAGGATTAACGTGAGGGTGGGGATTAGGGTTAGTGTTAGGTTTAGAGTTAGGTGAGGTTGAGTGTGAGGGTGACGGTGAGGGTTATGGTTAGGGTGAGGGAGAGGGTGAGGTATAGGGTTAGGGTTAGGGATACGGTTAGGCTGAGAGTTATGGTGAGGGTTAGGGTGAGGGTTAGGGTGAGGGTTAAAGTTAGATTTAGGATTAGGCTCAGGATGAGGGTGAGGGTTAGGTTTAAGGTTAGGGTTAGGGTTAGGCTTAGGGTGAGGGTTAGGGTTAGGTTTAGGGTTAGGGTGAGGGTGAGGGTGAGGGTTAGGGTTAGGGTTAGGTTTAGGGTTTGGGTTATGGTTAGGTTTAGGGTTAGGGTGAGGGTGAGGGTGAGGTTGAGGGTTAGGGTGAGGGTTAGGGTTAGGGTTAGGGTTAGGTTTAGGGTTAGGGTTAGGGTGAATGTGAGGGATAGGGTAAGGTTTAGGGTGATGTTAGGATTAGGGTTAGGGTTAGGTTTAGGTTTGGGGTAAGGGTGAGGATTAGTGGTAGGGTTAAGGTTACAGTGAGAGTGAGGGTGAGGGTGAGGATTAGGGTTAGTTTTAGGGTGAGAGTGAGGGTTAAGGTGAGGCTGAGGGTTAGGGTTAGGGTTAGGGTTAGGTTTAGGTTTAGGATTAGGGTGAGGGTGAGGGTTAGGGTTAGGGTTAGGGCTAGAGTTAGGGTTAGGTTTAGGGTTAGGCGAGGGTGAGGGTTAGGGTTAACTTAGGGTTAGGGTTAAATTTTGGGTTAGGGTGTGGTTTACGCTTAGGGTTACAGTTAGGGTTAACGTTAGAGTTAGAGTGAGGGTGAGCGTTAAGGTGAGGGTTAGGGTGTGGATTAGGATTAGGGTTGGGGTGAGGGTTAGGGTTAAAGTTAGGGTCAGGATTAGAATTAGGATTAGGCTTAGAGTTAGGGTGAGGGTGAGGGTTAGGTTAGGGTTAGGGTTAGGGTGAGGGTGAGGGTTAGGGTGAGGGTGAGGTTTAGGGTTATGGTTATGGTTATGGTTAGGGTGAGGGTTATGGTGAGGTTGAGGGTTAGGGTTAGGCTTTGGGTTAGGGTTAGGGTGTAGGTTAGGTTAGGTTTAGGGTGAGAGTCAGGTTTAGGCTTAGTGTTAGCATGAGGTTGAGGCTTAATGATAGGGTGAGGGTTAGGGTGAGGGTTAGGGTGAGAGTGAGAGTTAGACTTAGCTTTAGGGTTAGGGTTAGGGTGAGGGTAAGGGTTAGGGGTAGTTTTATGGTTAATGTTAGGTTTAGGGTTAGAGTTCGGTGACGCTGAGTGTTAGGGTGAGGTTGAGGATGAGGTTTACGGTTAGGTTAGGGTTAGGGTTAGGATTAAGGTGAGGGTTGGGGTTAGGGTTAGGGTGAGGGTCAGGGTTAGGGTGAGGGTTAGGGTGAGGGTTAGGTTGAGGGTGAGGTTTGGTGTAGGTTTATGGTTAGGGTTAGGGTTGAGGTGAGGGTTAGGGTTAGGTTTATGGTTAGGGTTAAGGTTCTGTTGAAGGTCAGGGTGAGTGTTAGGGTTAGGGTTAGCGTTATGGTGAGAGTTAGGGTTAGGGTTAGCGTTAGTGTTAGATTGAGGTTTAGGGTTAGTGTGACAGTGAAAATGAGAGTGAGGGTTAGGGTGATGGTGAGGGTGAGCGTTAGCGTATGGGTTAGGGTGAAGTTGAGTGTTAGGCTGAGGGTTAGGTTTAGGTTTACTGTTGGGTTAGGGTTAGGTTTAGGTTTATGGTTAGGGTGAGGGTGAGGGTTAGGGTGAGAGTGAGGGTGAGGATTAGGGTTAGGTTTAGGATTAGGGTGAGGGTGAGGGTTAGGGTTAGTTAGGGTTTGGGTTAGGGTTAGGGTTAGGGTTAGGGTTAGGGTTAGGGTGAGGGTGAGGGTGAGAGATAGGTTTAAGGTTAGGGTTAGGGTGAGGGTGAGGGTTAGGGTTAAGGTGAGGGTTAAGGTAGGTTTAGGGTTAGGGTTAGGTTAGGGTTAGGGTGAGGGTGAGGGTTAGGTTTAGGGTTAGGGTTATGGTTAGGATTAAGTTTAGGGCGAGGGTGAGGGTTATGGTTACAGTTAGGTTTAGTGTTAGGTTTAGGAATTGCCTGAGGGTTAGGTTGAGGGTGAGGGTTAATATTAGGATGAAGGTTAGGGTGAGGATGAGGGTTAGGGTGAGGGTTCAGGTTAGGTTTAGGATTAGGGTTAGGTTTAGTGTTAGGGTTAGTGTTAGGGTTAGGGTTAGGTTTAGGGTTAGGGTGAGGGTGAGGTTGAGGGTGAGGGTTAGAATGATGGTTAGGGTTAGGGTTAGGGTTAGGATTGGTTTAGGGTGAGGGTTTAGGATAGGGTTAGTTTTAGGGTTAGGTTTATGCTTAGGGTTAGGGTTAGGGTGAGGGTGTGGTGCAGGGTTAGGGTGAGGGTTAGGTTTAGGGTGAGGGTTAGGGTTAGGTTTAGTATTAGGGTTAACGTGAGGGTGAGGCTTAGGGTTAGGGTTAGGGTGAGGGTGAGGTTTAGGGTGAGGGTTAGGGTGAGGGTGAGGGTTAGGGTTAGGGTTGGGGTTAGAGTGATGGTTAAGGTGAAGGTTAGGGTGAGGGTGAGGGTTAGGGTGAGGGCTAGGGTGAGGGTTAGGGTTAGGGTTAGAATTAGGGTGAGGGTGAGGGGTAGTGTTAGGGTTAAGATGAGGGTTAGTGTTAGGGTGAGGTTTAGGGTTAGGGTTAGAGTTACGGTTAGGGTCAGGTTTAGGGTTAGGTTTAAGTTTAGGTTTAACATTAGGCTTAACGTGAGGGTGAGGGTTAGGGTTAGGGTTATGGAGAGGGTGAGGGTTAGGGTGAGGTTTAGGGTTAGGGTTGGGGTGAGGATTAGGGTTAGGGTTACGGTTACAGTTAGGGTTATGGTTAGGCTTAGGGTGAGGGTTTGGGTGAGGATTAAGTTTAGGATTAGGGTTAGAGTTAGGGTTAGGATTGGGGTTAGGGTGAGGGTGAGGTTGAGGGTTGGGGTAGGTGTGAGGGTGACAGTGAGTGTTAGGGTGAGAGTGAAGCTGAGGGTTAGGGTGAGGGTTAGGGTAAGGTTGAGGGTTAGTATGAAGGTTAGTGTGAGGTTTAGGATTAGGGTTAACGTGAGGGTGAGGGTTAGGGTTAGGGTTAGGTTTACTGTTTAGTTTTGGGTTAGGGCTAGGGTCAGGGTTTGGGTTAGGCTTAAGGTTAGAGTAAGGGTGAGGGTGAGGGTTAGGCTTAGGGCGAGGGATAGGTTGAGGGTTAGGGTTCCGGTTCCGGTTAGGCTTAGGCTTAGGGCGAGGGTTAGGGTGAGGATTAAGTTTAGGATTATGGTTAGGGTTAGGGTTAGGATTAGGATTAGTGTGAGTGTGAGAGTTAAGGGGAGTGTTAGGGTTAGGTTTAGGGTTAGGGTGAAGGTTAGGGTTAGGGTTAGGTTTAGTGTTAGGTTAAGGTTCAGGGTGAGGGTGACAGTGAGGGTTATGGTTAGGGTGAGGGTGAGGTTTAGCGTTACTGTTAGGTTACAGATAGGCTGAGGGGTAGGGTGAGAGTTAGGGTTAGGTTTAGGGTGAGGGTTAGGGTGAGGGTTAGGATTAGGTTTAGGATTAGGCTTAGGGTTCGGTGAGGGTGAGGGTTAGGCTTAGGTTTAGGGTTAGGTTTAGGGTGAGGGTTAGGGTGAGGGTGAGGGTGATGGTTAGGGTTAGGGTGAGGGTGAGCTTTAGCGTTAGTGTTAGGTTACAGTTAGGCTGAGAGTAAGGGTGAGGGTTAGGGTTAGGGTTAGGGTGAGGGTTAGGGATAGGTTTAGCATTAGGCTTAGGGTTCGGTGAGGGTGAGGGTTAGGTTTAGGTTTAGGGTTAGGTTTAGGGTGAGAGTTAGAGTGAGGGTGAGGGTTAGGGTTAGGGTGAGGGTGAGGGTTAGGGTGAGGGTGAGGGTGAAGGTGAGGGTTAGGGTTAGGTTTAGTGTTTGGGTTATGGTTAGGGTTAGGTTTAGGGTGAGGGTGAGGTTGAGGGTTAGGTTTAGAATGAGGGTTAGGGCTAGGGTTAGTGTTAGGGTTAGGATTAGTTTTAGGGTTAGGTTTGGGGTTAGGGTGAGGGTCAGGCTGAGGTTAGTATTAGGGTTAGGGTGAGGGTTAGGGTTAGTGTTAGGGTGAGAGTGAGGGTTAGCGTGAGGCTGAGGGTTAGGATTAGGGTTAGGGTTAGGTTTAGTTTTAGGATTAGGATGAGGGTGAGTGTTAGAGTTAGAGTTAGGGCTAGGGTTAGGGTAAAGGTTAGGGTTAGGGATAGGGTGAGGGTTAGGGTTAGGGTTAGGATTAGGATTAGGATTAGGCTTAGGGGTAGGGTGAGGGTGAGGGTTAGGTTTTGGGTTAGGGTTAGGTTGGGGGTGAGGGTTAGGGTGAGGGTGAGGGTTTGGGTTAGGTTTTGGGTTAGGGTTATGGTTTAGGTTAAGGTTAGGATGAGAGTGAGGGTTAGGCTTAGTGTTAAGGTGAGGTTGAGGCTTAGGGTTAGGGTGAGGGTTAGGGTAGGGTTTGGGTGAGGGTGAGTGTTAGGCTTAGCTTGAGGATTAGGGTGATGGTTAGGGTTAGGGTGATGGTTAGCGTGAGCGTGAGGGTTAAGGTTAGTTTTAGGATTAGGGTTAGGTGTAGGGTTAGGTTTCGGGTGATGTTGACGGTTAGGGTGAGGTTAAGGATGAGGGTTAGGGTTACAGTTATGGTTAGGATTAGGGTGAGCGTGGGTTTGTGGTTAGGTTGAGGGTGAGGGTTGGTGTTAGGTTTATGGTTAGGGTTAGGGTTAGGGTGAGGGTTAGGCTTAGCGTTAGGGTTAGGGTTAGACAGGGTCAGGGTGAGGGTTAAGGTTAGCGTTAGGTTGAGGGTTAGGGTTAGGGTTAGCGTTAGGGTTAGGTTGAGGTTTAGGGTTACTGTGAGAGTGAGAGTGAGGGTTAGGATGATGTGAGGGTGAGCGTTAGGGTGACGATGAGTGTTAGGCTGAGTGTTAGGTTTAGGTTTAGGGTTCGGGTTAGGGTTAGGTTTAGGGTTATGGTTAGGGTGATTGTGAGGGTTAGGATGAGGGTGAGGGTGAGGGTGAGGGTTAAGGTTAGGATTACTGTTAGGGTGAGGGTTAGGGTCAGGGTTAGTGTTTCGGTTAGGGTTAGGGTGAGGGTGAGAGATAGGTTTAGGGTTAGGGTTAGGGTGTGTGTGAGAGTTAGAGTTAGGGTGAGACTTAGGGATAGGTTTAGGGTTAGGTTTAGGTTAGGATTAGGGGGAGGGGAGGGTTAGTTTTAGTGTTTGAGTTAGGGTTAGGCTGAGGTTTAGGGTGAGGGTTAGGGTTAGAGTTAGGGTTAGGGTTAGGTAAGGGTTAGGGTGAGGGTGAGGGTTAGGTTTAGGGTTAGAGTTAGTGTTAGGCTGAGGGTTAGGTGTAGGTTTAGGGTTCGGGTTAGGGTTAGTGTTAGGGTTAGGGTTAGGGTGAGGGGGAAGGTTAGGGTGAGGGTGAGGGTTAGGATTAGGGTTAGGATTAGGGATAGGGTGAGGGTGTGGGTTAGGGTTAGGGTTAGTGTTTGGGTTAGGGTTAGGTTGAGGGTGAGAGATTGGGTTAGGGTTAGGGTTAGGGTTAAGGTAAGGGGTAGGGTGTGAGTGAGGTTTAGGGTTAGGGTGAGGTTTAGGGATAGGTTTAGGGTTAGGTTTAGGTTAGGATTAGGTTAGGATTAGGGGGAGGGGAGGGTTAGTTTTAGTGTTTGGTTATGGTTAGGCTGAGGGTTAGGGTTCCAGTTAGGATTAGTGTTAGGGTTATGGTTAGGAAAGGGTTAGGGTGAGGGTGAGGGTTAGGTTTAGGTTTAGGGTTCCAGTTAGGATTAGTGTTAGGGTTAGGGTTAGGGTTAAGTTTAGGGTTAGGGTTAGGGTGAGGGTGATGGTTAAAATTAGGGTGATTGTTAGGGTTAGGGTTAGGGTGAGGGTTAGGGTGATGGTTACGATGAGGGTTTGGGTTTGGGTTAGGGTTAGGGTTAGGATTGGGTTAGGATGAGGGTGAAGGTTAGGTTTAGTGTTAGGGTTAGGGTTAGGGTGAGGGTTAGGGTTAGGGTTACAGGGAGGGTGAGGGTCAGGGTGAGGGTCAGGGTTAGGGTGACTGTGAGGTTTAGGTTTAGGTTTAGGGTTAGGGTTAGGTTTAGGGTGAGGGTTAGGTAGAGCTGTAGAGTTAGGGTTAGGGTGAGGATGAGGTTTAGGTTTAGGGTTAGGGTTAATGTGAGCGTGAGTGTTAGGGTTAGGGTTAGGGTTAGGGTTTCATTGAGGGTTAGGATGAAGGTTAGGGTGAGGATGAGGTTGAGGTTTAGGGTTAGGCTTTGGGTTAGGTTAAGAATTAGGATTAGGGTTAGGGTTAGGGTGAGAGTGAAGGTGAGGTTTAGGGTTAGGGTTAGTTTTAGGGTAAGGGTGAGGAGTAAGGTTAGGGTTAAGGTGAGGGTTAGTGTTAGGGTGAGGGCTAGGGTTAGGGTTACGGTTATGTTTAGTGTTAGGGTTAGGATGAAGGTGGGGATTAGGGTGAGAGAAAGGGTGAGGATTATGATTAGGGTTAGGGTAAGGGTTAGGGTGAGGGTGAGGGTTAGGTTTAGGGTTAGGGTGAGGGTGAGTGTGAAGGTGAGGATCAGGGTTAGGGTGAGGGTGGGAATGAGGGTTAGGGTGTGTGTGAGTGTGAGCGTTAGTGTGACGGTTAGGCTGAGGGTTGTGGTTAGGCTGAGGGTTATGGTTATGGTTAGGGTTAGGGTTAAGGTGAGGGTGAGGGGTAGGGTTAGGTTTATGGTGAGGGTTGAGTTAGGGTGATGTTTAGGGTTAGGGTTAGGTTTAGGGTGAGGGTGAGGGTTAGGGTTAGGAATAGGGTTAAGTTTTGGGTTAGGTTTAGGGTTAGGGTAAGGGTTAGCGTTAGGGTTAAGTTTAGAGTTAGGGTGAGGGTGTGGGTGAGGATTAGGGTGAAGTTTAGGGTTAGGGTGAGGGTTAGGGTTAGGGTCAGGTTTAAGATTTGGGTTAGGTTAGGATTAGGTTTTTGGTTAATGTCAGGGTTAAGGTTAGAGTTAGGGCGAGGTTGAGGGTGAGGGTTAGGGTGTGGGTTCAGGTTAGGGCTGGGGTGAGGGTTAGGGTTAGGTTACGGTTAGGGTTAGTTTGAGGTTTAGGTTTAGAGTGAGGGTTAGGGTGAGGGTTAAGGTTAGGATGAGGGTTATGGTTAGGGTTAGGCTTAGGGTTAGGGTGAGGGTGAGGTTTAGGGTGAGTGTTAGGGTTAAGATTGGGGTTAGGGTGAGGGTTAGGGTTACAGTTAGGTTTAGGATTAGGGTGAAGGTGAGGGTGAGAGTGAGGGTTATGGTTAGGGTGAGGGTGAGGGTTAGGTTTAGGGTTAGGGTTAGGTTTACGGTGAGGCTGTGGGTTAGGGTGTCAGTTAGGGTGATGGTTAGGGTTAGGGTTAGGGTGATTGTTAGGGTGAAGTTTAGGGTTAGGGTGAGGGTTAGGCTTAGGGTTAGGTTTAAGGTTTGGCTTAGGTTAGGATTAGGTTTTTGGTTAATGTTAGGGTTAAGGTTAGAGTTAGGGCAAGGTTGAGGGTAAGGGTTAGGGTGAGGGTTCAGGTTAGGGTTGGGGTGAGGGTTAGGGTAAGGGTTATGCTTAGGGTTAGTTTTAGGTTTAGGGTGAGGGTTAGGGTTAGGTTAAGGTTAAGATGAGGGTTATGGTTAGGGTTAGGATTAGGGTTAGTGTGAGGGTGAGGTTTAGGGTGAGTGTTAGGGTTAGGATTAAGGTTAGGGTGAGGGTTAGGGTTACGGTTAGGTTTAGGATTAGGGTGAGGGTGAGAGTGAGGGTTATGGTTAGGGTGAGGGTTAGGTTTAGGGTTAGGGTTTGGTTTACGGTGAGGCTGTGGGTTAGGGTGTGAGTTAGGGTGATGGTTAGGGTTAGGGTGATTGTTAGGGTTAGGGTTAGGATTAGGCTTAGGGTAAGGGTTAAAGTTAGGGTTAGGGTTAGGTTTAGCGTGAGGGTTAGGGTTAGGGTTAGGTTAGGTTTAGGGTTAGGGGTAGGGTTAGGGTGAGGGTTAGGGTGAGTGTTAGGGTTAGGTCTATGTTTAGGGTTAGGGTTAGAATTAGGGTTGGGGTTAGGGTTATGTATAGGGTTAGGGCTAGGGCTAGGTTTAGCGTTTAGATTAGGTTAGGGTTAGGATTACGGTGAGGGTGAGGGTTAGCATTAGTGTTGGGGTGAGGGTTAGGATGAGAGTGAGAGTTAGGGTTAGGGTCAGGGTTAGGGTTAGGGTTTGTGTTAGGGTGAGGGCTAGGGTGAGGGTTAGGATTGGGTTAGGGTTAGGGTGAGGGTGCGGTTAGTATGAGGGTTAGGGTTAGGGTTAGGGTGAGGGTGAGGGTTAGGGTTAGGGTGAGGTTTAGGGTCAGGTTTAGAATGAGGTTTAGGTTTAGGGTTAGGGTAAGGGTGAGGTCTAGGGTTAGGGTTAGGGTTAGGGTTAGGGTTAGGCTTGGGTGAGGGTGTGGGTTAGGGTTAGGGTTAGGGTTAGGGTTAGGGTGAGGGTGAGGGTTAGGGTTCCGGTAAGGGTTCAGATTCGGGTTAGGGTGAGGGTAAGCAATAGGGTGAGGGTTAGGGTTAGGGTTAGGGTTAGGCTTGGGTGAGGGTGTGGGTTCGGGTTAGGGTTAGGGTTAGGGTTAGGGTTCCGGTAAGGGTTCGGATTCGGGTTAGGGTGAGGGTTAGGGTTAGAGATAGGGTGAGAATTAGGGTAAGGATGAGGGTTCGGATTAGGGTTACGTTTTGGGTTAGGGTTAATTTTAGGGTTAGGGTTAGTGTGAAGGTAAGGGTGAGGATGAGGGTTAGGGTCAGGGTTAGGGTTAGGGTTTGGTTAGTTTTATGGTTACGGTTAGTGTTAGCGTGAGGGTGAGTGTTATGGTGAGAATGAGGGTGAGGGTGAGGATGAGGGTTAGGATGAGGGTGAGGGTTAGGTTTAGGGTGTGGGTGAGGGTTAACATTAGGGTGTGGGTTCGGGTTCAGGTGAGTGTTAGGGTTATGGTTAGGGTTAGTGTTAGGGCGAGTGTAAGGGTCAGGTTTAGGGTGAGGGTTAGGGTGAGGGTGAGTGTTAGGGTTAGGGTTTGGTTTAGGGTGTTGGTTAGGGTTAGGGTTAGGGTGAGGGCTAGGGTGATGGTTCAGGTGAGTGTGAGGGTTAAGGTGAGGGTTAGGGTTAGGGTTAGGGTTAGGGTGAGGGTTAGGGTTAGGGTGAGTGTTAGGGTTAGGTTTAGGGTTAGGGTTAGCATGAGAGTTAGGATAAGGTTGAGAGTGAGGGTGAGGGTTAGGGTTAGGGTGAGGGTTCATTTTAGGGTTAGGGTTTTGGTTAGTGTTAGTGTTAGGGTTAGTGGTAGGGTTAGGATTAGGATGAGGGTTAGTGTAAGGATGAGGGTGAGAGTGAGGGTTAGAATTCGGGTTAGGGTTAGGGTTAGGGTTTAGGTTAGGGTTAAGGTTAGGTTTAGGTTTAGGGTTAGGGTTTGTGTTAGGGTTATAATTAGGGTTAGGGTGAGGGTGAGGGTGAGTGTGTCGGTTAGGGTTAGTGTGAGGGTGAGGGTCAGGCTGAGAGTCAGGTTTTGGGTAATTATGAGGGTTAGGGTGAGGGTTAGGGTTAGGGTTAGAGTTAGGATCAGGATGAGGGATAGTGTGAGGGTGAGGGTTAGGGTTAAAGTTAGGGTTAGCATGAGGTTGAGGGTGAGGGTGAGGGTTAGTGTTAGGGTTAGGGTTAGCATGAGGGTGAGTGTGAGTGTGAGGGTTAGGGTTAGGGTTATGGTGAATGTTAGGGTTAGAGTTAGATTTAGGGTTAGGGTTAGGTAAGAGTTGGGATTAGGGTGAGGGAAAGGGTTAGGTTGAGTGTTACGGTAAAGGTTACGGTTAGGGTTTGGGTTATGGTTAGGATTAGGGTTAGGTTGAGTCTGAGGGTGAGGGTGAGGGTGAGGGTTAGGGTTATGGTGAGTGTTAGGGTTAGGGTTAAAGTTAGGATTAGGGTTAGGGTGAAGGTGAGGGTTAGGGTTAGGGTGAGGGTTAGGGTTACGGTTAGTGTGAGGGTTATGGTGAGGGTTAGGATTAGGGTTATGGTGAGGGTTAGGTTAAGGGTGAGAGTTAGCGTTAGGGTTAGGGTTAGTGTGAGGATGAGGGTGAGGGTTAGGGTTGGGGTTATGGTTATGGTTATGGTTAGGGTTAGGGTTTGGGTTAGTCATTGGGTTAGGGTTAGGATTAGGCTGAGGGTGAGATTTAGGGTGTGGGGTGGGTGAGTGTTAGGATTAGGATAGGGTTATTGTTAGGTTTAGGGTTAGGGTTAGGTTTAGGTTTATGCTTAGGGTTAGGGCTAGGACTAGGTTTAGGGTCAGGGTTCGGGTTAGGATTAGGGTTGGGCTTAGGGTTATGTATAGGGTTAGGTCTAGGGCTAGGTTTAGGGTTTTGATTAGGGTTAGGGTGAGGGTTAGGCTTAGGGTTAGGGTGAGGGTGAGGATGAGGGTTAGGCTTAGGGTTAGGGTAAGGGTTAGGTTTAGGGTGAGGGTGAGGGTGAGAATTAGGATTAGAGTTAGGGTGAAGGTGAGGGTTACGGTGAGGGTTAAGTTTAGGGCTAGTTTTAGGGTTAGGATTTGGTTTAGGTGCAGGGGTAGGGTGAGTGAGGCTTAGGGTTAGAATTAGCGTTAGAATTAGGGTGAGGGTGCGGGTGAGGGTTAGGGTTAAGGTTAGGGTTAGGGTGAGGGTGAGGGTTAGGGTTCGGGTTAGAGTTAGGGTGAGGATGAGGGTTAGGGTATGGGTTATGGTTAGGGTTAGAGTTAGGGTGAGGTTTAGGATAAGCGTGAGGCTGAGGGTTAGGGTTAGGGTCAGGATAAGGGTTAGGGTTAGGTTAAGGGTTAGGGTTAGGGTGAGGGTTAGGGTTAGGGTTAGGGTTCAGGTGAGGGTGAGGTTTAAGGTTAGGGTTAGGATTAGGTTTAAGGTTACGGTGAAGGTGAGGGTTAGGATGAGGGTTGGCAGATGGTTAGGGTTAGGGTGAGGGTTAGTCTTACGGTGAGGGTTAGGGTTAGGTTTAGGATTAGGGTTAGTGTTTGGGTTTGGGTTAGGGTTAGGGTGAGGGTGAGCATTAGGTTGAGTGTTAGGGTTAGGAATAGGTTTAGGGTTAGGGTGAGGGTTAAGGTTAGTGTGAGGGTAAGGGTGATGGTGCAGGTTAAGGTTAAGGTTAGGGTTATGGTTAGGTTTTGGGTTAGTTTTATGATTACGGTTAGTGTCAGGGTGAGGGTGAGTGTTAGGGTAAGAATGAGGGTGAGGGTGAGGATGAGGGTTAGGGTGGGGGTGAGGGTTAGGGTTAGGGTTAGGGACTCTTAGGGTTAGGATTAGTATTAAGGTTAGATTTAGCATTAGGTTTAGGTTTACGTTTAGGTTTATGGATAGGGTTAGGGCTAGGAGTAGGGTAAGGTTACAGTTAGAATTAGGGTTAGGGTTAGGGTCATGTATAGGGTTAGGGCTAGGGCTAGGTTTAGGGTTTATATTAGGGTTAAGATCAGGGTTAGGCTTAGGGTTAGGGTGAGGGTGAGGGTGAGGGTTAGGCTTAGGGTTAGGTTTAGGCTGAGGGTGAGATTGAGGGTTAGGATTAGGGTTAGGGTTACGGTGAGGGTTAAGTTTAGGGTTAGTTTTAGGGTGAGGGTTAGGGAGAGGGTTAGGGTTTCAGTTAGGGTCAGCGTTAGGGTTAGAGTTAGAGTTTGGGTTAGGGTTACGGTTAGGGTGAGGTTGAGGGTTATGGGCAGGGGTAGGGTTAAGGTGAGGGTTAGGGTTAGGGTGAGGGTGTGGATTAACGTAAGGGAAAGGGTGAGGTTTAGGATTAGGTTTAGGGTAAGGGTTACGGTGAGGGTGAGGGTTAGGTTTAGGGTTAGGGTTAGCGTTAGGGTGAGGTTGAAGTTGAGGGTTAGGGTTAGGGTGAGGGTGAGAATGAGTGTTATGGTGAGTTGGGTGTGAGCGTTAGTGTGAGGGTTAGGGTGAGGGTCACGTTTAGGCTGAGGGTTAGGGTTAGGGTTATGGTTATGGTGAGGGTTAGGGTTAAGTTTAGGGTTAGTGTGATGGTGAGGTTTAGGGTTAGTGTAGGGTTATGGTGAGGGTGAGGGAGAGGGTGAGGGTGAGAGTTAGGGTTAGGGTGAGGGTGAGGGAGAGGTTTAGGATTAGTTTTAGGGTGAGGGTGAGGGTGGAGGTGAGGTTTAGGGTTAGGATCAGTATTAGGGTTAGGTTCAGGGTTAGGTTTATTGTTACAGTTATGGTTAGGGATAGTGTTAGGTTAGGGTTAGGGTTAAGTTTTGGGTTACACTTATGGTTAGGGTTAGGATTAGGGTTAGAATTAGGGTGAGGGTGAGGGTCACGGTGAAGTTTAGGGTTAGGATTAATATTAGGGTTAGGTTCAGGGTTAGGTTTATTGTTACAGTTATGGTTAGGGATAGTGTTAGGGTTATGGTGAGGGTTAGGGTGAGGTTTACGGTGAGGGTTAGGGTGAGGGTTAGTTTTAGGATTAGGTTTAGTGTGAGGGTGAGGTTAGGTTGAGGGTGAGGGTTAGGGTTATGGTTAGAGTTAGGGTGAGGGTTAGGGTTATGGTTAGAGTTAGGGTGAGGGTTAGGGATAGTGTTAGGGTTATGGTGAGGGTTAGGGTGAGGTTTACGGTGAGGGTTAGGGTTAGGGTGAGGGTTAGTTTTAGGATTAGGTTTAGTGTGAGGGTGAGGGTTAGGTTGAGGGTGAGGGCTAGGGTTATGGTGAGGGTGAGGGTTAGGCTTAGGGTTAGGGTGAGGGTGAGGGTGAGGATGAGGGTTAGTGTTAGGGTTACTGTTAGTTTTTGAGTTTGTGTTAGGGTTAAGGTTAGGGTGAGGGTGAGGTTTAGGGTTAGGGTGAGGGTGAGGGTTAGGGTTAGGTTGAGGGTGAGGGTTAGGCTTAGGGTGAGGGTGAGGGTTAAGGTTAGGTTTAAAGTGAGGGTGAAGGTGAGGGTTAGGGTGAGGGTTAGGATGAGGGTTAGGCTTAGGGTTAGGTGTGGCGTGAGGGTGAATGTTAGTGTTTGGATTAGGGTTAGGGTGCAGTTGAGGGTGAGGGTTGGGGAAGGTATGAAGATGAGAGTGAGGGTTAGGGTGAGGGTGAGGGTGAGGGTTAGGGTGAGGTTTAGCGTGAGGGTTACTGTTAGTTTTTGAGTTTGTGTTAGGGTTAAGGTTAGGGTGAGGGTGAGGTTTAGGGTTAGGGTGAGGGTGAGGGTTAGGGTTAGGTTGAGGGTGAGGGTTAGGGTTAGGGTGAGGGTGAGGGTTAAGGTTAGGTTTAAAGTGAGGGTGAAGGTGAGGGTTAAGGTTAGACTCAGGGTGAGGGTGAGGTTTAGGGTGAGGGTTAGGGTTAGGGTTGGGGTGAGTATTAGGGTTAGGATTACAGTTAGGGTTAGGGTTAGGTTTAGGCTTAGGGTGGGGGTTAGTGTGAGGATTAAATTTAGGATTAGGGTTACAGTTAGGGTTAGGATTAGGGTTAGGGTTAGGGTTTTCCTTAGGTTTAGGGTTAGGTCTATGGTTAGAGTTAGGGTTAGGATTAGGGTTAGGGATAGGGTTATGTATAGGGTTAGGGCTAGGGCTAGGTTTAGCGTTTGGATTAGGGTTAGGGTTAGGGTTAGGATTAGGGTTAGGATTACGGTGAGGGTGAGGTTTACATTTAGGGTTAGGGTATGGGTTAGGCTTAGGGTGAGGGTGAGGTTTAGGGTTATAGTTAGGGTTAGGGTTAGGGTGAGGGTTACGGTGAGGGTTAGGGTTAGCGTTAGTTTTAGGGTTAGGGTTAGTGGTAGGGGGAGGTTTAGGGTGAGGGTTATGTTTAGGGTGAGGTTTAGGGTTAGGTTTAGGGTTAGGCTTTGGGTTAGGGTCAGGGATAGGGTTATGTATATGGTTAGGGCTAGGGCTAAGTTTAGCTTTTGGATTAGGGTTAGGGTTAGGGTGAGGGTGAGGGTGAGGGTGAGGGTTATGGTTATGGTTAGGGTTAGGGTGAGGGTAAGGGGGAGGGTGAGTGTGAGGGATAGGGTGAGGGTTAGGGTGAGGTTGATGGTGAGGGTTTGGGTGAGGGTAAGGTTTAGGGTTAGGGTGAGGGTGAGAGTGAGGGTTAGGGTGAGGGTGAGGGTTAGGGCGGGTTGAGGGTTAGGCTGATGGTTAGGGTTAGGGTTAGGGTGAGGGTGAGGGTTAGGGTTACGGTAAGGTTTAGGGTGAGGGTGAGATTGAGGGTTAGGGTGAGAGTGAGTATGAGGGTGGTGGTTAGGGTTAGTGTTAGGGTGAGGGTGAGGGTGAGGTTTAAGCTTAGGGTTAGAATTAGGGTTAGGGTGAGGATTATGGTTAAGGTTTCGGTTTGGGTCAGGGTTAGGGTGATGGTTAGGGTGAGCGTTAGGGTTAGGTCGATGGGTAGCATTGGGGTTAGGGTTAGGGTTAGTGTGAGTGTGAGAGTTTAAGTTAGGGATAGGGTTAGGGTGAGAGTGAGTGTGAGGGTTAGGGTTAGGGTTATGGTTAGGTTTAGGGTTATGGTTTGGTTTAGTGTTGGTGTTAGGGTTAGGGTTAGGGTGAGGGTGAGGGTTAGGGTGAGGGTTAGTGTGAGGGTTAGGTTTAGGGTTAGGGTTAGGGTTACAGTGAGGGTGAAGTTGAGGGTAAGTGCTAGGGTGAGGGTTTGGATTAGGGTGAGGGTTAGGATTAGGGTGAATGTTAATGTTAAGGTGAAGGTTAGGGTTAGGGTGAAGTTTACTGTTAGGGTTAGGGTTAGGGTGTGGGTGAGGTTGAAGGTGAGGGATAGGGTTAGGGTTAGGGTTATGGTTAGTGTTAGGGTTAGGGTTTGAGTTAGTGTTAGTGTTAGTGTTAGGTTTAGGTTTCGGTTGTGGGAGAGTGTTAGGTTTAGAATGAGGGTGACGGTGAGGGTTAGGGTCAGGGTGAGGTTTAGGTTGAGGGTTAGGGTTATGGTCATTGTTAATGTTAGGGTTAGGGTTAGGGACACTTAGGGTTAGGGTTAGGGTTAGGATTAGGCTTAGGGTTAGGGTTATGTGTAGGTTTAGGGCTAGGGCTAGGATTAGGGTTTGGATTAGGGTTAGGGATAGGGTTAGGGTTAGGGTGAGGGTGAGGGTTAGGTTTAGGGTGAGAGTGAGGGTGAGGTTTAAAATAAGGGTCAGGGTTAGGGTTAGGTTAGTTTTAGGGTTAGGTTTATTTTTAGGGTGAGGGTTAGGGTGAGGATTAGGTTTAGGGTGAGGGTTAGGGTTAGGGTTAGATTTAGGGTTTGGGTTAGGATAAGGGTTAAGTTGAGGGTGAGGGTGAGGGTTAGGGTGAGGGTGAGGGTTATGGTTTGGATTAAGGTTATGGTTAGAGTTAGTGTTAGGTTTAGGGTGAGGGTTTGCGTTAGGGTTAGGGTTAGGTGAGGGTGATTGTTAGGATTAGGGCTAGGTTTAGGTTTAGGGTTAGGGTTAGGGTTAAGGTGAGGGTTTGTGTTAGGGTTAGGGTTAGGTGAGGGTGATTGTTAGGATTAGGGCTAGGTTTAGGTTTAGGTTTAGGGTTAGGATTAAGGTGAGGGTTTGTGTTAGGGTTAGGGTGAAGGTTAGTGTTAGGGTTAGGGTGAGGGTTAGGGTTACATTTAGGGTGAGGGTTAGGGTTAGGGTTAGGGTTAGGATAAAGTTTAGGGTGAGGGTTAGGGTTAGGGTTAGTGTTAGGGTTAGGGTTAGGTTTAAGTTTAGGATGAAGTTGAGGGTTAGGGTGAGTGTAGGGTGAGGATTAGGGTGAGGGTTAGGGTTAGGATAAGGATTAGGGTGAGGGTGAGGTTTAGGGTTAGGATTAGGGTTAGGGTGAAGTTGAGGGTGAGGGTTATGTCTAGGTTGAGAGTTAAGATTAGGGTAGGGGTGGTTGAGTGTGAGGGGTAGGGTGAGGGTTAGGGTGAGGTTGATGGTGAGGGTTTGGGTGAGGGTAAGGTTTAGGGTTAGGGTGAGGGTGAGGGTGAGGGTTAGGGTGAGGATGAGGGTTAGGCTGAGGGTTAGGGTTAGGGTTAGGGTGAGGGTTAGGGTTACGGTAAGGTTTAGGGTGAGGGTAAGGTTGAGGGTTAGGGTGAGAATGAGTATGCGGGTGGTGGTTAGGGTTAGTGTCAGGGTGAGGGTGAGGGTGAGGGTAACGGTTAGGGTTAGGGTGTGTGTTAGGGTTATGTTTAGGGTTAGGGTTAGGTTTATGGTTAGGGTAAACGTGAGGGTTAGGGTGAGATTGAGGATTAGGTTAGGTTTAGGGTGAGCGTTAGGTTTAGGGATAGTGTGAGGGTTTAGGCTGAGGGTTAGGGTGAGGGTGAGGATTAGGGTTAGGGTGAGAGTGAGGGTTAGGGTGAGGGTGAGAGTGAGAGTTAGGGTTAGGGTTGTGTTTAGAGTTAGGGTTAGGGTTTGGGTTAGGGTTAGGTTTAGGTTTAGGGTTAAGATTTGGTTTAGGTTGAGGGTTAGGGTTAGGTTTAGGGTTAAGATTTGGTTTAGGTTTAGGGTTAGGGTTAGGTTTAGGGTTAAGGTTAGGGTTAGGGTTTGGGTTAGTGTTGGGGTTAAGGTTAGGTTTAGGGTTAAGGTTATGGTTTGGGTTAGGGTTAGGGTTAGGGTTAATTTTAGGTTTAGGGTTTGGTTTAGGGTTAGGTTTAGAGTTAGGGTTAGCATTAGGCTGAGAACGACTGTGAGGGTTAAGGTTAGGGTTAGGCTTAGGTTTAGGGTGAGGGTTAGGATTAGGGTTCCAGTTAGGTTCAGGTGTAGAGATTTGCGTTAGGGTGAGGGTTAGGGTTAGGTTTTTGGTTAGGGTGAGGGTGAGTGTTAGGGTGAGGTTTAGGGTTAGGGTTAAGGTTTGGGTTAGTTTTATGTTTACGGTTAGTGTCAGGGTGATGGTGAGTATTAGGGTGAGAATGAGGGTCAGTGTGAGAATGAGGGTTAGGTTGAGGGTGAGGGTTAAGGTTAGGGTTAGGGTTACGTTTAGGATTTGATTTAGGGTAAGGGTTAGGGTTAGGTTTCGGGTTAGAGTTATGGTTAGGGTGAGGGTTACGGTTAGGTTGAGGGTTCGGGTTCGGGTTCGGGTTCGGGTTCGGGTTAGGGTTAGGGTGAGTGTTAGGGTTAGGTTTAGGGAGAGGGTTAGGGTCAGGGCTATGGTTAGGGTTAGGGTTAGGTTTACTGTGTGGGTTAGGGTTAGGTTGAGGGTGAGGGTAAGGGTGAGGGTTAGGGAGAGGGTTAGGCTTAGGGTTAGTATTAGGGTGAGGGTGAGGGTTAGGGTTAAGGTGAGTGTTAGGGTTATGGTTAGGTTGAGTGTCAGGTTTAGGGTGAGGGATAGGGTTAGGGTTAGGGTTTTTTAGGATTAGGGTTAGGGTTAGGGTGAGAGTGAGGGTGAGGTTTAAGTTTAGGGTTTCGGTTAGGGTTAGGGTGAGGATTATGGTTAGGTTTACAGTTTGGTTTTGGGTTAGGGTTAGGGTAAGGGTTAAGATGAGCGTTAGAGTGACAGTTAGGGTTAGGTCTATGTTTAGGGTTAGGATTAGGGTTAGGGTGAGGGCGAGGCTTAGGGTGAGTGTTAGAATTAGGGTTAGGGTTAGGATTAGGGTAAGGGTTAAGGTGTGGGTGAGAGTTAGGGTGAGGGTGAGGGTTATGGTTAGGGGTAGGGTTAGGTTGAGGGTGAGGGTTAGGGTTAGGGTTATGGTGAGGGTGAGGATTAGGGTGAGGCTTAGGGTTAGGGTGAGTGTGAGTGTTAGGGTTAGGGTTAGGGCAATGGTAAAGGTTAGGGTTGGGGTGAGGGTGAGGATTAGGTTTAGTGTTATGTTTCCGGTTAAGGTTAGGGTTCGGGTTAGTGTTAGTGTTAGGATTAGGGTTGGTGTTAGGGTGAGGGTTAGGTGAGTGTTAGGGTTAGGGTTAGGGTTAGGTTTAGGGTGAGGGTGAGGGATAGTGTGAGGTTAAGGGTTAGGGCTAGGGTTAGGGTTAGGGTGAGGGTGAGGGTTAGGGTTAGGGTTAGGGTGAGGGTTAGGATTACGGTGAGGGATAGGGTGAATTTAGAGTTAGGTTTAGGGTTTGGGTTAGGGTTAGGGTTTGGGTGAGGGTTAGGGTTCGGGTGAACATTTTTGTTAGGGTTAGGGTAAGGATGAGCGTGAGGTTGAGGGTGAGGGATAGGCTTAGTGTTATGGTTCAGGTTAGGTTTTGGGTTAGTGTTAGTGTTAGTGTTAAGTTTAGGTTTGGGGTGAGGGTTAGGGTGAGAGTGAGGGTGAGGGTGAGGGTGAGGGTTAGGATCAGGGTGAGGGTTAGCGTAAGGGTTATTGTTAGGGTCATTGTTAGGGTTAAGGTTAGGGTTAGGGACACTTAAGGTTAGGGTTAGGGTTAGAGTTAAGGTTAGGATTAGCGTTAGGTTTAGGGTTAGTTTAGGTTTATGGTTAGGGTTAGGGTTAGGCCTAGCCTTAAGGGTAGGGTTAGGATTAGGGTTAGGGTTAGGGTTATATATAGTTTTAGGGCTAGGGCTAGCATTAGGGTTTGGATTAGGGTTAGGTTTAGGGTTAAGGTTAGGGTTAGGGTTAGGGTTAGGGTGAGGGTGAGGGTTAGGTTTAGGGTTAGGATAAGGGTCAGGTTTAGGGTGACGGTGAAAGTGAGAGTTAGGATAAGGGCAGGTTTATGGTTAGGGTTAGGTTGAGGGTTATGGTGAGGGTTAGGGTTAGGTTTAGTTTTAGGGTTAAGGTTAGGGTGAGGGTTAGGGTGGGGGTTAGGGTTAGGGTTAGGGTTTGGGTTAGGATTAGGGTTAAGGTGAAGGTGAGGGCTAGGGTTAGGTTTAGGGTGAGGGTGAGGGTGAGGGTTATGGTTTGGGTTAGGATTAGAGTTAGGGTTACAGTTAGGGGGAGGGTTTGTGTTAGGGTTAGGGTTAGGTGAGGGTTATTGTTAGAGTGAGGGTTAGGGTTAGGGTTAGGGTTAGGGCTGGGTTAATGTGAGGGTTTGTGTTAGGGTTAGGGTTAGAGTTAGGGTGAAGGTTAATGTTAGGGTTAGGGTGAGTGTTAGGGTTAGGGTTAGGGTGACGGTGAGGGGTACGTTTAGGGTTAGGGTGAGTGTGAGGGTGAGGATTAATGTTTGGGTTAGTGTTAAGGTTAGGTTTAAGTTTAGGATGAAGGTGAGGGTTAGGGTTAGGGTTAGGGTAAGGATTAAGGTGAGGGTGAGTTTTAGGGTAAGTATTATGGTTATGGTTAGGGTGAGGTTTAGGTTTAGGGCGAGGGTTAGGGTTAGGGTAATGGTGAGGGTGAGGGTGAGGGTTAGGGTGAGGGTTAGGGTTAGGGAAAGGTTGAGGGTGAGGGTGATTGTGAGGTTTAGGGTGAGGTGAGGGTTAGGGTGAGGTTTAGGGTGAGGGTGAGGTTTAGGGTTAGTGTGAGGGTGAGGGTGATAGTGAGGGTTAGGGTGAGGGTTATGGTGAGATTGAGGTTTAGGCTGAGGGTTAGGGTTAGGATGAGGGTGAGTGTTAGGGTAAGGTTTAGGGTGAGGGTGAGGGTTAGGGTTAGGGTGAGTGTGAGTGTGAGGGTGGGGGTTACGGTTACTGTTAGGGTGAGGGTGAGGGTGGGTGTGATGGTTAGGGTTAGGGTTTGGGTTAGGGTTATGTTTAGGGTTAGGGTTAGGTTTAGGGTTAGGCTGAAGGTGAGGGTTATGGTGAGTGTGAGGCTGGGTTAGGGTTAGGGTTAGGGATAGGGATAGGGTTAGGGTAAGGGTGAGAGTTAGGGTTAGGTTTAGGTTGAGGGTGAGTTTTAGGGTTAGGGTGAGGGTTAGGGTGATGGTTAGGGTTAGGGTTAGGGTTAGGATTACGGTTAGGTTTAGAGTTAGGGTGAGGTTTAGGGTTAGGGTGAGCTTTAGGGTAAGGGTTAGGATTAGGTTATGTGTTAGGGTTAGGATTAGGGTTTCGGTGACTGTGAAGGTTAGGGTGAGGGTGAAGTTTAGGTTTAGGTTTAGGGATAGGGTTAGGTTTAGGCTGAGGGTAAGGGTGAGGGTTAGGGTTAGGGTTAGGGTTAGGGTTAGGGTTAGGGTGAGGTTGAAGTGTAGGTTTAGGGTTAGGGTAAGGGTGACGGTTAGGGTTAGGGTTAGTGTTAGGGTCAGGTTTAAGTTTAGGATGAAGGTGAGGGTTAGGATGAGTGTTAGGGTGAGGATTAGGTGAAGGTTAGGGTTAGTTTTAGGGTAAGGATTGAGGTGAGGGTGTGGTTAAGGTTAGGATTAGGGTTAGGGTGAGGTTGAGGGTGAGGGTTATATTTAGGGTGAGGGTTAGGGTTAGGGTAAGGGTGAGGGTGACGTTGAGGGTTAGGGTGAGGTTTAGGGTGAGGGTGAGGTTTAGGGTTAGGGTTAGGGTTAGGGTTATGGTGAGTATGAGGGTGAGGGTTTGGGTTAGGGTTAGGGTTATGGTTATGGTTAGGGTTAGGTTTAGGGTGAGGGTTAGGGTGAGTGTGAGGGTGAGGCTTAGTGTTAGGTTTAGGGTTTAGGTTAGGGTTAGGGTTAGGATTATGTTTAGGGTTAGGGTTAGGTTTAGGGTGAGGGTGAGGGTGAGGGTGAGGGTAGGGTGAAGTTGAGGGTGAGGGTTAGGGTTATGATTACGGTTAGGGTTAGGCTTAGGGTGAGGTTGAGGAGTAGGGTTAGGGTGAGGGTTAGGTTGAGGGTTGGTGTTAGGTTTAGGGTTAGGGTGAAGGTGAGGGTTAGGTTGAGTTTTAGCGTGAGAGTTGGGCTGAGGGTTATGGTTCGGGTTAAGGTTAGTGTGAGCTTGAGGGTTAGGTTTAGGGATAGGGTAAGGGTAAGTGTGAGGGTTAGGGTGATTGTGAGAGTGAGGGTTAGGTGAGGTTGAGGGTGAGGATGAGTGTGAGAGATAGGGTTAGGTTGAGGGTGAGGATGAGGGTGTGTGTTAGGGTGAGGGTTAGGTTTAGGGTTAGGGTTAGGGTGAGGGTGAGGATTGGGGTTAGGGTTAGGGTTAGGTTGAGGGTGAGGGGTATGGTTAGGGTGAGGGTGAATGTTATGGTTAGGGTGAGGGTGAGGGTGAGGATTAGGGTGAGGGTTAGAGTGAGGTTTAGGGTTAGGGTGAGGGTGAGAGTGAGGGTTAGGGTGAGGGTGATGGATAGGTTGAGGATTAGGGTGAGGGTGAGGGATAGACTGAGGGTTAGGTTTAGGGTGAAGGTTAGGGTTAGGGTAAGGTTTAGGGTGAGGGTGAGGGTTAGGGTGAGGGTGAGTGTGAGGGTGGGGGTTAGGGTTGGTGTTAGGGTGAGGGTGAGGGTGAGGCTGAGGTGAGGGTTAGTGTTAGGGTTAGGGTTAGGGTTAAGATTTGGGTTAGGGCTAGGTTTAGGGTCAATGTTACATTTAGGTTTAGAGTTAGGTTGAGGGTGAGGGTGAGGGTTAGGGTGACCATTAGGGTGATGGTTAGGATTATGTTAATGTTAGCATTAGGGTCATGATTAAGTTTAGGGTTATGTTTAGGGTTAGGGTTAGTGTTAGGGTGAGTGTTAGGTTAAGGTTCAGGGTTAGCGTTAGGGCTGGATTACCACTAGGGTGAGTGTGTGCATTCGGGTGAGGGTTAGGGTCAGCGTTAGGATTAGGTTTAGGGTTAGGGTAAGGGTGAGGGTGAGGGTGAGGGTGAGTATTAGGGTGCGGGTTAGGCTGAGGGTGAGGGTTAGGGTTAGGGTGAGGGTGAGAGTGAGGGTTAGAGTGAGGGTGAGGGTTAGGGTGAGGGTGAGGAATAGGCTGAGGGTTAGAGTTAGTGTTAGGGTTAGGGTTAGGGTAAGGTGTAGGGTGAGGGTGAGGGTTAGTGTGAGGATGATTGTGAGGATAGGGGTTAGGGTTGGTGTTAGGGTGAGGGTTAGGGTGAGGGTGAGGTTTAGGGTTAGGGTTAGGGTTAAGTTTTAGGTTAGGTTTATGTTTAGGGTCAATGTTACATTTAGGTTTAGAGTTAGGGTGAGGGTGAGGGTTAGGGTGAGGGTGAGAGTAAGGGTTAGGTTGAGGGTGAGGGTGAGGGTTAGTGTGAATGTGAGAGTGAGGGTTAGGTTGAAGGTGAGTGTTAGGATGAGGGTAAGGATTAGGGTTAGGGTGAGGGTGAGGATTGGGTTTAGGGTTAGGGTTAGGTTGTGGGTGAGGGTTAGGGTTACGGTGAGGGTGAGAGTGAGGGTTAGGGTGAGGGTGAGGGAAGGCTGAGGTTGAGGGTTAGGTTTAGGGTTAGGGTTAGGGTTAGGGTAAGGTTTAGGATGAGGTTGAGGGTTAGGGTGAGGGTGAGTGTCAGTGTGGGGGTTAGGGTTTGTATTATTGTGAGGATGAGGGTGAGGGTGAGGGTTAGGGTTAGGGTTAGGGTTAACTTTTCAGTTAGGATTAGGTTTAGGGTCAATGTTAAATTTAGGTTTAGAATTAGGGTGAGGGTAGGGTGACGGTTAGGGTGAGGGTTAGGATTAGGGTTAATGTTAGCATTAGGGTCAGCATTAGGTTTAGGGTTATGATTAGGGTTAGGGTTAGGGCTAGTGTTAGGGTGAGTGTTAGGTTAACGTTTAGGGTTAGCGTTAGGGGTGGATTACCGTTAGGGTGAGTGTGTGCATTCGGGTGAGTGTTAGGGTTAGGGTTAGGGTTAGGGTTAGCGTGAGGGTTAGGGTTAGGGTGAGGGTGAGGTTGAGGGTGAGGGTGAGGATTAGGGTGACAGTAAGGGTTAGGGTGAGGTTTAGGGTGAGGGTTAGGGTGAGGGTTAGGATTAGGTTTAGGGTTAGGGCAAGGGTGAGGGTGAGGGTTAGTGTTAGGGTGAGGGTTACAGTGAGGGTTGGAGTGAGGGTGAGGTTTAGGGTTAGGGTTAGAGTTAAGGTGAGGGTTAGGGTGAGGGTTAGGGTGAGGGTGAGGATTAGGATTAGGGTTAGGGTTAGGGTTAGGATTAGGGTTAGGGTTAGGGTTAGAGTTAGTGTGAGGGTGAGGGTTAGGGAGAGGGTTAGGGTGAGGGTTAGGGTGAAGGTGAGGGTTAGGGTTAGGGTGAGGGTGAGGGTGAGTGTTAGGGTTAGAGTTATGGTTATGATTAGTGTTAGGGTGAGGGTGAGGGTGAGGGTGAGGGTTAGGGTTAGGGTTATGGTTATGGTTAGGATAAGTGTTAGGGTGAGGGTGAGGGTTAGGGTTAGGGTGATGGTGAGGGTTAGGTTTTGTATTAGGGTGAGGGTTAGAGTTAGGGTTAGGGGCAGGATGAGGCTCTGTGTTACAATTAGGGTTAGGGTTAGGTTGAGAGTGAGGATTAGTGTTAGGGTTAGGGTTGGGTTAGGGTGAGGGTTAGGGATAGGGTGAGGGTGAGAGTGAGAGTTAGGGTGTGTGTGAGGGTGAGGCTTAGGGTGAGTGTTAGGATGAGGGTTAGGGGTAGGGTTAGGGTTAGGGTGAGGGTTAGGGGTAGGGCTAGGGTCAGGTGAGGGTGAGGGTTAGGGTGTGGGTGAGGGTGAGGGCGATGGTTAGGGTTAGTGTTAGGGTGAGGTTGAGGGTTACGGTTAGGGTTAGGGTTAGGTTTAAGCTTTCAGTTAGGGTTAGGTTTAGGGTGAGGGTTAGGTTGAGGGTGAGTGTTAGGGTTAGGTTTAGTTTTAGGGTTATGGTTATGGTTAGGGTGAGGTTTATGGTGAGGGTTAGGGTGAAAGTTAGGGTTGGTTTAGGGTTAGGATTAAGTTTAGGGTGAGGGTGAGGGTTAGGTTTAGGATTAGGTTTAGGGTTTGGGTTATGGTTATGGTTAGGATTAGGTTTATAGTTAGGGTTAGGATTAGGGTGAGGGTGAGGGTGATGGTCAGGATGAGGGTGAGATTGAGGGTTAGGGTTAGGATGAGGGTGAGGGTGATGGTGAGGGTGAGGGTTAGGGTAAGGGTTAGGTTAAGGTGAGGGTTAGGGTTATTTTTAGTGTGAAGGTGAATGTGAGGGTTAGGTTTAGGGCTATGGTGAGGGTTAGGATTAGGGTTAGGGTGAATGTGAGGTGTAGCATGAGGGTTAGGGTTGGTTAAGGTTAGTGTTAGGGTTAGGGTTAGGGTGAAGGTGAGTGTTATTGTCATGGTTAGGGTTAGGTTTAGGGTTAGGGTGAGGGTTAGGGTTAGTGTTAGGTTGAATGTGAGGGTTAGGTTGATGGTTAGTGTTTGGGTTAGGGTTATGTTTAGGGTTTGGGTTAGGTTTAAGGTTAGGGTGACGCTGAGGGTTAGGGTGAGGGTGAGTGTTAGTGTTAGGTTTAGGGTTAGGGATAGGTTTATGATTAGGGTTAAGGCTAGGATTAGGTTTAGGGTTAGGGTTAGGTTTATGGTTAGGGTTAGGGTTTGGGTTTGGGTTAAGTGTTAGGGTTAGGTTCAGGGACCCTTAACGTTAAGGTTAGGATTATTGTTAGGGTTAGTGTTATGTTTAGTGTATGGCTAGGTCTAGGTTTATGGTTTGGGTTAGGGTTCGGTTTAGGGGTACTTTTAGCGTTTGGTAAGTTTTTGGGTTAGGATGAGTGTTAGGGTGAGGTTGAGGGTTAGGTTTAGTGTGAGGGTTATGGTGATGGTTAGGGTTAGGGTTAGGGTGAGGGTTAAGGTGAGGTTTACTGTGATCGTTAGGCTTAGGTTTAGGATTAGGTTTAGGGTTAGAGTGAGGGTGAGGTTAGGGTTAGGGTTAGGATTAGGATTAGGGTTAGATTTAGGGTTAGGGTTAGGGTTAGGGTGAGGGTTTGGGTTAGGGTTAGGGTTAGGTTATGTTGAGGGAGAGGATTAGGGTTACGGTTTGGTTTAGGGCCAGAGTGACTGTTAGGGTTAGGGTGCGGGTGAGAGTGAGGGTTAGGGTGAGGGTGAGGGTTAGGGTGAGGGTGAGGTTTAGGCTGAGGCTTAGGGTTAGGGTTAGGGTTAGTGTGAGGGTTAGGGTTAGGGTTAGCGTGAGGGTTAGGGTGAGGGTGATGTTTAGGGTGAGTGTGAGGGTTAGGGTTAGTGATAGAATTAGGGTGAGTGTTAGGGTTAGGGTTAGGTTTAGGGGTAGGGTTAGGGTTAAGTTTTGGGTTAGTTTATGGTTAGGGTTAGGGTTAGGGTTAGAGTTAGGTTGAGTGTGAGGGTTATTGTGAGGATTAGGGTTAGGGTTAATGTTAGGATTAGGGTCAGGGATAGGTTTACTGTTACGGTTAGGGTTAGGTTTAGGTTTAGGTTTAGGGTTAGGGTTAGGGTGAGGTTTATGTTGAGGGTTAGGTTTAGGGTTAGGGTCAGGGTTAGGATTAGGTTTAGGGTGAGGGTGTGGTTTAGGGTGAGTTTTAGGTTTAAGTTTAGGATTATGGTTAGGGTTAGGCTGAGGGTTAGGGTGAGGGTTAGGTTTAGGTTTAGGGTGAGGATTAGGGTGAGGGTTAGGGTTAGGGTTAGGATTAGGTTCAGGATTAGGGTGAGGGTGAGTTTTAGAGATAGGTTTAGAGTTAGGGTGAAGGTTACGGTGAGGGTGAGGGTTAGGGTTGTGGTTAGGGTTTTGGTTAGGGTCCGGTTTAGGTTTAGGTTTAGGTTTAGTGTGATGGTGAGGTTTAGGGATAGGTTTAGGGTTAGGGTGAGGGTTAGGGTGAGGGTGAGGGTTAGGGTTGGGGTTAGGGTTTAGGTTAGGGTTAGGTTTAGATGTAGATTTAGGGTTAGGATTAGAGTGAGGGTTAGGTTGAGGGTGAGGGTGAGATTTAGGGTAATGATTAGGGTTAGGGTTAGGTTTGGGTTTAGGGTTAGGGTGAGCATTAGGGTTAGAGTGAGGGTTAGGGTGAAAGTGAGGGTTAGGTTTAGGGTTAGGTTTAGGGTTAGGATTAGGGTTAGGGTTAGGTTTAGGGTGTGGGTTAGGTTAGGGTGAGTGTTAGTGTGATGGTTCGGGTGTGGGTGAGGGTTAGGTTTAGAGATTGGGTTATAGTTAGGGTTAGAGTTAGGTTTAGGATTAGGGTGAGGGTGAGGGTGAGGGTTAGGGTTAGGTTTAGAGTAAGGGTGAGGGTTAGGGTTAGGTTGAGGGCGATGGTTAGGGTAAGGGTTAGGGTTAGGGTTAGGGTTAGGTTTAGGGTTAGGGTGAATGTGAGGGTTAGGGTGAGGGTTAGTGTGAGGGTTAGAGTGAGGGTTAGGTTCAGATTTAGGGTTATGGTTATGGCTGGGGTGACGGTGAGGGCTAGGGTTAGGGTTAGGTTTAGGGGGAGGTTGAGAGTGAAGGTTAGGTTTAGGGTGAGGGTGAGAGTGAGGGTTAGGGTTAGGGTGAGGTTGAGAGTTAGGGTAAGGGTGAGGGTCAGCCTGAGGTTGAGAGTTATGGTTAGTATTAGGTTTGGTTTAGGGTTAGGGTGAGGGTTAGGGTAAGGGTTAGGGTAAGGTTTATTATTAGGTTTAGGGTGACGGTGAGGGTGAGGGTTAGGGTGAGGTTGAGGGTATGGGTTAGGGTTAGGGTTATGGTGAGGGTTAGGATTAGGCTTAGGGTGAGGGTGAGGGTTAGGGTGAGGGCTAGGGTTATGGTTAAGGTTAGTGTTAGGTTTAGGGTTAGGGTTAGGATTTGGGTGAGGTTAGGGTGAGGGTGAGGGTGAGTGTTAGGAAAAGGATAACAGCTATAGTTGGGTGTTGAACACAGGCTGAGAACACGGTGCAACATAGACTGCCATCTTAGATACCCCACAAATAATTGGAACTTGAAATCATTGTGCCTTGATGTGTGAATAGCCAAGAGCACTGAATTTCCTTTTTCTTTTGCTGTTGTCTAAAGTACTGCAAAAATTGGTGTTGGCAGGATACCCTGAAACATCATCCCTGTATGCAGATTTCAAGTGTTTAAAGCATTTGGTAGTATACATAAGTGATTGGCTCTATCTCTATCTCAGGAAACAGCAGCTGCTTCTAAATGAAAAGTGCTGCATAATCCCATAGAAATCTCTCTGACTACACTGTATGGAGTCATAAGACCATTTAATGGAGACTTACATATCCTAACATGACCACCCAAGGCTTTTTTTTTTTACCATTTTGATCCCATTTTTATTAGTATGACATCTCCCACACCATACACACTCAAAGCAATTTATAATTGTTAGAGACCAGCATTGATATCTATTAGAAAGAATAAAAATACCATTTCCTTAGCATCATAAGCTTTGACTTGGTTTCTGGTTTCAAGGTACAGATGGAAAATGTGTACAAATACATTTTAAAACTATATACATATGCCTAGATGATGACCCGAGATAATGACTTAGACTATTTTGTCTTGACAAATACTGTAAAATAGAAGACATTTTGTTACCACTAACCACTTGGTTTTTACTGTGATTTCTGCTAATGCAGTAATGCCTTTTATTCAGCAACATCATTCCCATTTTCCAGTGTGTAATCCAGTAATTTTCAAACCTTTTCCCTTTCTAACTATATATTTTCTTCTGATAGCAAATACTTTCTAGTAGACAAATAAAAGTGTTAGCATTTAAAGGCCTACATAGTCAACTACCCTAAGGTGCCTAGAATTCTACCTTGGAGTTTGAAAACGACGATTTAGATTATTGTAATCTTTTGGATCACAAACTAAATTTATACCCCCACATGCTGAAAGAAGGTATTTACAGCCCTTGTTCCATATGGCTTCTTTTTCAATTGTGACAGAGCGTTTTATGAAGGACAGTAGAAATTACACGTCTGATGTGGGTGAATTAATCTCAGCCAACACTAAAGGGTTTGGTTGGGAGACAATTGTCTTTGTTAAGAAAAATACTTTTATACATTTTTCTTAGACAGTGATATCTGATACTCTTAAGTGATGAGATCTGAAGATAAATTTAAAAGTGATAAGCAACCTGCTCTGCCAAAGATATGTAAGGGAATGTAAGTTGGAAAGATGAAGAATTGGGAGGACAGAAGAAGCAGACAAAATTCAGGCAAGACAGTTAGGGACAGAAGCCTGAGTTACATTTGCAAAAGCTAAAATGTATGAAAAGTCCCATTGTACTTCCAATTATATAATTCTATATGACTCTCATTTTTGATGTCAACTTCAAGCTTCAATCTAATTCCCTTCTAATTTATTTCTAATGAACAAAGTGATGTATGATGTACCATCGATTTCTGCTTGACTGATAAAACCAGACTGACACTCTGCCTTTATGTATCCAGACTGAGTAACAGTAGCATATTTATAGACATTTTATTAATGAATACCCATTGTACTAAAAGTTGGCAGTATGATATCACAGGCCACAGAAGTGAAGGTCACAAGCTCAGGGACTGAAAATGTATCTGCTCTATGCTTGTGGTGAAAGATTCCATTCTGAATGCATATTTTTATTTTTAAGACAATATGCTCTAATGAGTCAAACTCTACACACAAGGCCACTCTGTGCTAAGTTAGACACCTTGGCTTTTCACTTCTTCGTGTCTTAGAATAGACCTGAAGTGGGTGGATAACCTAGGAGAACTATACACCTTACCATGTGTTATTGATTATTTCAGGCACCTTTCATAGCTACTCACAGGACTTGGAACAGTGCTTTGAATTTAAAATGTCTTCTTCTGTGCTTGATGTGCCTAATTATGTCAGCACCAGCTGGAAGGAGATATTGACAAGACAGTACAACATGGCTATGTTCCCTACATAATTCAAATTCAGTGGCAGGCTTCCACCTCCGTCTCCCGCTTCCACCTCCGACAGTATGAAGTCGAGCGAGTGTAGAGCTCCATACTAAATGCATAAAGGATAAAGGGTACACAAAGATAGTTTTTGCGCCTCTTTCCATGCTCTATCAAAGGTCTCGTATCGAAATTATCACCAAGAATGAAATTACTTCACAGCCAAGGGAAGTACCAATTATGTTAGCTTTCAGAGGCTGTATTGATGCCTTATTAATTTGTACTTCCGATGACCAATTTTGATCCGTTTGTTCCCTCTTCCTGGGGGTGTAACAGTGTAATAGTCACTTGTTTTCATCGTTTTGGGTGCATAAAGACCTTCTAAGTGTAACAGTGGCTTAAGAAGAACTCATAGTGGATGGATTCAAAGGAAAAGCATCATTGACAGTTCCTTTAAGAAAGGTGGCAACAATGTTCAGGAAGTACTGTACTCACTACCTTCTGCATGTAACTGTAACCCTTCTATACATCACACTGACAATAAAATGCAATTGTAAAAAATCGTTGCTTTCTTTGCTTGGTTTATTCCTTGACTTGTGTGGCTTAACAAATACATTTGGAATGCCTACTATGTTCATGGTGTTGAGGACTCACTAAACCTGCAGCCCAATACTCTCTCACTAGAATTTCCATGCTAGTGAGGAACACAGACAAGCAGAGAAGTAAATTATTTGAACACGTTGAGAAGAAAAGAAAAAATTCCAGGGGAGCACATAGTACAACAACCTAGTATTAGATCAATTTTTAGTTCCATGTAAAATTTTATATGTAAAAGAACATGTCTTCATGCAGACTCCATGGGGCAAACCAGGCAGTAGCTATTAAAATCAAATGATAGCTGGAGACAAAATTAAACTACACCAACAACTCCAGCAGACACAACTGCCTTATAAAATACAGCCAAGAAATCAAACCACCCTTCTCACCTATTGGTTAAAACACAATGCTGTTTTTAGAAAGTGTTTATCCTAAATGTTTTCCGTAATTTGTGATAATCAGTAGAAACCTTGGGCTCTCCTAGCAGAGATTCACAATAGAGCAAAACTTAGATACATAAGGCTATATAGTATGACGCTAAATGAAAGGACCTCTAGGATATAGAAACAAAAGCCATATAATGAATGATTGTTGTCCTTAAAGCACTATGTTATCTCTCATCTCCTTTGCTGTCCCTTGGTTATCTCATATGGTTACAGTATTTTACCTTGTTTTTTATTTTAAATTTTTTTTATTGTGATTAGTAAAAGGGTTACATGATATTTGCCAGATAGAAGGTGCATTAATTCACATACATTGATACCCTTTCACATGTCTTGGTACACATTTCCCTCCCCCCCACATCCCCCCCCCGTCTTGGTTTTCCCATCTTCCCTATCAAATTTCAAATATCCAAATACAAATAAATTCAATATATCAGATAACAAAGTGAGATACTATACCAATATGAGATAACCAAGGGACAGCAAAGGAGATGAGAGAAAACATAATACATTAAGGACAACAATCATTCATTATATGGCTTTTGTTTCAATATCCTGGAGGTCGTTTCAATTAGCTTCACATTATATGGCCTTATGTATCAAGATTTTGCTCTATTGCAAATCTCTGCTAGTAGACCCCAAGGTTTCTACTGATTATGACGAATGGGGGAAACCATTGCGCCTAAGTTCCTTTGAGTCTGGCGTACTTCACTTAATATGATTTTTTCTTTTTTTTCCTTTTTTAATTGTAATTAGTAAAAGGGTTACATGATATTTGCCAGATAGAAGGTGCATTAATTCACATACATTGATACCCTTTCACATATCTTGGTACCCATTTCCCTCCCCCCCCACTCCCCCCACCCGTATTTGCTTTCCCCCCTTCCCTATCAAATTTCAAATATCCAAATACAAATAAATTCAATCTATCAGATAATAAAGTGAGATACTATACCAATATGAGATAACCAAGGGACAGCGAAGGAGATGAGAGACAACATAGTACATTAAGGACAACAATCATTCATTATATGGCTTTTGTTTCAATATCCTGGAGGTCCTTTCAATTAGCTTCACATTATATGGCCTTATGTATTAAGATTTTGATCTACTGCAGATCTCTGCTAGTAGAGCCCAAGGTTTGTGCTGATTATGACAAATGAGGGAAACCATTGAGCCTAAGTTCCTTTGAGTCTGGCTTACTTCACTTAATATGATTTTTTCTACCTTTTTCAAGGAAAGACTGCACAGGTTCACAGCACTTTCTCCTTTAAAAATGCTTTCTGATATATACAAGTAGCAATTGTTATAAGAATTCCCAGTTCCTTATACACCTAATCCACTGTGACGCATTCCATTTGTTCCTTGTGTGCAAACTGCAGTTTTAGCTATTTCGTGCTATGAGATTGACTTATGTTATTTCATTATTCTGGATTCCTGCCTTTAGATTTGCTTGAAAAAGGAATTTTCCCCCTAGTTTATCATGTTTCTCCTTTCTGAAGTTACTGATCTTCAATGTCTCAGATTACTCTTAGTCTGTTCAATGTCCTCCTTGTCTTTTCCATCGTATCTGACAACCATTTATATTAACAGTGTGTGTGGGTGTATGCTGAGCAGTTTTGAAGTATAATAAATTATTTCTACTTTGAGCTCCATCTAATTAGACATCCTGACTGAAATTCTGCCTGTGGTTCACTGTTGCTAAACCATGAAGAGTTTCGGCTTAAACAGTGGTCTTTATTCCATCCATCTAATGAACGTTTGTAACTAAAACAGTGATTTTTTTTCTGCTCATTTTTCTGGTCAAAATTATCACAGCGTTGGAATAACTGGAATTTGAAGGGAATTCAGAGACCGTCTGGTCCAATCCTCTCCTTTGTTCAACTATGATAAATGAGCCTCAGAGCTTGAACACGTGGTGTCTGAACTAAAACTGGAATCTAGATCTCTGGTCTCCACGTCTGGTACCTCATTGCCTACTATGATTGCTATACTTTTTTCTTAAGTCAAATAGTGTTATTGCCTAATTTTCAAAACAAAGAGATGCAGGAAATGAAATCTTGATTAATCAGGGATCTTTGGTTATCAGCAGCTGAACTTAACTCTGGCCATTTTAGAAAAAAATGTATTTTTCGGAAAGATCATTAGAGGATCACTGTGTTCCTCAACCCAGGTTGGAGTGTAAGGAAGAGAACTCAGGGTTTGGTCAGACCTCAGGAGTCTTCACATTCTAGTTGGCTGTCTGAATACCCTCATGTTTCCTTGGGATGGGAATGCATTACAGTCTCTGCTGTATTCTGTCAGTGTCATGAGCACAGTTGTAGACAAGGGCCACAAAACCTAGCAGGTGAGTTCTGGACCAGTTAAGTCTTCTGTGGTTGAGTTCTGCAAGAGTATTGTGAACACTGTATTGTGTGAATGGTAAGGCTAGATGTTACACCTCCAGTAAAGCCTAAAAGATTCCCACAAACAAACTAATGGTAGTGCTGTAGAAAACAAATGAACATGTCCTTGTAGAGAAATTGATTAGCAATCCTGGTTTATCAAATAGGTCAATTTATAATCGAAGGTAATTACTAAAAATTCAGAACAGTTGGTTGAAGCCATAAGGACATTTTTCTGCCATGACCAAGTGATGCAATCAAGAAACCAGACACAGTTCATGCTTTTATATGCCATCTTTGCCTTGTTTGTTTGTCACCCTTAAATTGCTAGCTAATAGCTACAGAATGGCTGCCATGTATTACATTTATATTCTGAAATAGGAAGCAAGACTGTGTCCAAGACATCCAAAGAACTACTACTTCCCTTTATATCCGAGGCTACATTTTTCGGTCCTGAGGCATCTGGCTTGTTTTCCTATCTATTTTATTGTAGACATATGGTCGGTGGATGCCAATTAACAAGACAATGGAATTAGAAAAAAAACGACAGATTTACTCTCTGATCACCAAGAGGTGATTTTCCACAAGAAAATTACTGGCAGTTTTATACCTAATGAAATACCATCACAATTAGCCAAAAGAGAAAGGTGAGCAAGGCAGTTATGTAGGAGACCAATATCCTTGCTCATTTGTTAGGGTGGGTTTTTTGTTTGTGATAGTTGGAGCATGCAGGTCCCATGAAGAACACATATATAGACAAAAAGACTGGTGAAAATTGACTATACAGGTACCCGAAAAACCCAAGAGAATTAAAAAAACATTTTTATGTGGTACATATTGAATGAGTTATTGAAATATGTGTTAACAGAAAGTATTCCCAATATATATTAATGCATCATGTATATATATGTATATATGCATGTTGGCTGTTTCATAAATGACAGTTTAAAAAATATATTCCAGGGAAACAGATAGCAATGTATACAAATGTTTACAAGAAATATGTTTATTACTTATAATTATGAAAACTGGCATAATTGCCTGGAAACAAGCAAAGGTTTATGTTTCTGAAGGCAGCGTAATGAGTTCAAGAAAATTAAATGCTTCTGTGGAATAAATCAGGATTGCAAATAAACCAGGTTTCCTCAAGAAAAAAATAATTGCATATTACAAACTATTATTTCTGCATTCGGGAATTGCTATATGTTTATACAAAGCTTATAATTCTCTAAAAAATACTCAGATTTTGCCTGGGGTAGACCTTTATTCTAAGACTGATGTAGATTTTGCAATCAGTCATCAAAACTTGTTTAAATTTTGATGTAGAATTTAGATTGAATGTAATGTTATTTGCAACTCATAGTCTTAGAAACTGAGGTCAAATAGGTGCCTGCTGATAAGTAGTACCTTCACCTCTCACTTGAAAAATCATTTACTCAACTACAAAGGTATTCCTGTTCATTCTCCTCTACTTACTATTGGTTTTCTACCCAGCAGTCAGACTGAACTTTGATATGCTCATCCAGATGGTGAGACATACACATACACTCAAACTTCCTAGAGCCTTCTATCACACTCAGTGATACCCTCAACCCCCTTTTCAGACTCATCTCTTCCTCTATTGCCTACCTCATCTTCTACAACATGTAATGTGGTCACAGTGGCTTCCTCATGGGTCTTAGCCTCACCTTGGTTCTATGACTTTTGAGGACCTGTGAATATGTCTCTTCCTCTTCCTGGATAGAAGTATCTAAGATCCTGTCTGAAATCTTCAAATAGCTCATTTGCTAACCTCTCTCAAGTTTGTGTTCTGATGCGTCTTCCTGGCCAGTAAGCAGAGTTTCATTTCTCTGTATCATTCTTTTGTGTGGTGTGCCTGTTGTGCTTTGTATTTGGCTGTGAGTTCCACAAATGCGAGGATTTGTCTTCTTCTCTGTCGTATCCATATGAGTCACTGGGTCAGTGTTTAAACCATGTTTAATTTATATATCAATCCATAAGTCCTTTGACTAAGTGGATCACTTACCACTTAGAGCCCATGGTTTCTAACTCCAAATGACAGGCTTTTTTCATTACTGCCCAATAGAACATCTGTAGAGTCATAGATTATATAGATAGACATGTATCAATTAATCTCTGATTAGAACATGCTTATTATGATTCTTCATTATTCTGAGAAAATTTTATTTTCTTACAGAGCTGTGCATCTGGCAAGCAAGAAATGAAGATTTATGTACCTTAAGCTTATGATAATTCTGTTTTATAAGAATACTTCAAAGGGAAGAACATTTATTTTATTTTTTTATATTTTTTAATTTTTTTATTGTAATTAGTAAAAGGGTTACATGATATTTGCCAGATAGAAGGTGCATTAATTCACATACCTTGACACCCTTTCACATGTCTTGGTACCCATTTCCCTCCCCCCCCACCCCCCACCCGTCCTGGTTTTCCCCCCTTCCCTATCAAATTTCAAATATCCAAATACAAATAAATTCAATATATCAGATAACAAAGTGAAATACTATACCAATGTGAGATAACCAAGGGACAGCAAAGGAGATGAGAGACAACATAGTACATTAAGGACAACAATCATTCATTATATGGCTTTTGTTTCAATATCCTGGAGGTCCTTTCAATTAGCTTCACATTATATGGCCTTATGTATCAAGATTTTGCTGTATTGCAAATCTCTGCTAGTAGGGCTCAAGGTTTCTACTGATTATGACGAATGAGGGAAACCATTGAGCCCAAGTTCCTTTGAGACTGGATTACTTCACTTAATAGGATTTTTTCTAAGTCTTTCCATTTCCTAACAAATGGGGCGATGTCATTCTTTCTGACAGTAGCATAGAATTCCATTGTGTACAAATACCACAACTTGTTGATCCACTCATGGACTGAGGGATATCTAAGTTGGTTCCATATCTGCTATGGTGAATAGTGCTGCAATGAACATTGTTGTGCTAGTGGGTTTAGTATGTCCTTGTTTCTGGATGGTTGGGTAAATGCCAATTAGTGGAATTGCTGGGTCATAGGGGAGTTCTATGTTTCGCCTTTTGAGGCACTGCCACTCTGCTTTCCATAGTGGTTGAACGAGTTTGCACTCCCACCAACAGTGTAGTAGTGATCCCTCCTGGCCACATTCCCTCCAGCATCTGTTGTCATTCACTTTCCTGATCCTGGCCATTCTAACTGGAGTGAGGTGGAATCTTAGAGTTGTTTTTGTTTTGATTTGCATTTCTTTTATGACCAGAGATGTTGAGCATTTCTTCATGTGTCTATAGGCCATTGTTGTTTCTTCTTCAGAGAAGACTCTCTTTAAGTCTTTGGCCCATTTTTTAATGGGATGGTTGTTACTTTGGAGGTTAGTTTTGGAGTGATTCAATTTTTTGAGTTGTTGATATATTTTAGATATGAGGCCTTTGTCCGTTGTTTGGTTGGTGAAGATCTTCTCCCACTCTGTAGGCTTCCTGATTAGTTTACTAGCTATGTCCTTTGCCATACAAAAGCTCTGTAGTTTAATGCAGTCTCACTTATCCAGCCTTTCTCTGATTTGTTGTGATTCTTGGTCCTTATTAAGAAAGTTTCGACCTGTGCCAAGGAGGCCTAGTGTATCTCCTATTCCTTCCTGTAGAGTTTTCAGTGTGTCAGCTTTTACCTCCAGGTCTTTGATCCATTTGGAGTCAATTCTAGTGCAAGGTGATAAAGGAAGATCCAGCTTAATTTTCTGCAGGTGCTTAACCAGTTCTGCCAGCACAAATTGTTGAAGAGGCTGTCTTTCTTCCATTCTATTTTTTTGGCTCCCTTGTCAAAGATTAGGTGGCCTTAGGTCTGTGGTTTAATATCTGTGTCCTCAGTTCTATTCCATTGGTTTTCAGGCCTGTTCCTGTGCCAGTACCAAGCTGTTTTGAGAATGATAGCTCTGTAATAGAGTCTAAAGTTTGGAATGGAAATTCCTCCAGCGCTGTTCTTTCTACTATGAAGTGTTTTTGCTATACGGGGTCTTTTATTATTCCATATGAAATTTTGGATTACCTCTTCTATTTCTTTAAAGAATGACATTGGGATGTTGATGGGTATTGCATTGAATTTGTAGATAGCTCTTGGCAAGATTGTCATTTTCACAATGTTGATTCTTCCAATCCAGGAGTATGGTAGGTTTTTCCATTTACTTAGTTCTGCTCTAATTTCCTTTTTTAGGGTTTTAAAGTTTTCAGCAAAAAGGTCCTTTACATTCTTAGTTAAGCTAATTTCTAGGTACTTTATTTTCTTTGAGGCTATTGTGTAAGGAGTTTCTTTCCTGATTATTGCCTCGTTCCACTCACTGTTGGCGTAAAGGAAGGCAGTTGATTTTTGAGGGTTGATTTTATAGCCTGCTACTCTTCCAAAGGATAATAATTATTTTTATATGGCTTTTGTTTCAATATCTTGGAGGTCTTTCAATTAGCTTCATACTATAGAATGGCCATGATCAAGAAATCTACTAACTACAGATGCTGGAGAGGATGTATCCAGGAGGGATCACTACTACAATGTTGATCTGAGTGCAAACTCATTCAACCACCATGGAAAGCAGTATGGCAGTTCCTCAAAACACTAAACATAGAGCTCCCCTATAACCCAGCAATTCCACTACTTGGCATTTACCCAATTGTCCAGAAACAAGAACATACTAAATCCACTTCCACAGTGATGTTCATTGCAGCACTATTTACCATAGCAAAGATATGGAACCAATCTAGATGCCCCTCAGTTTATGAGTGGATCAACAAGTTGTGGTATTTATACATAATGGAATTCTATGCTGCTGTCAGAAAGAACGACATCACCCCATTTGTAAGGATATGGAAAGACTTAGAAAAAATCATATTAAGTGAAGTAAGCCAGACACAAAGGAACATAGGCTCAATGGTTTCATAATCAGTAAAAACACTGAGCTGTCCTAGCAGAGATTTACAATGGAATAAAACCTAGATACATAAGGCCATATAGTATGATATTAAATGAAAGGACCTCCAGGATATAGAAACAAAAGCCATATAATGAGTGAGTGTTGTCCTTAATGTACTATGTTATCTCTCATCTCTTTTGCTGTCTCTTGGCTATCTCATATTGTTACAGTATTTCACCTTGTTAACTGATATATTGTATATATGTTTATTTGGTTATTTGAAATCGGATAGGAAAGGGGGGAAAACAAGATGAGGGGCGGGGGTGGGGGAAGGGAAATGGGGACCAAGACATGAGAAAGGGTATCAATGTTTGTGAAGTAATGCACCCTATATCTGGTGAATATAATATAACCCCTCTATTAATTACAATGAAAATACATGAAAAAAGCAAAGAAAAGGAGGCCCTTATTCTTTTTCTTTTCTCTTTATTTATTTTTTGCCATGAACCGGGCCTACTTTGCTGTAATAATTTGTGTGCACACTCTTGCATTGATGGGTTTGCTGAATGTGCCATTTGCAAACTCCTGTTGACTTGGTCTTGCACTTCAGTGACCTGTGGGCATTGTCTTCCCAATCTGGGCTCCGGGAAGAGGGAAGAGTAATTAACACCAATGGATGAGATGGCTGTGGATTGAAATTTCCTATGGCTGAAAAAAATTAAGCAACAGTGTTGGTTTCCTTATTGTGCCCTACGAAGAGGAGGTCTGTGACAGATAGAGGCCAAATTGCACATCTAGAATAAAACAGGGGCAGACTCCCAGGGGGAAGACACTCTAATTGGTGATGGTAGTTGTCAAATTTGCCAGTAACTGTCACTGTGGGAGTGACCTTTCTGGAGGATTGTTTTGAAAAGTATATTCTTCTCAGTGTACTGACCCTTTGAAATTATGAAATATGTAGGGAAAAATAAGAGTTTCATCCTCTGAAAGTCACTGTCATTATCTGTCTTTCGTTAGTTTTGAGGGAAAAAAACTAGGTTTCATCTCCGTGTCTCTCTAAACAAGTACTTCATTGTTAAACCTTGTCAGTCATTTGAAAACTGTGTAATTACAGTAGTGAAGAGAGATTTAGGTAGACAACACATCAAAATAGTTTAAGGAAAGAAATTTATGTGTATTTATCAACATAATTTGAAATTTCACTTGTAATTGCATTAAACAAATATAAAGCAAGCACATAATTTTATCTAGTCTTTAAGATAAATCATAAATGGGAAAAAGAAAATAAATAATGTCACATAGTACATTAAGAACAGCAATCAAGCATCCCTGAAATCCTTTTACCTGAAAGCAGTTCAATTACTAGATTTTGCCATTTGGAATTTTTCATTTTATATCTTATGTTAAGGCTATGACTTTGCTGAAATAATTATCAATTTTATGTTGGGTATCAATAATCAAATGTGAGGCTTACTAGGTAGTATGCATGTAAGTATTGTCAAATACCATTTCAGACATCATTATTTATCCAAGAAACACTATTGCTATTAGATTGTTTGAAGGTATTTCAGAATGTTTATAAGCTGATCTACAAAGAGTATGTTGAACTTTCAGTTAGTTTTTTTTCTTGAAAAGATGAGTGAGAATATTACGAGGAGGAATGAGTGATGAAAGAAAATAGTAGAAATATATGTTTTGTGCTTATGGTATTTTTCTCTGAAGTACTGGATATCATGCATGTCTGACTCGCTTCTTCGTATTCTTGGGTAATGCTATCCAGACATTGTGGTCCACTAGATAAACTACTGATTCTTTATTCTTAAATGGGGTAACTTCCAACCAGTGACAATTTAAATATTCTAATAATTATAGTTTTTAGCTCCGATCGCAGAATGCTAATGGTAAGGACCGTTAGGAACAAGACTAATTTCTCTTTCTGAAAAATGCCTAAATTGATTTGAGGAGTTTTATGGGTTGAAACCCCTTGAACTCTACATAGACTTACCTCTACTTTGTCCTTTTCCTTCCTCTTATTTCTTTTTTTAAAAATTTTTTATTGTAATTAGTAAAAGGGTTACATGATATTTGCCAGATAGAAGGTGCATTAATTCACATACATTAATACCCCTGCTTGTCAGTCTCCAGTCAGAGGGCTGGGAGTTAAGCCCGTTGGGCGGGTGGGAGTTGGGACAGTTCCGCCTCCCTTGGTGGGGTGCTGGATCTTAGGTAGCCCACCTGTCAATCTCCAGTCAATGGCCTGAGGGAGGGGGCTGTTGAGGGAAGGGACAGGATTCTTAATTCCTTGCCCCCCTACTCCTGCCAGTCTTTCTCGGGTGGGATGAAGGGGTCTGAGTTAAGTTCTATTGCTTGGCACCCGCCCTGCTTTCTCGATGGGTTTAGGGACTCGCTGTATTACTCACGTCTCTGCGTTTCATCTGTGTGTGTTCCACGGTGGTGGGGAGTCTTCTTCTCCCCTTGGGTCTCCACCACCGCCTGTGTTCCGCGTCTGGGTTCCGCTGCTTGCTGTTCTGGTTCTGCATCTGGGTTCCGTTGCTTCCTCTTCTCGCTCGCTGGCCAGTTCTATGCTGGTTTCTGCAGGGGCCAGGCTGCCCTCCACCAGCCCCCACTTTTCGCAGCTTGGAGCCGGCGGAGAGAGATGGGGGCGGGGTCCTCATGTTCCAAATTCTTTGAGAAAGTTGGATGTGAGCTTTATCTGGATTTCTTTTCCACTTTGAGTCCTTCTCTGTTGCTTTTTAAGTTTGTTGGTGTGGATTTCTTAAGATAATTGGCTCGTGGGACTCCCTGGTTCTCTCTTTTTGTGAGAGAGAGCTAGGCAGCATCCCTATTGTCTCGGCGCCATCTTCTGTCCTCTCTCTCTTTTATTTTTTAAAATCACTGTTTAACCAGGGGAGTAATTGTAGCATGGTGCAAAACAGGAAATCGTTCAGAGCGATAGGGGTTCTCATCCTACTCAACTACAAAGCCAAAGGAGAGGAACTGATGATAATGTTTTCTCTATGCTTTTTAAACTTTTCCCTTTGTTAGGGACACTTCTTGCTTCTCCTTCTGAGAGAGCATACAGAATTTAATTCATTACTATGTCATTTTGAAAGGCTTTGCATTTTTTGTGCAAGCACCTCAACCCTTATCTTCTTTGTGTTTTAATATAAATTCACTGTATATATACTTACCATATGTATTTATGTATCTATTTATCTATCTATCTGGGAGAGAGAGAGAGAGAGAGAGAGAGAGAGAGAGAGAGAGAGAGAGAGAGAGAGAGAGAGAGAGGGAATATTATCACATTTTACACTAATGGATTCAAAACTAAGTGTTGGAAAATGTAGCATTAGGAAGTCTGAATCTTGGACTTACAAGGTTACCAGTGATGGAGACTTGATTATATCACTCCTGGGTTCTGCTGCTTCTTAAGTAAATGCAAGACCTCTTCTTGTCTCATAGCTGGTGGGAGTCATACAGCACTAGTCTGCTCTTGGAAAGGCACAAAATCACTCAGAGAGAGAGAGAGAGAGAGAGAGAGAGAGAGAGAGAGAGAGAGAGAGAGAGAGAGAGAGACAGAGAGAGACAGGGACAGAGACAGAGACAGAGACAGAGACAGAGAGACAGTGAGAGGGAGACAGAGACAGACAGAGACAGAGACAGACAGACAGAGACAGAGAAAGACAGAGAGAGCAAGAGAGAGAGAGAGACAGACAGAGACAGAGACAGACAGCGACAGAGACAGAGCCAGAGTCAGGAGGGAGGGAGAGAGACAGAGAGAGAGAGAGCAAGAGAGAGACAGAGACAGACAGGAGGGAAGGAGAGAAAGAGAGAGACAGAGACAGAGACAGGGAGGGAGAGAGTGTTCATGTACATGCATGTGTCTGTGGTGCCATATTGGATGATGAGAAAACACCATGATTAGAGAGAGTCTCTCTCTATGCTTAAAAAGCAGGAGTTGAGCATTATTAGAACACTGTCAAATCACTTTTAACATTAATATTTTTAAGCATCCTTTAATGTTTATTTTCCTCTTAAACAAGTTACCTTGAGGTATAAACAGGAGGACTTCAGGCCAGGTATTAAGTATGAAGTCATATTTGAAAAATAATGAATGTAATACAGGCTGGAGATACAGGTCAAGTGTCACAGTGCTCTTCCAGTAAGTGTGGGGCCTGAAATTCAACCCCCCCCAAAAAAAGCAAAACCAAAAATACCAGAGCCAGGAGTTTGGCCTAATGGTAGAGTGCTTGCCTAACATGCACGAAGACCCAGGTTTAATTCCTCAGTACCACATACATAGAAAAAAAGCTGTGCTGTGGCTCAAGTAGTAGAGGTCTAGCCTTGAGAAAGCTCAAGGGCAGTGCCCAGACCCTGAATTCAAGGCCCTGTACTGGCTAAATAAATAAATGAATAAAAGCACTGAAAATCTCCAAAAGTACAAGAAATAAAAAAGTAATGGAACAGGAAAAGATTAGAGGTAGAGAGGCTAATCTCAGTGGACTTATGGAAATCTTATGGAATCTCAGGAATCTTATGGAAAACACAATTCAGTTTTCAAGTACAGATTTTTGTTTAATTTGATATCTAACAAGGAATACCATGTGGATATTAGGAACTGATACGAAGTTTTAAATATTTTTCTAATCATTTAACAGATAATCAGTATAAAAGGAAGGTAATCTTTTGTATTTTCTTTAGTAAAAATAATAAATTTTATCTTAATGTATTTTTGGTACATTGCATGATTATGAAGTTCTTTCCCAAAACATTAAGAGCTTTTGTCTTTTATTAAGTCTCTGAAGAAAGTTAATTGTCTTGATTTTCAAACAAGTGTCCTTCTGAAGAAGAACATCTAGAAAATACTCTGTATTCTAATTGAACTGCATAATGGCCTGAATGTGGCTAAAACTAACATCCACAAAGATGAGAAGTATTGTGTTCAAAGATAAGGAGTATTGAAATGCTTCATAGGGAAAGCTGGGTGTCTGGGAGTTATTGATGAACAAAGTCTTGGTCTAAATTCCTGGGTGCCTGATAGCCTCCAGAAAACGCAGGAACATTGAGAGGGATAGAATTTGTTCACTTGAGCATTCTGAAAACTCCCTGAGGACTCTAATAAAAGTTGGGTATAATAGACACATGAAATTGCTCAAAAGCTCATCTTTTGAAGGAAAATACATAAAGCTTGAAAACCTTGAATACCTTTCTGACATTTTGCCATTAACATTACCATCGTTTGTCTCAAACTTATTGTCTTCTTTAGTTCTTGCTTCTGAAATATTTATTAGGGACCTCTCAGCATAGAAGCTCCCCCAATAAATCCTATTTACAACACTCATTTGTATGCTGGTGGAATTGAAAATGTTTTTTGAGGGGCCGGGTTAAAGCAGCTGCTTCACACTTGATTTATAGTTAGCACAAGTCCATTATTAACGTCAACTAACTGCACACTTGAGAAAATAGGTCAGAGATTCTCTGTCTAGAAAAGGGGTACGAAGATCAAATTGCAAAATCCATATGACATATATTGAAGGCTCTCCATCTTCTCTTCGTGAAGACTTATGAGAGTTACTTAAGATTCCAAACAGGCCATCAAGGTTGTGTGGTCAGTCATTCAAAAGGACTGAATTGGGTAAAAACAAAATAAAACAAAACCCAAAGGAACTTTTTTCACACCTTATAGTGTTATTTATTAATGAGTCAATTCATCTAGCCAATACTTTTCCTTCCCCTCTATATAGACTGCCAATAAGTGGTCTAGGTGCTGGTGAAAAGGCACTGAACAAGAGAAAGTTTGTGGGTTTTGGTCCATAATTGTCCACTTGAACTTGGAAGTGTACACCTCTAAACCTCTGTGGACATGTAATGTAATATTGCTCAAATCCCCCCCCCCCCCTCTCTCTCTCTCTCTCTCTCTCTCTCTCTCTCTCTCTCTCTCTCTCTCTCTCTCTCCCCCTCCCTCTCTAGTCTTCTGTGAAACCGGTCCAATGTGAACGGGTTATAGCATGTATGTATCCAGTGAAATAGAATGTGCACATACAAGTTACATGCAATCAGTTTAAGGGTGGGTAGATGATACAGTCAGCTTAACATTTTTTGCAAGGTTCAGAATCTTTCCCCACACAGCATATTATATGCAGTGCATTGGTTCAATCACCTACAGATATGTACCAAAGTCCATCTGTAGGCAGCCAGTCTATGATGCAGGGCAAGATGGTTTCCCAAGACTCAGGAAAGTTTACATGGTAATAAGGTATTGTCTGTGCATTTTCCACTTGCACTGAAGCTAACCAACCTCAGAAAACAGCCTGCCTCAGGCTATACATCAGAGGAACAATCTACTGACAGAAGCATCACATATCCTGGTTGCTATAGGAGACAGGAATAGAGCTGCTGCTGTCATAGGATAATGCACCTTACTCAGTCATTCTTAATTACAATAAACAAGAAAAAGAGGAAAACTGGGTTAGCTCTAGGTTACCAAGAAAAGGATGGCTCACACCATCCTTTTCTTTTTGTTTTTGCCAGTCCTGAGCCTGAGCTCAGGGCCTGAGCACTGTCCTTGGGTTTTCTGAAGGCTAGAGCTCTACCACTTGAGCCTCAGCACCACTTCCAGCTTTTTTCTATGTATGTGGTACCGATGAATTGAACCCGGGTCTTCATGCTTGCTAGGCAAGCACTTTACCACTAGGCCAAACTCCCGCCCTCCCACTGCCCCCACACACAATCCTTTTGCAGGGAGCACTCCAGAATGAGTTTATCTCACTTGCAGCACCTGCATCTTAACTAATACAGTAGATTATGTCTTTCACCCTTTAAAGACGCACTGAACTTGGATTCCTACTTCTTTGATGATGGGTTATGTTCTGCGTCACTGTATTTCACATCTCCTTTAAAAATCATATATTTAATAAAAAATTTTACTCTTGGATCTATAATGGATTTTTAATGAGAAAGATAATTTTGATAATATTTTGAATGGATACATAAGAGATATATTTTAATCTCTCCAATAAGGCATTATGTAATCATGTTTGCACTTAGAAAGCCAACACTGTAAATTGTTCTTTTGGATTGAACAAATATATTTTATTTTTGCATTCCTGGCTGATTCCTATGTATTAAACTAGAGATGAATGATTTATCTGCAGTAGAATGTGGTCTTGTGGTTGTTATTAAAACTAATAAAAGCGATGGCAATGGTACTCAATAAACACTATGTTGAAAAGGAGCTATACAACCTGTGTGAGGGACAAGAAGACAAAAAGGGAGAGATGAAAGGGTGCCTTTATCCAAAGAGAAATGTACTCTTCACCTAACTTATGACATCGTAACCCTCTGTACTTCATCTTCATAATAACAACCAAATAATAAGCTACAAAAATAGAAAAAACTACAGAAAGTTTAACTCAGAAATCTCTATCTTTGTATTTGGTTACTTGAAATTGACAGGGAAGGGGGGAAAGCCAAGAGGGGGGTGGGGGGGAGGGTAATGGGACCAAGACTTGTGGAAGGGTATCAATGTATGTGAATTAATGCACCTTCTATCTGGCAAATATCACGTTACCCTTTTATTAAATACAATAAAAAATAAGTTAAAAAAAAGAAATCTCTATCTGCTCTTGTGGAATTGAAGTATGACAAATATACCCAGTGAATGTATTTTGACTAAAGCCCAAAGTACTGGATAATTGCTGATCTTTGACTTGTTTATAATTTAGAAAGGGTAAATGACAAATGAAGAATATTGATGCATAGATCATTAAGCAGTGATGCCAGTTGCCAAAGCCACTGAGTGTCACATAGGACTCTATTCTGCCCCATATAGAGCCTCTCATGGGTAAAGCCAAGTGTTCACTCTGGAAAAAACAATAGGATTCATCTGTTGACATAAGATTTTGTTGACTATGGTAACTAGGAGGGTTAAATTGATATAGTTTTATTATTGCTTTGCTTATTGTGGGGGATTCATGATCTTTATTATCTTTGTGTTTAATCAATATGAGCCTCTTGGTGTGTACTTTTAAGCATTAGCCTGTAGTTTTGAATAAAACAATGAATGCATACTACAACTATCAAATATTCTCATGATAGACTATTGTAAGATGGCATATGGAAAATTTATCCATACATAGAAAGACGATAAAAAAATAGTAGGCAGATTAATGGGTATGTTCTTGAGTTCTTCAGTTGGTAGACAAATGAAACCTAATTTTCAAGTTTGTTGGCCAATTCTGTCCTGGGGGAGAGAGATGACTTGGCAATTTTTAGGAAAGTAGAGGTAAGAAACAGTTTTTATTCTGAATGTACTCTGAGCTTTCTGTTTTGTGAAAAATGAGTGGGAAATTGTGGGAAAAGATCAGAAGTAAAAAGAATCAATAAATTTGTTGGAAAAAATGAGAATTTCATCTTCTATAATCAAGATTTTTTCCCAGGCCTCATGTGACATTCTTAGTTCGTGAATGCCAGATGAGTTCTGTACACTTTGCCAAAAATTCTATGATTCTAGAGCTTTGTTTTCTTTGGCCATTGAAGCCTGACCAGTGAGGCTTTGTTATTTGAACTGAGACTTTTTGAATAGATAAGGTTTCTAATTCCCAGATATGCAAATTGGAGTAATCTTTATAAACTTTGAGCTTGTTCTGGCAAATGAAAACTAAAGACAAAGAGAATGCTGTGATGTCTAGCCCATCCTTATAAAAGAAACACATCTATTGTTTTAAAAGTTTTTGTAATATGCCTGTCCTCTAGCAAAAGTGGAAATATGATAACCTGAATTTCTCAGAAAAATCCTCGGAGATACTATCATTTTCTCCATATTAGAATGGGGAACATAGACCATAGTGAAGCAATATAATTTGTCTAAATTCACACAAGTTTTATTCCAGGCAGAAAACTTAGCATTGAAAGAAAGATGCAAAGCAGTGAATAGACACCTGCATTTTAGGGTCTTGAGACAGTAGGATCCTGAATTCCAAGCCAGCTTTGAGTACCTATCAAGAAATTGTCTTAAACGGGAAGAATATAATTACAACACGTGCGCACACGCAAACACACACACATGCACACACACACACACACACAAGGATAAATTAGAAATCATTATATGATGAGAATCTGCCTTGTTCTCACACTCCTCAGTAACACCCCCAGGCCCACTGCCCATCTTCCCCAAACTCCAGTCAGAGAAATCTCCACCCCAGAGTGGGACAGTAAAAACATCACCACTGACTTATCTAAAAAAAAGCCATTCTTTTCTGTCACAATAGGGGCAGCATAGCTTTTGACCTAAGTGCTCTTCATAATGTCTGTGATCTTCTGCTGCAGCTCATGTGCCTGTACAGAGCCCCAGAGTTCCTCTCTGCACTCCTCTCATCTCCCAGCCCATGGGTGCTGCTTGGTGCCTCTCTTCAGCAGTGATTAAAATCTGACCTGATTTGTTGAGGTCTCAGTCCCCCCTTTCTTTTCTTTTGTCCATTTGATCTTTCCTGACAAATGGTGCTGAAACCTGGGATGGATGGAGGAATCTCATCCTTGCAGGGGACTCTGCTTGCTCTCGCTCGTTCTCTCTCTCTCTCTCTCTCTCTCTCTCTCTCTCTCTCTCTCTCTCTCTCTCTCTCTCTCTCTCTCTCTCTCTCTCTCTTCTCTCTCTCTCTCTCACTCTGTCTCAACAAGTTTTGACCTAGGTTTCTAACCATTTGGTTAGCAAACTCAGTTTTAAGTCCATTGCTCTGCTCTTTCTTTTGCTATCAGATTCTCATATTCTTATGACTCAGTTACCTTATAATTTAAAAAACTACTTTTCTTCTCTTAATAATAGCTTGGGTTGACTACTTTTCCTTGTGGGCATTATTGTTTCTTTCTTCTGTGTGGCTGCTAGGAAATCTAAGAGACCCTATAACACATATCAGTGTTGCTGTCAGCATCTCACCATGAGTATACTGCTTCAAGAGAATTTTTTCTGTTTCTCTTGAAGCCTGAGCATCTCTAATTATTTTCTGTTATCCTTTCAAAGACGAGATTTTTAACAGGTGAGTTGAAAAAGGAAACATGATCTAAAAGTTCCAGAGGATTGGTTCATATTTTCTACATAGCCCATGACACTTAAATAAACTGTATTGAAGTAATACTGTGAAATAACAATGTATTTTATAGTGGTGAGCCTTTGTGGTATTTAGAGGTGAATGAACAGATTTCATTTTCATTTCAAGGTCAAAGATCACTCATGAAAGTGAAATGGAATTTCTATGTGAGCATGAATTCTAAGTTGAAAATATTATTTTACACAGAAGATATATCTGAGATTCTGTGATACTCATGGAGAAAAATTATATGTTGCTTTTTAATAATGTTAACCAAGGGTCTGGGAGTTTGGCCTTGTGATAGAGTACTTGCCTAGCTTACACAAAGACCTGGCTTCAATTCCTTGGTACCACATATATAGAGAAAGCCTGAAATGGTGCTGTGGCTCAATTGGTAAAGCTCTAGCCTTGAGAAAGCCAAAGGACAATGCTCAAGCCCTGAGTTCAAGCCCCAGGACTGGCAAAAAAAAAGATTGTTAATGTTAACTAAGTGGAAATTTGATCTTATCTGGGCGGGGGGTGGCTCATGCCTGAGGATCATGGTTCAAAGCCAGGCTGGGAACTAAAGACTATTATACTTTTTTTTCATGAGTGACAAAGGTTTATTGTGGGGAGGAGCCAACAAAACATGGAGGACAAGAGAATATAGATTGATAAACACTAGATGTTGTCTAGAAATTGGGCCATGATGAGACGGCAAAGTGCTAGCTTTAAATTACAATGAGAAGCAACTTACTATCTCAGTGTTATAACAAATCAATGTCACATCTATAGTCTTGTTTTCTAGAGCAAATACTTTAGGATAAATTCTTTCCTCTCTGTAGCTTTATTGTGATATAAATCATATACATCCATACAAGCCACTCATGTCAAGTGTACAATGTAATCCCTTTTAGTATTTTAAAACTATCACCACTATATAGTTTTAGAATATTTTCCACCCCCCCTGAAGACCATTATACTCTTATCTCTAATTAACCCCTAGAAAACCAGAAGTGGCACTGAAGCTCAAAGAGTAGGGAAGTAGCCTTAAGCTGAAGAGCCCAGGGACAATGCCCAGGCCCAGAGTCCAAGCCCCACAACAACAAGAAAAAAGAAAGAAATGAAGAAAGAGAGAGAGAAGTTTGATCTTGGATCTCTCGGGAATTCTATGGAAATTTGTCCAAATTGACTTAATTTGTACTATGTGACATTTATATAATTAGGCACCTTATTGATCAAATCAATACACCGATGCCATTACCTTACTTAATGAATCCAGACTTAGAAAAGAAATGAGGGAAATTTTTATTTGATGAATCTGCTTCAGAAATCTAATATTTAATGTCCAGCAGTGAGGACCAGCAAATTCCAAGTACTTTAAAAATCTAATAGTGCTTATTTAACACAACCCATTTGCTTTCCAAATCAGTTCAGGGTAGGTTTGCCTTGGAGAATAGCATGAGGAGCCTCTAGAAATGGCAGATATTCTGTGGAGGGACATTAATCAGAAGAAATTGAAAAGGCATTTGCTTCTGGCCTTAAAGTCCTTGGACTGGAACAAATGGTAGTCAGAATTACCCAGTCCGAGGTGTCTGAAAACTATCATCAGCATTTGTGTGAGTGATTCGGCATCTGCTACACGGGTGTTTTTGTGCATACCATTCAGGAGAGGGTGGTTAGAACTTCTTTCAAAGATAACACTGGATACAGCTCAGTGTTTGAGGTGAATTTCTTTCAATGACGCAGTGCTACTAATTCTGTCAGGTCTTGTCTCTATGGAGGTGAGGACACAGACTTGTGGAAGCTTCCATGTCATGCTCCTTCATGAACTGCTTCGGTCTAGATGACTGAGGCATACCTGTACTGCTAATATCAATAAAAATGAAGAAGGCACAGAAGCTGTACTTTCCTGTGTCTGTATAAACAAAGCCCAAGCAGCCATCAAACTGGTATCCCATAAAAAATATGCCCCTGGGAAAGCTACTTGAGAAACTCAGATTGGAAATTATGTCAGCTACACAGATAGCATTGTGGTGAAGCAAGAATCAAGAAAGTGAAAATGACACCTCCAAAAAGCTGATGTTGATGTGTGGCTCAAGTGATAGCGCATCAGCCTTGAGCAGGAACATCTGGGAGCAGTGCCCAGGCCTTGAGTTCAAGACCTAGTCCTGGAACATAAAAAACTACTAAATACTGCCTATGAAAAACTCATTGCTAATACCATGCTGAGCTGGGAAAAAAAATCTCATCTATTTTTTCTGAACTCATGAACAAGACTTTCTATCACATTTACTAACATTGCACCAAAGTGTTATCTAGAGTACGCAGGCAAAAAAAGGAGAAACTTGTGCATACAGATAGGGAAGAATGAATTGAATTATCCTTGTTTGAAATTGACAAGGTTTTATACATAGAAAAACCTAAATACTTCATCAAAAAACTCTTGGAATAGATTAATGAATTCAGTGCAGTAGCAGGATGCCAAATCAGTACACAAAAAGACTTACATTTTAAACATTTATAATGAATTTACTGAAAAGGCATCCAAATGATCCCATTCATAATAGCCATAAAATTAAAATAATCAGGATTAAATTAACCCAAGGAAATGAAGATGCAAATTATAAAACACTGATGACAAGATCTCTGGAGGACATAAAAATGAAAATACACCCTATGTGTGTGCATTAGAATAATTAATATGGTTAAAATGGCCATGCTACTTACAAGAATCTCTAACTAGAGTGCTGTTTTTGAATCATTTTTTCAACTAAATAGAAAGCAATCTTTAAATTCATACAGAAGCATAAAAACTCAGAAAAGCCATAGTGATCCTGGGAAAAGGAAAAGAAGGACAAAGAAGATGAAAAGAGAAAGAAGAGGAGAAGGAAGTGGTTAAATCTGGTGGTATCACAACTGTATTTCATACTAAAAGCTGTAGTAATGAAACATCATGATACTAGCAAAAAGTGGACACATAGGTTAGTGGAATAGAATAAAAAACAGAAATTAATCCACTTTCATACAGCAGACTGAGTTTTTATAGTTATAAGAACGTATAGTGATTGAACAAGTTTACTGCCACCAACAGTATTCAGCCACTCTGGAAAGCAGTATGGAGTTTCCTCAAAAGACTAAACATAGAATTGCCTATGATTCAGCAATCCCACTCGTGGGCATTTATCCAAAAGACCACAAACAAGGCCACACTATCAGCACAACTATGCTCATTACTGCATTATTTACCATAGCTAAGATATGGAACCAACCCAAATGCCCCTGAGTATAAGAATAAATCAAGAAAAAATGGTGTACGTGCACAGTGGAATTCAAGTTTTTCCATCAGAAAGAGCAACATAGCCCCATTCATAAGGAAATAGAAAGACTTGGAAAAAAATTATATTAAGTGAAAGAAGCCAGACCCAAAGGAACATAGACTCCATGGTTTTGCTCATTTGTAATAATTAGTATATGTCTAGGATAGTCCTAGAAGAGGCTAGCTCAATAGCTATGTATACATGACCATGTAAGATGAGGCTAAGCAAAATGAAGCCCAAGATATGGAAACGAGAGGTTTTTGTTGTTGTTTTGAGGTACTGTGTGAAGTTACTTCATTTATTTCATTTGTTTTATCCCCGGTTGTTACTGTATTTGATTTTAGTCCCTGGGTCTTATGTATATGTTTATCTGAATTGGGGAAGGGAAAGAGCACAAGAAAATGACGAGACAAAGGACAAATGGCAAGGCAGTGCAACAACCATATCCAAAATATGCTGGAAATGAGCTTTACAACTTGGAGGGAGGCTGAGGAGAAGTCATGTGGGAGAAATACGAAGGAGGAGGTAACAATGTTCAACAAGAAATATACTCATTGCCTTATGTATGAAGCTATAAACCCCCCTTACTTCACCTGGATGATAAAATTAATTTTTTTTAAAATAAAAGAATGTAAAGGAAAGACAGTCTTACACCAAATGATGCTAAGATCACTTATACACACATGAAGAATAATGCAGCCAGATCCCACCTCTTATCCACACAGAAGTCAACCAAAATGGATCAAAGGCCTAAATGCAAATCCTGAGATCATCAAACGATGTGAGAAAAAAAACAGCATTGTTTAAAATAGTGATGTTACCAATGACTTTTTAGATAGCATCTCAGGGTCATAGGTAACAAAAACATACTAAGAATCTTTTGCACAGCAAAGGAAATTATCTAAAGGAATAAACAGTGATCTACAGAATGAGGATATGTATTTGCAAACTAGTTAGCTGATAAGTGATGACTATACAGAACATATAAACAATTTAGAGAGCTAAACACATTAATTATTTTTAATTTAAAATGAGCTAATGAACTAGATAGATAACATGGTAGAATGTCCTTAGGGTACATACAAATATCATAAACTGATATCTACAGAGAAGGATCTGACTTGTAAATAAGTAGAATAGCCATTCATACACTGTTAAAATATAATTTAGTAAAATATAACCTGAAGGTCGGATCTGACTTCTTATCTATGGGTAAATATAGTTTTATTGGAAAACAATCACAACCTTAGTTTGGATGTTATTGATAATTGTTTTGCTGCTGTTCTTCCAAAGCTAAATAGTGGTGGTAGATTAGATAGTCCATAGCATCTAAACTAATTGCTGTAAATCCACTTAATAAATGACTATTTTAAAACGTTATGTAAATGAATGATTGCATGACCTGTAGGGTACACCTTGATATCTTGTTCCTCTGTAGAAGGAAGGTTCTATTTACTCTCACCTTGTCATACCCAGTGTGTCCTGAATGACAATGTATATGAGGTCTGTTCTAGGTACATGATAACCATAGAATATAAAATGTATGCAATCATCTTCGACAGCATTTATCATATCAGCCATACATGCTACAAACTAATTTGCTGAGTCACTAGCAGACAATCCTATTGAACTATCATTTACTAAGATTATTTATGTAGTAACTTTCTCATCCCATTGCAGCTACCTTAAAGTCTGGATAATATTTCTATCAAAAATATTTGTTATGACCACACATAATGTATAAATATCTCTGTCTGTGATATGCACAGGTGGACTATAGAGTGCCCTGAATTCACGTGGAACTTTGATTAAGGCTAACTTAAATTTCAGACTATGAAGACACTAATGACATTAGCCAGCCTTCCTGAACTCTTAGAAAGAGGGGTGGGCATTGTATATCTGTACCTATTCATGTCATGAATACTGGAATAGAACTGATTATAATGAGACTGTAGGACACTGGATAAGAAAACCTTGCACATACAAATATCTAGTAACTAAATTAGAGTAGTAGTGGAGCTGATAAATAAAAAAAGTGAAATCAAGATTAGTTGATTTATGTCAGAAGTAAGATCCATAGGCTTTATTGATGATTATAAATGTTGAATTGAAGCACTATAGTCTCATCTAAGAAGGAACAATGCTTTCTGTAAGGCAAAATGACATGTATTGAGGCTCTAAGATGGCATTTCCTGTCCTGATAGCACAAAAGAAGTTACATAAAATACAAGAATGTGTCTTTCTTCTAATGAGATTCAATTGTTTGTTAAACCAAAGCTCTAACAAGCTAGATTTGGCTCATGGATAAACCTTTCCTGGCTCTATTTCAGATTTCCATCTTGACAGTTTAGAGGACCATAATAATTAACTTATAAACGCTAATGCAGGGGGAAGGAAGATGGCGCCGAGACAATAGGGACGCTGCCTAGCTCTCTCTGACAAAAAGAGAGAACCAGGGAGTCCCACGAGCCAACTGCCTAAAGAAATCCACAACAACAAACTCAAAAAGCAAAGGAGATTGTTGTTAGCTTAGGAGGTACCTTTGTCTAGCTGGCTGTATTAGTAACGAAGTTCTCTTATATGGAAAAATCCTTTGTTCTGCATGTACGTGATGTGTGTTTTTAAGGGTTCTTTGGAGAAGAGCCATGTAGCTAGTGCACTAGACCTCACCACCTCCCTCCACACACACACTTCTTTTTCCCATTCTTCTTTTCAAATTTCAAATTGGATTTTTGACATAGATTTTTGGTTGATTTCTAGGTCACTGTCAGGCAGTGTTTGGTGGCAACTATTCTATTTACAGGGTGTAGAGTTTTGTTTATCCATACTTCTGCCTGTCTTCTGGTTTTCATTCTATGGTAACTGATTTTATCTACACGTTGCCTCCAATAATCAAAACATTTGAGATTGACATGGTTTCTTTACCTTCTCCACTATCTTCCCTTCCCGTAGGCTTTGAAATTCCACATTTGATATAAGTCTTTCCTTTGGTACTTTGGGTCAATTTCCTCTCAAATAATGACTCTGAATAATGCCAGGTTATTTTAAATCCAGGATGTTTGATGTTTCAACTTATTGAGACTTAATGGATCAAACTTATTTATATTTGAGAGGAAACAAATTTTTATCCGTTCAGAAACAGAATATATGGTGATTAAGTATATCCTAAGCACTAATTGGAAAAGATATCACAAATGCAGGTGAAAGTAATGTTCACTTTTCCAGATTCAATAAATTATCATCTGCTTTAAAGACGAAGAAATTGAGGATACTAAAGTCAAATAATGTACTTACCTTAACCAAAGGTAGACTTTTTTTCTATGAAAATATGTGTTTCATAAATTGATCAATATATTTGCTATCCAAATCTATCACGTAAGAGCCAGAAGCAAGAAGTATTCACCACAAGCCGTTTTACAAATAATACTAATACAGGATTTGATCTCAACTGGAAGGAAAGGTCAGATTAAAGATGTGAAAAGGAGCAAGAGAATAATGCACTGAAGGTAGGAAGCCAACAGAAATGCACAGGAGGTGATGACATTTGACATTCACTGGCTTAATTATTCTACAAAATGACATCCAGATCATATTATATGCCATGCAGAATGGTGCATGGTAGAGACAGAAGTATAGAAATAAGTAAGACACTGTCTCCAGTATCAAAATTCTCCATTTTAAATACAAAGTTACTGAGTGTGGGGAAAAAAAGAAAAGAAAATGTATATTGTATAAGATGGAGTTCCCAGTTTATGAGGCACAAAAGGACTGCAAAATGCAGTTGTTCATGCAACCACATCGGAGCGTGACAGGGAGGAGGTGCAAGGGTGCCTGCATTAGATGCCAAGGGTTATAAGAAGGAAACGAAGGATCCAGTCAGAAAGGAGAGTAAAAGAACAGATCCAGAAATGGACATGTACTTGTCAGGCTTTATGAAATAGGTTGGAAAGAATGGGAGAGAGTAGAGAATAAGGAGGGCCCTGTGAGCCAAAAAAAGGGCTCCATCGATTTATTTTTCTTTCCCCGAGTAACAGAAGAAGTGATTAGAAGCTTTCTGTGGAGGGATTTCATACAAAGAACCACCTTGGTCACCGTGTCAAACTGGCAATCAGGAGGTGAACACAGTTCCAAGGCAGAGACAGGAACTGAAGTACCCTCTTGCCTTGAACCAAGTGGATTGAGACTAAAGATACAGTGTAAATTATCAGTGAAAGTCAACTTTTAAAGGGTTTTAAACGTCAGTCCAGAGACATTTATGTTTTATGCAGGAATCTTATTAAAGGTGACGGAGAATCTGTAATGACCTGTGAAGGAAACGAAAGGGGTGAGATTCAGGAAGGGCTCTCCCCAGGTCTGGGATGTGGAGCCATGCTACCTGAAGCCTTGTGGGCCTTGAATTGGAGCTGGCTCCTTGGAGCAGCCTCATTTCTATCACAGACAGGAGTTTCTAGTCCTTGAAGACACAGAAAGATGAGTTGTTGGAAGTCTGGACCATAGCCAGCCCACTGATGTGAAGAGCCACTCTAGCAGTGATCTTTGGAGCGAACATATACAGAAAATGGATAGTTTCAGAGCCTCAGGAGAGCTGTTCTGAAGACAGATGGAGCAGAACAACTGCAGACAAGAAAAGCACGAAACTTATTTTTGGCAGCCACTGACATACAGTGGAACTGACAGAGCCAGCTGTGAAATTCTGGGAAATGGTGGCATTCCCCAGCTCCAGTCTTAGGCGGAGGATTTAGAAGAGGCTGTTTCTAATGTAAGGGCCAGACCAAACCTAGTGGCACAATTGTCACTGAGTTAAATTCTTTCTGAGGCCAGAACCCATTTTCCTCCAAATGCCATGTTCTTTGAGTTACACACACACAGATAAATACACATGACTGTGAAAAAAACGTTGGATTTGAGTATCGTGTAACATTGCCTGAGCTATATGATATTCCATATGGCACAAGCATCAGTAATATGCAAGCTGGGCACAAGAAGAGCTCAGGAGGACCACATACCTTTGCCTATTTTTCTTGTAATTAATATCAGAATGCATATGCACCAAACTTTTGTAGGAAATGACACCCCTTCTCCTTCCCTGTCTCCCATGTCCCTTCCTTCACTGTCACTTTCCTTCTTCACCTTCCTACCTTCCCCCTCTTGCTATCCTCTCTGTCTGTCTGTCTGTCTGTCTGTCTGCCTCTGCCTCTTTTTCATTTTTCTTCCTAAGACAAGGCACAAGAAATTTTAATATTGTGCCTTTTAGCAGCCACTGTATCAGTCATTAGTGATACCATGACATTATTGGGACACTGGCAGCACTTGAATGTAACTGAGGATTGGTTAGGTTTTTAAATATTCATATTAATTTTCTGATGTTCACATTGAATTGAGGTTGCATGTGAGTACACCCTACCTTGTAGTTAATACTGTCCAAGGAGCCAGTTATGGTTGGGCATCACGGTGGCATTTTATTCTTCAATTGCTTAAGGAAAACAGTGAATTGTAATTCTGTACTAGTAGTCCACACTGGAAATCCTAGCTTCTTGGTAGGCTAGGATAACGAGGATCATGGTTCAGGGACAGCTTAGACATACAGGCAAGACCCCTCCTAAACAAACTCAGTGCAGTGGCATGGGCCAACCTCCCTAGCTATGTAGGAGGCTGAGTCTGGGAGGATCAAGTGTCCAGGCCAGCCCAGTGAGAAAAAGACAATGAAATGCCATTTCACTGGGTGGGGTTGTGTGTCTGTCTTCTCAGAAATTATAACACTGGAAGTAAGACCCTGTGTGCAAAGTAACTAGTGCAGAAAAGGACTGAAGACATAACTCCGAGAGCACCTGTCTTGTAAATGCAAGACCCTGAGTTCAAACCCCAGTGCTACCAAAAAAAAATCTTACATTCCACTTGCACCTTTGTGACACATTTGAGATAGCTCTAAAAATAAATATTTGTTTATTGTTGCCATCAAGTAGGTACTAAAATGCAATATCTAACCAGGCACTGGATAGCTTTCATCTTAAGTCACTAAACAGAGAGCTCCGTTACCTAAATACTTTTCAAAGGTTGAGGGAATATGAGAGACCTGGAAAAAACAAACATAAAGTCACTGACTTGATATTTAAGAAATAAAACAAAAATGACTAGATGTTTAAATAAACATATTATTGTGTCAACCTTGTTAGCTGCCATGGTTAATATTTATAAATTTCTCAGTACATTTTGAAAGCAATGTGCAGGTTCAATTTCTCACAGTAAAAGATTTTCTAGGCTTGTTAAATAATTGCTTAAAAATTCAGCCAACCGTAAGTGAAATGAATTTCTCAGCACTAAGTAATTTCAAAAGTAAAATAACAACATGCTTGAAAATATGTTGAGGGAAATCTTATGTTTAATGCAGGATGGGAATGTATTTTCATAGCTTTCTTGTGGTATTAAAATACAGACTCCTGAAAGACTTTTGAACATGGTTTCTGTGTTAATCCAGGCAATATGGCTTTTTTTTCAAGAAGGAAAATTGTAACATTTCCCTTCAAGGAACCTGACAAAATATAGTTTTTAGAATTTTTTGACTGGTCCTTAAAAGGCTCGATTTTCCAAAATCTGTAAGGTGAATGCCAGGCAGAGGTCACTCAGCATTGCGGTATCCTGTGTCCCTGTTGGCCTTTTCATTCTCCAGACACTACTAAGAACACACCCACAGGTGAACACGTGCGCATGTCATTTATTGTGTTGAGAAGGATCATTCTCCCCAATCTCTCAAAATTTATTTAAATTCTTCTTAGACATTTTCTTCACATTGCCTAGACAAACAGATTTAAACACAAAATGGCTCATGTCAGCAAAACCAAATTTAGGTCTTTTAACATTTTCCTAATGAACAGTATTTGGAGGATAATGTAAGAAGAGCCTATGAAATTAATATTTGACAAAAATAAAATAAAATACACATAAAAGTCCATAATAATCTTTAATAACACTCAGCCTTAGTAAGAAAGCCATGATTATCAAATAAGTTAGCTAAGAGTGCAGTTGGTTGAGAACAGACCCTGTTACTATGGCAACCTGATTTGATATTCACAAGGTGTGCTTTTAGCATAGAATCCTGTCTTGAAAATGAATACAAGCGGGGCCGGGAGTTTGGCCTAGTGGTTAAAGTGCTTGCCTAGCATGCATGAAGACCCGGGTTCGATTCCTCGGTACCACATACATAGAAAAAAGCCGGAAGTGGTGCTAAGGCTCAAGTGGTAGAGCTCTAGCCTTGAGAAAGTCCAAGGACAGTGCTCAGGCCCTGAGCTCAAGGCCAGGACTGGCAAAAAAAAAAAAGAAAATGAATACAAGCAAATAATTAGGGAACTAAATTGCTGAAACAGCAATTATATTTTTGAGAAATTCTGAAGTTTAAGTCATCCACTGTTGAATATGAATCAGAATAATAGCAGACTACTGAGCAGCGAGTTCCATTTCGAAACTATTCTATGTGATGGTCAGATACTTTCCTTTCATCTAGACCTGCAGTGTTGTTTGTCTGGGATTGTTACTGAATTGCCTCAAAAGGTTCCGTTTCCTCATTTATAAAGAGAGATACATTGAAATAGATACTTCACCATCCTATTTAATGAGGCTGATGAGATGTGAGTGACTGCTTTGGGGTTCTAGAAGTAGTTTGGAGACTTTAAAGAAATTCTTCCTTGAGCTAAATGCCAATAGCTCACATTTATAATCCTAGCTACTCAGGAGGCTGAAATTTGAGGATTGTGGTTCAGAGCCAGCTTGGGCAGAAAATCTATGTAACTTCAAGAAATTCTTTCTTGATAGTTTTAAAAAGCTTTTCTCTTGTTTATGTGGCATTTATTTAGGCATGAAGTCACTTGAGACAAGTGTGAGATGCTATTCAGATTTGTTCACGCTAACAAACAAATGAAGGACATTTGTGGAAAAAATACAAATACCAACACATGGCAAAGAAATGAAATCATAATCTAAAAATGACGGGGATTCAGATTTGAAAGTCATTGTCAACATTGAAGCCTCTCTCTCTCTCTCTCTCTCTCTCTTTCTCTCTCTCTCTCTCTTGCTCGCTCGCTCTCTGCATCTCTCAAGTTTCTACCTTTGTATAAGTTCTCATCTCCCTGTTTCTCTGTCTTCCTGTACTTTTTCTTTCCTTTCTTTTCCTTTTCCTTTTTTTTTGCCACGCTAGGGGTCCAATTTAGGGGTGTACATTCTAGGCATTTGCTCTACCACTTAGCTATATTGTCAGCCTTATTAGTGAACTGTTGTGAGTGTATGTGCCTGTGCTTAATAGAAATAATGGTAAGGATTTAAAAACTCAACTCTTTAAAGCATCTCAATCATATTGAAAGTTCAGGATTATTTCTCATTAAAGATTTTTTTCCTGCAGAGTTCTCAGAGAATTAAACTTATACTGAGAAATTCAAAATGCCTAGAGTACTGAAGAAAGAAATTTAGGAGACAATACAGTGAGACACATGTCTCTTCCTCTTAGGAGAGGAGGCCTTGCTATAATTTTGTGAGATAGTAAAACCTTATCATTTCTCACTGACTTATTGACGTTGCTTGTTCTCTTGGGTCTTTTTCTTGACAACTCTGAACTCTGGCATTGTCCCTTTGTTCAGTACCTGAATGATTTATACCTAAGGGCAATGCAACGTTGTAAAATTTATTATCAGAGAGACTCTGTTCTTCTTTACAAAGTGTGAAAAAGCACAATTTTTTAAAGGGATGTGTTATGGAAGACTGACAGATAATAGAATTTTCCAGGAAGAAATAATTTTCTTAACACTAAGCATGTCGATGTAAATGCTTTATAAACAACGTTTGCATTCCCTGGGTGCAGCTTTCTCAATCTGTGGACTAATTATTGGACTTAGTCAGTGTCTCAAATACTGTGGTGTGTCAAGCACACACCCTAGATGCACATGGGATACTTATGTTCTAAAAATATATTGCAATTCTAGCTCCAAACCTGACTCATACCTTCAGACCTAAGGCCACAGAGTCAGGCTCCAAGGTCTCCATGTGTTTAAGATACACACAGCCTCCAGGTCATTCTTTTAAAAACATTGCTGTGGTTTGCAAAAGAAAACAAAACAAAAAAAAATAATTAACTTCAATTTTCCCATGTTCAACACATCCAAGTATGAGATCAAATTTGAGACCAATCTATACTACATAGTGAATTTCAAATAAATCTGGGCTATTTAGTGAGACCTATTTTGTCACAAAAACCAAAATGAAACAAGCAAGTGAATAAATACAGTATGTCTACATATGGAACTTTTTATAATGCTTTTGTTTAAGTAAGAATTGTACTGTTCATTCATAAGTAGTCTGATCTTCTTTTAAGTACTGTAGTTTAAACTTAGGGCCATACCTTTTGAGGCTGGAGCTCTGCCATGTAAGCCCTACATCCAACCTGGGATATTTTTTTAAATGTTTTGTTTTGTTTTTTAAGATGGAGTCTAGTGAACTCTTCTAACTGCCTAGCCTTGAACCATAGTCCTACAAATGTCAGCCTCCGGAGTCACTGAATATAAGTGTAAGGCACTGACAACTGGAATTTATTTTTAATTTCATGTTCACTTTGGATTTTTACAACATTATTTATTAGCCAGAAGTCTTGAAAGCTTTGTTGATTATACTCCCATGTTTTAATCTATAAGGCAAACCTTAATCAAAATGAATGCTTAGTGTTAATTTTTTGATCACATAATGTGTTGGTTAGTCTAATGACCAGTTGATTAACTGGTAATAACCACTTTGCTTTTGGAATATGCTCGGATGAAAACATCTATTAGAAGTCTATGTTTAGTGTTGAAAATAGTGGACATGTCATTCGTGATAGACCAGCTAGATCCTCTTCCTTTGTGGGCCAACCAAAATGCTATCCCTGTACAGTGTGACAATGGACAGATTACTCAGAAGCACTGAAAATACTTTCGAAGAGATGGTCATTGTGTCCTGCTTCCTGCCTTATGCCTCTAGATAAACCTCTCTTACATTTTGCTGCCACTTTAACAGTCCTTTGCCCCCAACTCCTTGTCTGTTTCATGTATCTAGAGTTAGTTATTAATGAGCCTATCAGATGCTGAAACACAGTTCTTATTCCCAGATTACCCTTCCAAAATACCACAACAATTTCTGTTTTATCATTGGCCTATGGAAACAGGAAAGTAAGATTCTGAAAGAAATGGGAAAAAGAAATCCACCCCAGTGACTAAGAGGAATTAGCAATATTTTCATTCACAGTCACTGCTGGATCAGTATCTACATTCTGTCTTCTTTCATTGAGACATGTAATTAGGGGATTACAGTCAATATTATTGCAGTGAATAAATGAAATTTCAACCTCAAATGTGACAAACTTGCTTTTCATGGACTCCTAGTGCTCTTAGAAACACAAATGACCAAATGAGGATATTGTGCAGTGGGCAGACTTCCTCTTTATAAGAAGGCTAAGTCTCCTTTGGAGTCACTTGAAACATGTCTAACCTTGCCAGCAAGTGATCATCAGCTAGATGTTTCTGTAAATAAACATCCAATTTGCAGCAATGATTTTCAGATATAATTATTCAGCTGTGTATAGCACTGATGAATATTAGCAGTATAAAAATAGGCATGTATACATTATTTTAAATGGTGATTAGGAAGCAAATCACTTATAATACTGATGGAAAGAGAGTAAGGATCTATTGGACTTGAATAATTTCATTTACCTTTGAAGTTAAATTTAAATTACAAGACAAACGCCTGTGCAAAAGAACATTTAGACTAATAGCTAAGCAAGAGATATGGTTCCTAGCAGGGAAGCTAAAGAAAAACGTACAGAACTGCTTAAAGTATTTCTTTCCTCAGCAATAGAAACCAAGACAGGTACAGAAATGCTTTAAATAAATCATTTGGGTGGAAAATGGAGAGCCTACAGAAGCAGTGAACTTTAGGGAGACAAGTTTGGTTCACCTCAAAGCAGATGCTGTTCAACAAAGGGAGTATGTATTTCAGCTATATGAAGGAATTGGTCCTTGGTAGAAATGAGTACATATGTTGAAATGTTGGCAGTATTCAGCCAAGGGAGTACACTTCTTCTTTAAATGATACATATGAGCTTTAAAATCAGTTGCCTAGTATGTGAATCCTATTAGACATTCACAGAAGACAGCCAGAATGGAGTTGAAAATTCAGAGTAGATTGTCACCTAGAAGGTTCTAAAAGGAAAGGATAATTCCTCCCCTTTCTTTTTTTTTACAGTGCATATATAGGCTAATTCTAGAAGAGGGAAGGAAGAAAGAAGGGATAGAGGAAGGGAAAATGGAAACATTGCTTGATAAAAAAAAAACCCGTAGGTATGGTTCTATATATAAGAGAGTCTGTGTTTTCTTCATAGAAGAGACATTTAAAATTGTTTTTTGGGGTGGATTTGGTTCATTACTTCAGGGTATGATTTAACCTCAGAAACATTTAGAACATGGCAAAAGGCAAACAAGCCTATTTTGAATAGCATGGTAGTACTTTGCTTTCTATGGGGGTACATTTGAATAGATTCTTCAGTGAATTTAGTTAGGATCTTGCAAGGGAACAACAAATTAAAATGTTCAGGAGTAGAATGAGCTTGGCACTTTCAAATATGAAGGTAGAGGTCTGTGTTTCTAAGAGGAAGAAGGAAAATGGGAAAGAAGTAGGGGAGTTTTACAGTGGCTGGCCATGTGGCTCTGAATGTGTTGCTATTTTACCAGCATAAAAATGAGTCATTCAGGCCATTTGATGACAGACTTTTGGTCAGCACTTTCCCTCTTTCCTACCTCTTTTCCAGAAGATGAAAGACCACAACAACTGATGAGCGTTTGCCTTGTTTTATCCTCATCTACCACATCAACCATGACATGAGTATAAAACACCTCATTTGGCATACAGTCAAAGTTGCATGAAATCTGATTCCAAAATATTTGTGAGATTTCATGTAGCCAAACAAGCAAAACTGAAGACAAAATACTAAAAGCAATTAGAACAAAAGTATGAATCTGAGTAGTTGCCATTTTTTGAGATGAAAATTTTTATATACTGCTGAGACTAACCAGCAAAATATTTTATTTATTTTATTAGAGGTTTGACAAATAACAATTGATTACTTCAGTAAATAATCAGATATATGGTATGTGTTTATTGAGTAAGTATGAATGACAAATGAAAACATTTTACATCCATGGAGAAAGCAAGTTATAAAAATTTATATTTAATGCCAGGTATCGTGGCCCATGCCTGTAACCCTAGCTACTCAGGAGGCTGAGATCTGAGGATTATTGTTCAAAGCCAGCCCAGGCACTTAAGACTGTAAGACTCTTATCTCAAATTAATCACTAGAAAACTGGAAGTGGGGTTGTGGCTCAGGGGTAGGGCAGTAGCCTTGAGCTGAAGAGCTCAGGGACAGTGCCTAGGCCCAGAGTTCAAGCCCCACAAACAACAAAAAGCATAATATTTAAAAGGTGACTAAAAGAAACTTTAGAAGAATAATGAGCTTGTAATACATATAGGAAAGATAAATCTCTAGATTCAGATTGCTGACCAAAATAAAGGTGACTTTACTGTGGGAGTTTTTAGGAGGAAGTTATTATCTACAGCAGATCATTGTTCTATAGTCATGTTCATATTCTTTTCTATTTTCAGCTTGTTTGAGAGAGGTTAGACTCATTATTTATCCAAAATGGAATGAAGTAGCATAATATGGTATCTGCTGATGAGTTGTCCTGATTTTCCAGGGTTCTAGCACTGGACACACTATTGTGGTAATTGCCACCTGCTTTTTGTGTCTCCCACTGATGAAACACTCACCCTTTAGCCTCATGTTTTGTGAGTATGCGTCAATGTTAATATGAATGAATTAAACAAGCAATTAATTAGCCTCACCTTGACAAGCTAGAGTGTAGTAAATACAGGCTTTTTTTTTACTTGTAGGTTTTTTTTATTGTAATTAGTAAAAGGGTTACATGATATTTGCCAGATAGAAGGTGCATTAATTCACATACATTGATACCCTTTCACATGTCTTGGTACCCATTACCCTCCCCCCACACTCCCTACCTGTCTTGGTTTTCCCCCCTTCCCTATCAAATTTCAAATAACCAAATACAAATAAATTCATTATATCAGATAACAAAGTGAGATACTGTAACAATATGAGATAACAAAGGGACAGCAAAGGAGATGAGAGACAACATAGTACATTAAGGACAACAATCATTTGTTATATGGCTTTTGTTTCAATATCCTGGCATTTTTATTATGTCTGCTAATTACCATCACTTCTTTTAAATTGATCACTAAAATAATTTTAAGTTACGTTGCATTTATTTTTAAAAACACATTAAATTACATATAATACTAAGGTACTTTCACACATATATTATGTAATTTTAAATCCATTTAAACCTTTTTGTCTTAAAATTTATCTTTGTCTATGATAAAAAACATTCATAGTTCTTTCTTTTATCCTTTTGAAAAATCCAGTCTTTCTATTTGTAATTACCCTACTTTACATACTTATTCCTACCTAACTGCATAAACATCAGTATTCCTACTTAGCTTAATAAATTCTATAATATATTTTAAACAATAAAAACAATCAGAGAAATCACAGAAGCCTATAATATCACCTATACAATCCTAGCTGAGACTGTATTTCCACACAATTTTATTTTATTTTTTTAATAATTTTTATTGTATTTAGTAAAAGGGTTACATGATATTTGCCAGATAGAAGGTGCATTAATTCACATATATTGATACCCTTCCACATGCACAATTTTAAAACAGAAATTAGTCTAAACTGTAATAAAGTGGTGCCAGAAACAAGAAAAGAAAATAGGTCAGTGGGTTTGGTGTTCTGCAGCTTATTTTCTTTCATTTTCACTAAAGAAAAAGTAATTGGCTGCTGAAATTCTTCCTGTAGCTACCAGTGCTATTCACAATAAGCATCAGGGCTTTTTAATCTTAGAAATGAACTTGCTGGAATTGCATCAGATACAGTGATGGGGACAAAGTCATTACTAGCTGTATATAAACATTTTCTTATATTCCAGACTGCTGGTGCTGCAAGTAGTGGGGGCTGGACAGTAGTTGAGGCTGGGCAGTTGATGGCTGCTTATAAGCCATGTTTCCCTTTTTCCTCTTATATAAGTGGGCCTACATGACTGATTGTTGCCAAAGGAGTGGGAACTGTTGTGATGTTTCAGTTCTCTAATTGAAAAATGTAAATTAAGAAAGTAAGTCGCACCCTCTCCTTACATTTCTTCATAATTTATCTGATTGTCTAACACAAAGGATTCTAAGCTATGTCGGGGGTGGGGGGGAAAGGAGGGGGAGGCAGGGAGAGAGAGGAAGAAAGAGAGAGGGAGGGAGAAAGAAAGAGAGGGAGAAAGAGACAGAAAAAGAATAGAGCTACATAATTGAAGTTTAGACTAAGGAAGGAAATAGCATCTACTGGTCAGAAACATCTATAAGGAGTTATATCATCAAAACATTAATATATACTGCCAAAATGCAGCAGTATATTTTTTATGTTAAGTAGAGTACTCTCGTCACTAATACATACAGCTATTTTTGAGTCATTCTTTCAGTGACTTACCTAAGACAGTTTATTGTCAAACCCCCGTAAGTTGGGGGGATGAGGAAAATAAGCAAGTTGATTAAACAGTTTACAATTCTGGATCCAATTGCATCTAATATCACCCACTTATTTCCTACATTCTATTTTTCCTCCGTCTATGCCTGTTCTTTTTTTTCTATTTTTCTCATTCTGTTTCTAATTGTGTTACCTGAAAACCTGCTGAATAAATGCTAGGCTATAAGGTACCCTATAAACTAAACAGAAAAGCTTAGATTATTTGTAATTGGAATGGAAAGTAGAGTTGACTACCAGCCAAATGGGACTAGAATTTAAAGCATAAAATTTGGGCAGGAGCTGGCAATGAACCTTAGTGGTAGAGTGCGTGCCTAGCATGCATGAAGCCCTGGGTTCAATTCCTCAGTACCACATATACAGAAAAGGCTAGAAGTGGTGGTTTGGCTCAAGTGGTCGAGTGCTAACCCTGAGCAAAAGAAACTCAAAGACAGTACCTGGGCCCTGAGTTCAATCCCCAGGACTAGCAAAACAAACAAAAAAAGAATTAGGCCCTTCAGGGTAATATTGTTTATATGCAAAGTCATCTTAGGGAACCTGTCCTAGTAAAAGTTTTAGAGTATTAATATTATAACATTGAAGAGACACCAGAGCAAGGTGGCTCACACATGTAATCCTAGCTACTCAGGAGGCTGAGATCTCAGGATCAAGGTTCAAAGCCAGCCCAGGCACAAAAGGAAGTGGGGTTTAGCCTAAGGGTAGGGTGGTAGCCTTGAGCTGAAGAGCTCAAGGACAACACCCAGGCCCAGGGGTAGGGCAGTAGCCTTGAGCTGAAGTGCTCAGCAACAGAACCCAGGCTGAGTTTAAGCACCATGACCCAGAAAAAAAATGAAGAGGGATAATCATTCTGCATAGAAATACTTTGACATATTAATAGTTGTATAAAACTGTATGCATGATTTCATTAAAAGTTACATAAAATGTAAGTGCTGAAACACTTGTCTTATAAAATATAAATGAGTTACAGTCACAACCTCTTTTCATTCTTTTCCATTTTCTTAATGACTTACATATTATAAACCAAAAATACATTTTTCTAGGAACCTAAGCCTAACAGATAAGAGTTTGGCCAATTTATGTGATATTTTACAGCTAACTTTAATTATGACTCTAGCTGTACTCATGAAAAATTGAAGGCTGAAGTACAGAGCCTTTGGCCATGCCATAATAGATTTCTACAGAAAATGCCAAACTAGGCTCCAAAAACAAGAACCATCCTCAATAACTTTCACACAAACTCAGTCTGACAAAAGGGAAAGTTGAACTCCAAATGCCTGGAATGTGGGAAATGCCAAGAATCCCTTCAGAGCATTAGCAGAGTCGCAGTTGGGAAGAATTTCTGCTTACAAAATTTTCTTCCTACTTCACCTTGAGGGCAGAGGGATGGAGTGTTAAGACAGTTTACGCAAAAGCTCCTTCAGACACTGAAATCCCTTACCCAGTATTTAGATATTTTGTGTATCCAAGATATCCAAATGAGAGATCATAGGCTACCACACAGAATAATTATTGAAATCACTGGAGATACTGAGGCACAGAAGTGTGACTAGGTCATGAGGGCATCTAGTCACCACTTTCTTCTAGACTTATCTCATATCCTGCAATGACTCTCTAAGCTTTATGTCACATACAGCCTTTTTCTCACTGTAGGCTCTATGTCTCTGCAATGATTAATCAAAATCAAAGTAGTTTCCCTAACAGGAAAATGGTGATTGTATAGCTGATCCCCAGAGAAACATTTTCAGTTTAAAAAGCCCAAATAATCGCAGTGCAATTCTTTCAAGTTCAAAAAGCCTATCCATCAATAGTGAGTTGAAGCCAAACTCTTCCTGGGAGACTGTAGGAAAGGAATTGATTTTGTGGAGTTTCCCATAAACATTAATTACTATTCATCCATGAACTTCAGTTGCTTCTTGACAGTGGTATACTCTATGTGTGACAAGCAACTATTCATATTTATCTATTATTAGGCTTTTCTGTCTTGGCTTTATACTCATTAGAAAATTTCCATTACATTATTTGAAAATGTATCACCTGACTCCCAAGGCAAATGTTGATCCAGTATGCTTTCTTTTTTTTCTCTCAGAAGACATTTGCTGAACTTCAGCTATACTTTGAACACACTGGTTGGCTTCTAATGCAGTGTGACTGGGATAAGGTCAAAAGAGCAGCTTGGACCATTGCAGCAGGATGTCAAAGGTACATGACACATAATCCTTCTAAGAGTCAAGGACTTAACTTCTAACCCATCATATGGGCCTATAAGAACAATGCCTGGAGAACAATAGACGATCAAGAATATTGGTCCACAGATTGATCATAAGATGAAATGAGCATGGGGCTGAAATGTGAAGGCTCAACTCAGTCCACACTACAATAGTGTGATGAGAAAATATAGGTCTCAGTCTAGTGGGTAAATAGATCTGTCCACTGAAACCAGATGTTTGAGTGCGGTCTACTCCTTGTTTCTTTTGGTCATTTGTTTAATTTTGTTAATAAAGGCGAAGTTCTTCACATAAGGTTGGGATTATGAAGATAACATTATTGCATAGTTAGAATTCAAGATTCTCACCTCAGTAACAAATGTGACTTTGGGGTAGTTGCCTAAACTTATTTCAATTTCAACATCAGGAAAGGGTATATTTCAATAACCAATTACACCATGTTTAAAATGATGACATACCGATGTAAACTGAGCGACTTCCATGAGTTTTGTATCCTCCTCTGAGGCTGTCCCCTTCCCAGCATGATGACTGTCCTCATGCTTTGTGTGACCCCCATCTTAGCAACTTACTCTTTCTTATCTCTTCTAAGCCAGTTTAGATCTATGGCCCTCATTTGCTTTGGGATTTTCCTTCAAATTTCTGAAGATTAATAGGATGTATTTTAATCTCATACTTTATTTCTTTTAACCTTTTCTATTGATATCTACACAAGAAAGAAAAAATTAAAATTTGCCCCATGCCATTGACCTACACACATCACACACACACACACACACACACACACACACACACACACACACACACAACATGGATACGTCCATTTAAACTAAACATATGCCAATATTTCAAGGATGTGTATCGGAGAAGAGGAAAAGTAAGATATTTCTTTTGTAATTCTGTGTTAGGAGACTGACGAGAGTTTACCTGTGAGTTAGCATGTTAGTTGGTGCCCTCTGGCAGTCCAGTAATCCCTGTCACTGTGCCCTCTAATAGTATAGGAACTACTAAGCACTAAATAATTAATTGTGTTCAAGATTAATTATAGTAAAAATTAATTACATTTAAAACTTTACATCCTTGTGGTGCGTATGTGTCCTAGTCAAATATCGACCAGCCACATGTTTCCCTTGACTGCCATGTTAGACAATATGTTTTTAAAAGCATTTCTACTATTGCTGAAGTGTTATTAGAGAATCCTGATATTAGAACTTGCAAATAGATCCAGGGGGATGTTGTTGTATGATTTCTATCAGAGTTTATATGGGAGTATTATGTAGTTGGGATATGCCTTCTCTCTCAGGATTATCTATATTTGGGATGTTTCAGAGGACAGAAGAATCTTACAGATAATGAGAAAAACACAAGATTCATAATGAACCAGAGAAAAGATAATACCAGAGTATCAGAACCAGTCCTTGGCTTCTTGAGGTGTTGATTGGGATTCAGATACGCTGAATAAGGATACTGAATGGGCCAAAACGAAATGCTGAGTCATGAGATGGGGAAAGTTGAGTCAAAATACCCGAGAAACTTGAAAACTGTACCTTTTGTAGAAGTAGCTTATTCCAGCCTATGGAAAGATTATGTAACACTTATAAAGATATCATGATTAATACACCCAATGCAGCTTTCTATTTAATTCATTAATTTTATTGGCATTGGGTTTGAACTCATGTCTCACATTTGCTAGGTGAGTGTTCTGTTACTTGAGCCATATACCAGCTCTTTTTGCTTGAGTTTTCTGGGCTGTTATGGAAACAGTTATGTATACTTTTTCCAATTGGATTTGAGCTTGGAAGCTTGTGCCTATAACGAACTTTCTCTTAACAATGAAGTTGGCATCAAGGCAAGTATAGCTAAAATTAGGGGAGGGCCTAGGTCCTTATGCTATTGTTTAAGTTCTTGGATCAAGAACTTAATCGGTGCTAATGGGTTTTTTGGAATTTAAATGATGCTTTCAATAACTCTCTTTAAAAGAATTTGTAAGCCATTTTGCCTTGTACTTCTTGAAAGTCTCATGGTTAAACAAAACTGTGGTAATGAGAAACTGAGTGGCTGGAAGTATATTGAGTATAGGGAAGAACTACATGAAGGCAACTCAGATGTGAAATGTGGAAGGTGCTGTAAGGAGCACTCATGAGAGTTCTAGGAGAAGTTTAGGTTGATGAAATCTCCTGTACTTGCAGCGGCTTTATTCTTGTTAGTATGGTAATTACTGTAACCATATCAGCATGGTAGGAAAAGGTCCTGCTGTTAATTATGGAGAAAGCAGGAACACTTTGTTTTACTTTCTGTAATTATTGAATATGGTATTTGCAAATCTAGAATCTTCTTTAAAATAGAGAAAAATGCCCTCTCCCTTGAAAAAGCCTATTTTAATCTCTGAACTTTTGTTTCTTAACCTGTACAATGAGAACAATCCTATTTAACACAGTTTTGTAAAAATGAAAGTATGTGTATATATTTATATACAACTGGAGTGCTTACTATAAGTGTCTGAATATTGTCTGTAGTTATTATTGGTGGGAGGTTAAGACCAAATGAATCATGCATTCCCAAATTTTAAAATTTGTTCTTAGTAAGCAAAAATGCAACATGGGTTTGGCATACATGCTAACCTTTTCACTACTTAGGTAAAATATACTACACAATGATAAACATATCCAGGCTACAGAGGTTAAAAAAATAAATAACATATGGATGTTTCAGTGTCCCAACTCACCAGATGATTTTTCAGGAAAGATTGTGCAGTTTTTGTAAATGAGTGGAAATATTTCAACATATTCCATGTAACAATATAATTAAGGTTTCAAAGTTTACACTAAGTCTTTTTTGAAATATCTTAAAGAATATGTGGTCATTTGTTCATTTGCTGTGATGGTATATTTTGTTAATACACTATATATACACACATGTGTATATATACATACATATATAGTATATGATTATATATAATTGTGATGGTGTATTTTTTGATGTTTTTCAAGTCTCTTCTTTTGGGTTGAGATTTAGAATTCATCTTGATTCCTTTGTTTAATCCAAGTAATAATTATCAATGATTGCCCATCCACTTTGTGTCAGGCCCTATACTCAGTGCCTTACAAAGAGGATTTTGAATTCTTGAACTAAGTCTGCAAGCTATGAGTCATAGATGGTAGAACAAGCCCTAAACTTGACCTTAGAGCTTGCAGATGGCAGAACATTTTCAGGCAGAACATTTTTTTTGACAGTGGTGGGCTTGAACTCAGGACCTGTGCGCTGTCCCTGAGCTCTTCAGCTCAAGGCTATCGATTTTCTCCTTGAGCCACTGTGCCACTTCCAGTTTTCTCATGGTTAATTGGAGATAAGAGTCTCATGGGATTTGCATGCCTGGACTGAGTGTGCAGATCTCCTCAGCCTCCTGAGTAGCTAGGATTACAGATGTGAGTCACTGTTACCCTCCATTCTTTTACTCTTAAACATACATCTTCCACCCCCATTGGTTTCTGAAAGGAATACTGGTAGATGTTCATACTCTGAAATGCTGAGAAGGTCTTTCATTATGTGTCCTGGAGTTCTTTACCAGGAGCATAAGCATGGGACCGAAACAGGATAGGGCAGTCAAGGTGAATGCCGTGAGCATGCTAGGGATGCCCTTTTGACTGGGTCTATAGGCGCTGGGGACCACACACATAGGCCTCTAAATTTATACAGTGGTTGTTACTCAGGAAAACAGAGAATGCAAGAAACATGCTGCCGCCGCCGCTGCTGCTACTGCTTCTGCTTGAAATCTTGAACCACTGTTGCTGAGTAAACACCTCTCACTTCACCACTGCCAGACGAAGTAAGACAGTATATTTCTGCTGTCACTTGTGCTAGCTTCAGTTGGACTGACAATACCACCAAGCAATTCCGATTGTTTAGAACACATTTTTCTAGAACTTGAATTGAACATTAGGGTTGTCCCTCATTACCTTTGAAATGAGTGGTTTCATGGCTTTTACAAGTGCCTGGCCCAGGCTGCTCACCATGGAGTCTCAGCAAAGGGAACCCTTGGTTTGCACACTCAGGTATACAGAGTTTGTGTTAACTAGGTAGAAGTGCATTGGGTGGGGATGTAGAGTCATTTTACACAGCAATGAAGAGAAGTTTGGGGATGCTACAAGTAAGTTAAAAGGATAAGCCCTTCTTTAGGTTGGATTTAATTAGATGTGCTGAAGGTTCTGTCCTTGGTGCCGAATATTCATGTTTGTGAGGAGTCCCAGAGGCCTCACAGTGTATCATTTCCCCATTTCAGAGTGCAGGAAGTGTGCTTTATGTCTACATGTACCTGGAGGTGATGAGGTGAGCTAGTGTATACTTTTTACTTAACCATTTAAGTTCTTATTTAAACCATTTGTTTTAGAAAAGCTCCCAATTTAGAGAATATGTAAGAGCACCAAACAGCTGTTACTTGATTTTTGATAAACTTGTTTTTAAATGAGGGTATATGAAGGGCAAGAAGGCATAAGTAATACATCTTTTAATAAACACCGATTAAACTCAGTATGAGGTGCATGCATTACTTCAAAGTTATTAACTTCTTGACTCAGTTTAAATTGCCATAAATTATATCTGCATGAACTATGTAGTGAGTAACTTCCTCCCCAAGTGGTGCCAATGTCAGGGGATGATAACAGGGTTAAAAGGAAATTAAACTCAAATGAAATTGTATTCCATGAAGGTTGATAGCCTTGTTACTTTTGTACTTGGAGCATTGTGGTCATGGTCTGGGGAAATTTCCTATTAAACATTACTCATTTTAGGGTTAAACCAAAGCCAGTTTCTAGAAAGATGGTGAATATCTTTTTGATGTCTGAGCTCTCGATCAGGGTCAGAAAATAGTTTCAAAATTAGGTCAAACATAAGGTTACTGGTGTGAGAAAACCATCCTAAGTAGAAATAAGAGAAACTTAGAAGAAATGGGATCCATAACGAATTGTTAATGAGATCACAGTGGGAATCATAACCAAGGAGTAGAAGAGTATATGATGATGTGAATAATTCATTAGGTGAATAGAAAAGATTATAAAGAATCTTTTACCATTTGAATATTACTATATAAATGTCCACACATATGCATAGATGGTGATTTTGAAATTTAGAAGTTTAATTAGCTAGCTCAGAGACTTAAGTTTCTGTTTCCTGGTTCAGGAGAAATTTTGGCCTATTATTGGATGAAATAGAGAGCTACTGAAGATTACTGAGTAGAAGAGTTGAAGGACAATGGAAAATTTTATTTGTGTAAAGAAATAAAAGAATCATTAATATCTGAAAGCTGAGTCAGAGTGTGCCTCTGAGATAATATCAACGAAGTATTGCAAGCAGTGGTAAAGAAAATAGCTAGATAACACTATTTACTATAGCAAAGATATAGAACCAACCCAGATGCCCCTCAGTTGATGAGTGGATCAACAAGATGTAGTATTTATACACAATGGAATTCTAGGCTGTGTATTACTTATGTGTATTACTTATGTTTCATAGTTTTTTGCAGCTAGTTGCTCAGGAAGCTGAAGTTTCTCAGTGTTTTTGCTAGGTGGTGCAGTCCAATCCTTTCCAGAAGTGAGTAATACAGGTAGAGTTCTGTTTGAATACAGAACAGTTTCTGCAAAACAAAGGAAAAGAGCCTTCCTGACAGGTGGTTCCTCAAAAGACTTAACATAGAGCTCCCCTATGACCCAGCAATTCCACTAGTTGGCATTTACCCTGTTGTCCAGAAACAAGGACATACCACATCCACTATCACAATGACGTTCATTGCAGCACTATTTACCATAGCAAAGATATGGAACCAACCCAAATGCCCTTCAGTTAATGAGTGGATCAACAAGATGTGGTATTTATACACAATGGAATTCTATGCTGCTGTCAGAAAGAACGACATCGCCCCATTTGTAAGGATATAGAAAGACTTAGAATAAAATCATTTTAAGTGAAGTAAGCCAGACTCAAAGGAACATAGGCTCAATGGTTTCCCTCATTTGTACTAATCAGTAGAAACCTTGGGCTCTCCTAGCAGAGATTTCCAATAGAATAAAACCTAGATACATAAGGCCATATAGTATGATGCTAAATGAAAGGTCCTCCAGGATATAGAAACAAAAGCCATATAATGAGTGATTGTTGTCCTTAATGTACTATGTTATCTCTCATCTCTTTTGCTGTCCCTTGGTTACCTCGAATTGTTACAGTATTTTACCTTGTTATCTGATATATTGTATATATGTTTATTTGGTTATTTGAAATTGGATAGGGAAGGGGGGAAAACAAGATGAGGGTTGGGGGTGGGGGGAGGGAAATGGGGACCAAGACATGAGAAAGGGTATCAATGTTTATGAAGTAAAGCATCTTCTATCTGGTGAATATAATGTAGCCCTTCTATTAATTACAATAAAAATATACTAAAAATGATTCTGAGCTGGAGAATGGGCTGCTGAAGAATTTCGACGAAGTCCTCCCAGGAGAAGATAGTCAGTGGGCCATGCCTTGGGAGTAAGACTGAGTTATAAGAACAGAGCATAGCATGACACTCTGGAGACCATGAAAATCACAGGTGGTGTTGTTGAGTTTGGATAAATAGCATGAATTAAAGGTAGAATGATTTCCTGATAGGAATGGTTTTCTCATGTGGAGTTGAATGTTACTGTTGTTGAATGAAGGAACAGGAATCAAGACACTTATTTTCTAGTAGTCACATTCTGATTTCCTGGAACTTCAGTTTCTCCTGCTTGGACCTGTGGCAAGTACTCCCTGCATTATACACTGAACACACCACTCACCATGGTTTTTAGGCTTCATGAAGTGAGGGATCTGAACAGTTCTTGAAAAAATGCGGTATTATTTCAGATGTAGTGTAAAATTTCATGGAGACATTAAAATGTGGTCAAATTGTGAAAAAATGAGTCAGCAGTTAAAATTATGTATCAGAGTAGCTTTTGTGAACTGGCTTTTGTGTACTGTGCACAGAGGCAGTTTCAGACTTTTAATTCCAAACTTGAAAATGGAAAATAACTGTTAAAGAAAATTTTTTTCTTTCTGCTTCAAACTGAGAGAGAGCAAGTTGTATAACTGTTGCTTTACAGAAGCAGCTGGTAGCATATGTCAGGACAATTTGCAGCTATTACCCACTCTTACAGATCTGAGAAAATTGAATTGCTGACTAACTAATGTAGTTGCGGGTGAAAGTCACCTTTCAGTCACCCAATGACTGTGAAACAACCCTACTTTAAAAATTCATATTGCTGAGTTGCATTTGGAAAAGTGTTGTCCTCTTATAAATTATATTTTAAGATACATTAAATTTGCTTATGCAATATGTATATTTATATACATATGTCTACGAAGTATGTATTTACAGAGTAGAAGAAAAATCCATCCTCCTCTCTCCATGATGTGCTCCTTTTAACAATTGAAAGCGGTCATGAGGAAACGGGGGGATGGAGGGGAATTTGGATGAAGGTAAATGGAAAAACAGAGATATTTTGAAGGTTTTTTTCCCAGTCATTTTGTGTCTTTTGAGTTGGTAATGTGAGGCAAATATTTGTGTTGCTTATACTGTGCTATAGTCTACTCTTGTGATACAGAAGGATAAGACCTAATTTGATGTGGAAAAGAGCATGTACAGAGATAATGAAACAGATCTACATTAAAATGTAATATGTTATGTGTACTGTGAACAAAGGAAGGTTTGCAGATCAATTCGCATTAGAGCAGATACTGGTTGTCATTTGAAGTGTATTTGGACATATGAGTATCATGAGTGGTTGCAGGAGTAAGGTGTACTTTTCACGTACATTTGCTGATAGTCACCCTTCAAAATGTATATGATGCCTGATATACTACAGGGGCAGTAAATATATGTATAGAGAGCAGACCAATGGAGGCAGTAAATATTGTATGTTCAGAGAGCAGACTAATGGAGGAAACAAATATATGCAAAGTCTTCAGGATCATCTTGATTTGAATTGCCAAACCCTTCTCCCACTGTGCAGTGTTTTGTTGAAGCCCCATGTGGCCTTTTACTAGAATGAGTAATCAAATCAGAACGCATCCTGGAATATTTAATTGTGGATCACTGTCAGTCCTGTATAGGGAAAAGCAGTGGATCCTGTGTGGAGATGGGAACATAATTTCCAGATAGGGAGAGGAATTTGCAATGACAAGGGTTTTGAAGGACTGACTCCCAGGATAGAAAGAGGGACAGTGTACAAAGAACCAAACCAGAGATTATGATATAGCATCCAAGAGAAATTTTGTACACAGTGAATTTTATTTAAAATCCTTTCCCTAAGAGTGAAAAGAGAATGGCTTCATGGGCTCCGTTCCAATGGGACTTCCCATGCTCAAGGCACTGGTATATTTTGAATAGAGGAGGAGGAGGAAAAGTGATCATTGGGAGGGAACAGATGATGCAGGGACTTTTGACTACAGTAAGAGTTGGTTCTAGGAGCAGAGGTAAACCATAGTAAATGTTTCCTCAGAATTGTGATTGTGAAGTTGCTGTTCTTCAAAAGAAAAGGAAATGCCTGTGTCTGGCAGTGTGGGGAATGAATGCTAGGGAACAAAGGTGCCTGTGGAAGACCTTTGGGAGTGACAGGGAAGAGTTGTTTTGACTAGAATGTTGTTGGGGAAAACAGAAGTAAGTAGGTGGTGCTGCCATTGATTCTGACTGGCTGGGATGGCTGACGTGGGGCACATGTTCAAGGGTCCTGTATTAGCAGTGGTGCATTAGATGGCCCACATGTCCATATCAAAAGAGCACAGGCAGTACTCAAGATGAACACTGGGGATCACATCAGTGCATAGGCACTACTTGAAATGGATTCAGTTCCTAAGGCCACAGGTCAGAGAAGGGGAAAGTAAAGAACTCCAAACGCTGAGCACAATACCCTAGCGAGAAGAAGATCCTTCTAGAGTAGTAAGTTGGAGACAGTTGAAATGGCTGGTCAGAACTCTTACCTAAGTGGTTGTGGTAGCCTTTCTTGTCTCTACTGTACACTTCACCTTCCTTCTTTGCCTCCTTACTGCAAACTTACCACCTTGTTTTCTGCTCTAGATCACAGTCAACACTTCTAGCTTTCCAGGCAGATGTTAGATTAACTGACGGGAGGTAGCCTCTTCATGCTGTAATTGAGCACCCACCTTCAGAGATTTGCTGAACTTTGTCTAGGCCAGGTAAGCCCTGGATGCAGCTTCGGAAGCAGGTGTGAGGGGGTACTCAGAGCTTCTGCTTTGATTCAGTTTAGTTGAGTCAGGATTCCAGAAACATGTCCACTCCTTCAGCACTCTGTAGTTAACTGCAACCCATGAAATATCTATGAACATAACTTTAAACTAGTTCAGGTCATTCCCCACAGGAAAAATTCATTTTCCAGGGGGAAAAGTGAAGACTTTCTTTTCTTCATTATACTCAGAATCCTATTATCATGTGAAGACAGTTTTAAAATATGAAGACTTTTAGATACAGTAATTCCTAAATTTCTTACTTGAAGCCTTTGTAGTCCTTGATCTTTTGGCTTTGAAAATAACCTTCTGAATGTAAATTATGCAGCAGGGGTTAGAGCCCAGAACCAACCGTTCTGTCCCTGTATCTGAAAGAACATTACAGCCTTTCTTCTTTGCCGATTGCTAAGAACACTGTCAGTACTTAAAATGAAATAGCAGTTCAGTTGTTAGACATTAACTCGATACTTGCCTTGAGACTTTGAACTCTACTACCAGCTGAAAAGCATAGCACAGCCTATTTTTCTTGGGAACAGATTCCCCTTTTAGTATTGTATTTGATGGAAGTTTTCAGAGGGTAATTTATCCTAAATACTTCTAAATATTTGAAGCAGAATACAGGGCTACATAGTTCTGCTTCTTAGATAAAATAATTGGAAATAATAGCTTAAAAATAATAGCCACTTAAGCTTTACTCCACGTACAAAAAATCATTCTGCACCAAATATGTATGAAGATCCTTATTAAATGTGGAAAAAGGCGAAATCTGCCTCTGGGAGCTAGGTCTCCAATAAGGGGACAGATACATGAAATAATTACCACATGTCTCATGAAAGCAGTTGTATAATAAATGTTTAATGTGCAATTATATATAATTCTATATTATAATTACATACAATATGTAATTATACACATATTTGTTTTTTTATTGTAATTAGTAAAAGGGTTACATGATATTTGTCAGATAGAAGGTGCATTGATACCCTTTCACATGTCTTGGTACCCATTTTCCTCCACCCCCCACACCCTCCACCCATCTTGGTTTTCCCCCCTTCCCTATCAAATTTCAAATAACCAAATACAAATAAATTCAATATATCAGATAACAAAGTGAGATACTATAACAACATGAGATAACCAAGGGACAGCAAAGGAGATGAGAGACAACACAGCACATTAAGGACAACAATCATTCATTATATGGCTTTTGTTTCAATATCCTGGAGGTCCTATCAATTAGCTTCACATTATATGGCCTTATGTATCAAGATTTTGCTCTATTGCAGATCTCTGCTAGTAGAGCCCAAGGTTTCTACTGATTATGACGAATGAGGGAAACCATTGAGCTAAGTTCCCTTGAGTCTGGCTTAGTTCACTTAATATGGTTTTTTCTAAGTCTTTCCATTTCCTAACAAATGGGGCAATGTCATTCTTTTTGACAGCAGCATAGAATTCCATTGTGTACAAATACCACAAATTGTTGATCCACTCATCAACTGAGGGACATCTAGGTTGGTTCCATATCTTTGCTATGGTGAATAGTGCTGCAATGAACATTGTTGTGCTAGTGGATTTAGTATGTCCTTGTTTCTGGATGGTTGGGTAAATGTCAAGTAGTGGAATTGCTGGGTCATAGGGGAGTTCTATGTTTAACCTTTTGAGGCACTGCCACACTGCTTTCCATAGTGGTTGAATGAGTTTGCACTCCCACCAACAGAATTATACATATGTTTGTATATAGAAGTTTCCTTGTTTTCCTTAAATAATGGTTGCCATTGGCTTCTTATCTTGAGTGCGGTACTGTTCTCACTTCTTTTTCACTTCATCTCATCTCAGATATTCCACCTGGCAACATGTTTGGTAAGTACACATATTATAAGGAAGCAGGTTGACTGCTGATGACTTACAGATTATACAGTCAGAAAGTGGAAGGGGCAGAGTTTGACTTCTACTCTGTTAGGATTTAAATCCCTTGCCTTTACTGCTTAACAGAATTCTTTCTCTGGAGCTCAAAATCTTGACTTCACTGGCTGGGAGTGTGGCCTAGTGGTAGAGTGCTTGCCTAGCACGCACAAAGCCTTGGGTTTGATTCCTTGGTACCACTTACATGGAAAAAGCCAGAAGTCATGCTGTGGCTCAAGTGATAGAGCTCTAGCCTTGAAAAAGTTCAAGGACAGTACCCAGTCCTTGAGCTTAAGCCCCAGGTCTAGCCAAAAAGAAGAAAAAGTCAATGTTAGCTAAGTTAAAATACTCTACCCTGATGATTAATGCTCTTCAGAAGCTGAAGCTATCATATATTCTATATTTCTGGGTTTAGAATAATATATATTATCAAATATATATTCTCCAGTACTT